>NW_026061786.1:6544697-6863813 GCF_023897955.1 Schistocerca gregaria
ACTAGTTGTGTATCGTAAAAGAGCCATCGTTTCTCCTCCTAGGGGTTATTCGAGATTTCTTAATCCAAACTCCTAGTAACGAGGCATTGGCTACCTTAAGGGAGTCATAGTTACTCGTCCTCATTGCTCACCCAGTCTGCCACTTTTTCTTACTGTGGCCAGTCTGCCAGAAGCGATATGTCACTCGTTGTGTATCTTAAGAAAATTAATCGTTACTCCTTCCATAGGTTACTGGTATTCTCTGATGCAATACCTCTCGTGACGAAAAATTCGCTATCTTAATAGTGCAATACTTCTTCCTCCCAGTTGCTCACACAGTTTACTACTTTTTGTGTACTTGCCAGTCTGCCAGAAGCGATATGTCACTAGTTGTGTATCATAAAAGTGTCATCGTTTCTCCTCCTAGGGGTTATTCGAGGTTTCTTAATCAAAACCCCTAGTGACGAGGCATTGGCTACCTTAAGAGAGTCATAGTTACTCGTCCCAATTGCTCACCCAGTCTGCCAGTTATTCTTACTGTGGCCAGTCTGCCAGAAGCGATATGTCACTTGTTGTGTATCTTAAGAGATTCATCGTTACTCCTTCCATAGGTTACTGGTATTCTCTGATTCAATACCTCTCGTGACGAAAAAGTCGCTATCTTAATAGTGCAATACTTCTTCCTCCCAGTTGCTCACACAGTCTACTACTTTATGTGTAGTTTTTGTCTGCCAGAAACTATAATTCACTAGTTGTGTATCATCAAAGTGTCATCGTTTCTCCTCCTAGGGGTTATTCGAGATTTCTTAATCCAAACCCCTAGTACCGAGGCATTGGCTACCTTAAGAGAGTCATAGTTACTCGTCCCAATTGCTCACCCAGTCTGCCACTTGTTCTTACTGTGGCCAGTCTGCCAGAAGCGATATGTCACTCGTTGTGTATCTTAAGAGATTCATCGTTACTCCCTCCATAGGTTACTCGTATTCTCTGATTCAATACCTCTCGTGACGAAACATTGGCTTTCTTAATAGTGCCATACTTCTTCCACCCAGTTGCTCACACTGTTTCCTACTTTTTGTGTACTTGCCAGTCTGCCAGAAGCGATATGTCACTAGTTGTGTATCATAAAAGAGTCATCGTTTCTCCTCCTAGGGGTTATTCGAGATTTCTTAATCCAAACTCCTAGTAACGAGGCATTGGCTACCTTAAGGGAGTCATAGTTACTCGTCCCCATTGCTCACCCAGTCTGCCACTTTTTCTTACTGTGGCCAGTCTGCCAGAAGCGATATGTCACTCGTTGTGTATCTTAAGAAATTCATCGTTACTCCTTCCATAGGTTACTGGTATTCTCTGATGCAATACCTCTCGTGACGAAAATTTCGCTATCTTAATAGTGCAATACTTCTTACTCCCAGTTGCTCACACAGTTTACTACTTTTTGTGTACTTGCCAGTCTGCCAGAAGCGATATGTCACTAGTTGTGTATCATAAAAGAGTCATCGTTTCTCCTCCTAGGGGTTATTCGAGGTTTCTTAATCCAAACCCCTAGTGACGAGGCATTGGCTACCTTAAGAGAGTCATAGTTACTCGTCCCAATTGCTCACCCAGTCTGCCACTTATTCTTACTGTGGCCAGTCTGCCAGAAGCGATATGTCACTTGTTGTGTATCTTAAGAGATTCATCGTTACTCCTTCCATAGGTTACTGGTATTCTCTGATTCAATACCTCTCGTGACGAAAAAGTCGCTATCTTAATAGTGCAATACTTCTTCCTCCCAGTTGCTCACACAGTCTACTACTTTTTGTGTAGTTTTTGTCTGCCAGAAACTATAATTCACTAGTTGTGTATCATAAAAGTGTCATCGTTTCTCCTCCTAGGGGTTATTCGAGATTTCTTAATCCAAACCCCTAGTAACGAGGCATTGGCTACCTTAAGAGAGTCATAGTTACTCGTCCCAATTGCTCACCCAGTCTGCCACTTATTCTTACTGTGGCCAGTCTGCCAGAAGCGATATGTCACTCGTTGTGTATCTTAAGAGATTCATCGTTACTCCCTCCATAGGTTACTCGTATTCTCTGATTCAATACCTCTCGTGACGAAACATTGGCTTTCTTAATAGTGCCATACTTCTTCCACCCAGTTGCTCACACTGTTTCCTACTTTTTGTGTACTTGCCAGTCTGCCAGAAGCGATATGTCACTAGTTGTGTATCATAAAAAAGTCATCGTTTCTCCTCCTAGGGGTTATTCGAGATTTCTTAATCCAAACTCCTAGTAACGAGGCATTGGCTACCTTAAGGGAGTCATACTTACTCGTCCCCATTGCTCACCCAGTCTGCCACTTTTTCTTACTGTGGCCAGTCTGCCAGAAGCGATATGTCACTCGTTGTGTATCTTAAGAAATTCATCGTTACTCCTTCCATAGGTTACTGGTATTCTCTGATGCAATACCTCTCGTGACGAAAAATTCGCTATCTTAATAGTGCAATACTTCTTCCTCCCAGTTGCTCACACAGTTTACTACTTTTTGTGTACTTGCCAGTCTGCCAGAAGCGATATGTCACTAGTTGTGTATCATAAAAGAGTCATCGTTTCTCCTCCTAGGGGTTATTCGAGGTTTCTTAATCCAAACCCCTAGTGACGAGGCATTGGCTACCTTAAGAGAGTCATAGTTACTCGTCCCAATTGCTCACCCAGTCTGCCACTTATTCTTACTGTGGCCAGTCTGCCAGAAGCGATATGTCACTTGTTGTGTATCTTAAGAGATTCATCGTTACTCCTTCCATAGGTTACTGGTATTCTCTGATTCAATACCTCTCGTGACGAAAAAGTCGCTATCTTAATAGTGCAATACTTCTTCCTCCCAGTTGCTCACACAGTTTACTACTTTTTGTGTACTTGCCAGTCTGCCAGAAGCGATATGTCACTAGTTGTGTATCATAAAAGTGTCATCGTTTCTCCTCCTAGGGGTTATTCGAGATTTCTTAATCCAAACCCCTAGTAACGAGGCATTGGCTACCTTAAGAGAGTCATAGTTACTCGTCCCACTTGCTCACCCAGTCTGCCACTTTATCTTACTGTAGCCAGTCTGCCAGAAGCGATATGTCACTCGTTGTGTATCTTAAGAGATTCATCGTTACTCCTTTCATAGGTTACTGGTATTCTCTGATGCAATACCTCTCGTGAAGAAAAAGTCGCTATCTTAATAGTGCAATACTTCTTCCTCCCAGTTGCTCACACAGTTTACTACTTTTTGTGTACTTGCCAGTCTGCCAGAAGCGATATGTCACTAGTTGTGTATCATAAAAGAGTCATCGTTTCTCCTCCTAGGGGTTATTCGAGGTTTCTTAATCCAAACCCCTAGTGACGAGGCATTGGCTACCTTAAGAGAGTCATAGTTACTCGTCCATATTGCTCACCCAGTCTGCCAATTATTCTTACTGTGGCCAGTCTGCCAGAAGAGATATGTCACTTGTTGTGCATCTTAAGAGATTCATCGTTACTCCTTCAATAGGTTACTGGTATTCTCTGATTCAATACCTCTCGTGACGAAAAAGTCGCTATCTTAATAGTGCAATACTTCTTCCTCCCAGTTGCTCACACAGTCTACTACTTTTGGTGTAGTTTTTGTCTGCCAGATACTATAATTCACTAGTTGTGTATCATAAAAGTGTCATCGTTTCTCCTCCTACTGGTTATTCGAGATTTCTTAATCCAAACCCCTAGTAACGAGGCAGTGGCTACCTTAAGAGAGTCATAGTTACTCGTCCCTATTGCTCAATCAGTCTGCCACTTATTCTTACTGTGGCCAGTCTGCCAGAACCGATATGTCACTCGTTGTGTGTCTTAATAGATTCATCGTTACTCCCTCCATAGGTTACTCGTATTCTCTGATTCAATACCTCTCGTGACGAAACATTGGCTTTCTTAATAGTGCCATACTTCTTCCACCCAGTTGCTCACACTGTTTCCTACTTTTTGTGTACTTGCCAGTCTGTCAGAAGCGATATGTCACTAGTTGTGTATCATAAAAGAGTCATCGTTTCTCCTCCTAGGGGTTATTCGAGATTTCTTAATCCAAACCCCTAGTAACGAGGCATTGGCTACCTTAAGAGAGTCATAGTTACTCGTCCCCATTGCTCACCCAGTCTGCCACTTTTTCTTACTGTGGCCAGTCTGCCAGAAGCGATATGTCACTCGTTGTGTATCTTAAGAGATTCATCGTTACTCCTTCCATAGGTTACTGTTATTCTCTGATGCAATACGTCTCGTGACGAAAAAGTCGCTATCTTAATAGTGCAATACTTCTTCCTCCCAGTTGCTCACACAGTTTACTACTTTTTGTGTACTTGCCAGTCTGCCAGAAGCGATATGTCACTAGTTGTGTATCATAAAAGTGTCATCGTTTCTCCTCCTAGGGGTATTCGAGATTTCTTAATCCAAACCAATAGTGACGAGGCATTGGCTACCTTAAGAGAGTCATAGTTACTCGTCCCAATTGCTCACCCAGTCTGCCACTTATTCTTACTGTGGCCAGTCTGCCAGAAGCGATATGTCACTCGTTGTGTATCTTAAGAAATTCATCGTTACTCCTTCCATAGGTTACTGGTATTCTCTGATGCAATACCTCTCGTGATGAAAAATTCGCTATCTTAATAGTGCAATACTTCTTCCTCCCAGTTGCTCACACAGTTTACTACTTTTTGTGTACTTGCCAGTCTGCCAGAAGCGATATGTCACTAGTTGTGTATCATAAAAGAGTCATCGTTTCTCCTCCTAGGGGTTATTCGAGGTTTCTTAATCCAAACCCCTAGTGACGAGGCATTGGCTACCTTAAGAGAGTCATAGTTACTCGTCCCAATTGCTCACCCAGTCTGCCACTTATTCTTACTGTGGCCAGTCTGCCAGAAGCGATATGTCACTTGTTGTGTATCTTAAGAGATTCATCGTTACTCCTTCCATAGGTTACTGGTATTCTCTGATTCAATACCTCTCGTGACGAAAAACTCGCTATCTTAATAGTGCAATACTTCTTCCTCCCAGTTGCTCACACAGTCTACTACTTTTTGTGTAGTTTTTGTCTGCCAGAAACTATAATTCACTAGTTGTGTATCATAAAAGTGTCATCGTTTCTCCTCCTAGGGGTTATTCGAGATTTCTTAATCCAAACCCCTAGTAACGAGGCATTGGCTACCTTAAGAGAGTCATAGTTACTCGTCCCAATTGCTCACCCAGTCTGCCACTTATTCTTACTGTGGCCAGTCTGCCAGAAGCGATATGTCACTCGTTGTGTATCTTAAGAGATTCATCGTTACTCCCTCCATAGGTTACTCGTATTCTCTGATTCAATACCTCTCGTGACGAAACATTGGCTTTCTTAATAGTGCCATACTTCTTCCACCCAGTTGCTCACACTGTTTCCTACTTTTTGTGTACTTGCTAGTCTGCCAGAAGCGATATGTCACTAGTTGTGTATCATAAAAGAGTCATCGTTTCTCCTCCTAGGGGTTATTCGAGATTTCTTAATCCAAACTCCTAGTAACGAGGCATTGGCTACCTTAAGGGAGTCATAGTTACTCGTCCCCATTGCTCACCCAGTCTGCCACTTTTTCTTACTGTGGCCAGTCTGCCAGAAGCGATATGTCACTCGTTGTGTATCTTAAGAAATTCATCGTTACTCCTTCCATAGGTTACTGGTATTCTCTGATGCAATACCTCTCGTGACGAAAAATTCGCTATCTTAATAGTGCAATAATTCTTCCTCCCAGTTGCTCACACAGTTTACTACTTATTGTGTACTTGCCAGTCTGCCAGAAGCGATATGTCACTAGTTGTGTATCATAAAAGTGTCATCGTTTCTCCTCCTAGGGGTTATTCGAGGTTTCTTAATCAAAACCCCTAGTGACGAGGCATTGGCTACCTTAAGAGAGTCATAGTTACTCGTCCCAATTGCTCACCCAGTCTGCCAGTTATTCTTACTGTGGCCAGTCTGCCAGAAGCGATATGTCACTCGTTGTGTATCTTAAGAGATTCATCGTTACTCCCTCCATAGGTTACTCGTATTCTCTGATTCAATACCTCTCGTGACGAAACATTGGCTTTCTTAATAGTGCCATACTTCTTCCACCCAGTTGCTCACACTGTTTCCTACTTTTTGTGTACTTGCCAGTCTGCCAGAAGCGATATGTCACTAGTTGTGTATCATAAAAGAGTCATCGTTTCTCCTCCTAGGGGTTATTCGAGATTTCTTAATCCAAACTCCTAGTAACGAGGCATTGGCTACCTTAAGGGAGTCATAGTTACTCGTCCCCATTGCTCACCCAGTCTGCCACTTTTTCTTACTGTGGCCAGTCTGCCAGAAGCGATATGTCACTCGTTGTGTATCTTAAGAAATTCATCGTTACTCCTTCCATAGGTTACTGGTATTCTCTGATGCAATACCTCTCGTGACGAAAAATTCGCTATCTTAATAGTGCAATACTTCTTCCTCCCAGTTGCTCACACAGTTTACTACTTTTTGTGTACTTGCCAGTCTGCCAGAAGCGATATGTCACTAGTTGTGTATCATAAAAGAGTCATCGTTTCTCCTCCTAGGGGTTATTCGAGGTTTCTTAATCCAAACCCCTAGTGACGAGGCATTGGCTACCTTAAGAGAGTCACAGTTACTCGTCCATATTGCTCACCCAGTCTGCCACTTATTCTTACTGTGGCCAGTCTGCCAGAAGCGATATGTCACTTGTTGTGTATCTTAAGAGATTCATCGTTACTCCTTCCATAGGTTACTGGTATTCTCTGATTCAATACCTCTCGTGACGAAAAAGTCGCTATCTTAATAGTGCAATACTTCTTCCTCCCAGTTGCTCACACAGTCTACTACTTTTTGTGTAGTTTTTGTCTGCCAGAAACTATAATTCACTAGTTGTGTATCTTAAAAGTGTCATCGTTTCTCCTCCTAGGGGTTATTCGAGATTTCTTAAACCAAACCCCTAGTAACGAGGCATTGGCTACCTTAAGAGAGTCATAGTTACTCGTCCCAATTGCTCACCCTGTCTGCCACTTATTCTTACTGTGGCCAGTCTGCCAGAAGCGATATGTCACTCGTTGTGTATCTTAAGAGATTCATCGTTACTCCCTCCATAGGTTACTCGTATTCTCTGATTCAATACCTCTCGTGACGAAACATTGGCTTTCTTAATAGTGCCATACTTCTTCCACCCAGTTGCTCACACTGTTTCCTACTTTTTGTGTACTTGCCAGTCTGCCAGAAGCGATATGTCACTAGTTGTGTATCATAAAAAAGTCATCGTTTCTCCTCCTAGGGGTTATTCGAGATTTCTTAATCCAAACTCCTAGTAACGAGGCATTGGCTACCTTAAGGGAGTCATAGTTACTCGTCCCCATTGCTCACCCAGTCTGCCACTTTTTCTTACTGTGGCCAGTCTGCCAGAAGCGATATGTCACTCGTTGTGTATCTTAAGAAATTCATCGTTACTCCTTCCATAGGTTACTGGTATTCTCTGATGCAATACCTCTCGTGACGAAAAATTCGCTATCTTAATAGTGCAATACTTCTTCCTCCCAGTTGCTCACACAGTTTACTACTTTTTGTGTACTTGCCAGTCTGCCAGAAGCGATATGTCACTAGTTGTGTATCATAAAAGAGTCATCGTTTCTCCTCCTAGGGGTTATTCGAGGTTTCTTAATCCAAACCCCTAGTGACGAGGCATTGGCTACCTTAAGAGAGTCATAGTTACTCGTCCCAATTGCTCACCCAGTCTGCCACTTATTCTTACTGTGGCCAGTCTGCCAGAAGCGATATGTCACTTGTTGTGTATCTTAAGAGATTCGTCGTTACTCCTTCCATAGGTTACTGGTATTCTCTGATTCAATACCTCTCGTGACGAAAAAGTCGCTATCTTAATAGTGCAATACTTCTTCCTCCCAGTTGCTCACACAGTCTACTACTTTTTGTGTAGTTTTTGTCTGCCAGAAACTATAATTCACTAGTTGTGTATCATAAAAGTGTCATCGTTTCTCCTCCTAGGGGTTATTCGAGATTTCTTAAACCAAACCCCTAGTAACGAGGCATTGGCTACCTTAAGAGAGTCATAGTTACTCGTCCCAATTGCTCACCCTGTCTGCCACTTATTCTTACTGTGGCCAGTCTGCCAGAAGCGATATGTCACTCGTTGTGTATCTTAAGAGATTCATCGTTACTCCCTCCATAGGTTACTCGTATTCTCTGATTCAATACCTCTCGTGACGAAACATTGGCTTTCTTAATAGTGCCATACTTCTTCCACCCAGTTGCTCACACTGTTTCCTACTTTTTGTGTACTTGCCAGTCTGCCAGAAGCGATATGTCACTAGTTGTGTATCATAAAAAAGTCATCGTTTCTCCTCCTAGGGGTTATTCGAGATTTCTTAATCCAAACTCCTAGTAACGAGGCATTGGCTACCTTAAGGGAGTCATAGTTACTCGTCCCCATTGCTCACCCAGTCTGCCACTTTTTCTTACTGTGGCCAGTCTGCCAGAAGCGATATGTCACTCGTTGTGTATCTTAAGAAATTCATCGTTACTCCTTCCATAGGTTACTGGTATTCTCTGATGCAATACCTCTCGTGACGAAAAATTCGCTATCTTAATAGTGCAATACTTCTTCCTCCCAGTTGCTCACACAGTTTACTACTTTTTGTGTACTTGCCAGTCTGCCAGAAGCGATATGTCACTAGTTGTGTATCATAAAAGAGTCATCGTTTCTCCTCCTAGGGGTTATTCGAGGTTTCTTAATCCAAACCCCTAGTGACGAGGCATTGGCTACCTTAAGAGAGTCATAGTTACTCGTCCCAATTGCTCACCCAGTCTGCCACTTATTCTTACTGTGGCCAGTCTGCCAGAAGCGATATGTCACTTGTTGTGTATCTTAAGAGATTCGTCGTTACTCCTTCCATAGGTTACTGGTATTCTCTGATTCAATACCTCTCGTGACGAAAAAGTCGCTATCTTAATAGTGCAATACTTCTTCCTCCCAGTTGCTCACACAGTCTACTACTTTTTGTGTAGTTTTTGTCTGCCAGAAACTATAATTCACTAGTTGTGTATCATAAAAGTGTCATCGTTTCTCCTCCTAGGGGTTATTCGAGATTTCTTAATCCAAACCCCTAGTAACGAGGCATTGGCTACCTTAAGAGAGTCATAGTTACTCGTCCCAATTGCTCACCCAGTCTGCCACTTATTCTTACTGTGGCCAGTCTGCCAGAAGCGATATGTCACTCGTTGTGTATATTAAGAGATTCATCGTTACTCCCTCCATAGGTTACTCGTATTCTCTGATTCAATACCTCTCGTGACGAAACATTGGCTTTCTTAATAGTGCCATACTTCTTCCACCTAGTTGCTCACACTGTTTCCTACTTTTTGTGTACTTGCCAGTCTGCCAGAAGCGATATGTCACTAGTTGTGTATCATAAAAGAGTCATCGTTTCTCCTCCTAGGGGTTATTCGAGATTTCTTAATCCAAACTCCTAGTAACGAGGCATTGGCTACCTTAAGGGAGTCATAGTTACTCGTCCCCATTGCTCACCCAGTCTGCCACTTTTTCTTACTGTGGCCAGTCTGCCAGAAGCGATATGTCACTCGTTGTGTATCTTAAGAAATTCATCGTTACTCCTTCCATAGTTTACTGGTATTCTCTGATGCAATACCTCTCGTGACGAAAAATTCGCTATCTTAATAGTGCAATACTTCTTCCTCCCAGTTGCTCACACAGTCTACTACTTTATGTGTAGTTTTTGTCTGCCAGAAACTATAATTCACTAGTTGTGTATCATCAAAGTGTCATCGTTTCTCCTCCTAGGGGTTATTCGAGTTTTCTTAATCCAAACCCATAGTAACGAGGCATTGGCTACCTTAAGAGAGTCATAGTTACTCGTCCCACTTGCTCACCCAGTCTGCCACTTTTTCTTACTGTGGCCAGTCTGCCAGAAGCGATATGTCTCTCGTTGTGTATCTTAAGAGATTCATTGTTACTCCCTCCATAGGTTACTCGTATTCTCTGATTCAATACCTCTCGTGACGAAACATTGGCTTTCTTAATAGTGCCATACTTCTTCCTCCCAGTTGCTCACACTGTTTCCTACTTTTTGTGTACTTGCCAGTGTGCCAGAAGCGATATGTCACTAGTTGTGTATCATAAAAGAGTCATCGTTTCTCCTCCTAGGGTTATTCGAGATTTCTTAATCCAAACCCTTAGTGACGAGGCATTGGCTACCTCAAGAGAGTCATAGTTACTCGTCCCAATTGCTCACCCAGTCTGCCACTTTTTCTTACTGTGGCCAGTCTGCCAGAAGCGATATGTCACTCGTTGTGTATCTTAAGAGATTCGTCGTTACTCCTTCCATAGGTTACTGGTATTCTCTGATGCAATACGTCTCGTGACGAAAAAGTCGCTATCTTAATAGTGCAATACGTCTTCCTCCCAGTTGCTCACACTGTTTCCTACTTTTTGTGTACTTGCCAGTCTGCCAGAAGCGATATGTCACTAGTTGTGTATCATAAAAGTGTCATCGTTTCTCCTCCTAGGGGTTATTCGAGATTTCTTAATCCAAACCCCTAGTAACGAGGCATTGGCTACCTTAAGAGAGTCATAGTTACTCGTCCCACTTGCTCACCCAGTCTGCCACTTTTTCTTACTGTGGCCAGTCTGCCAGAAGCGATATGTCACTCGTTGTGTATCTTAAGAGATTCATCGTTACTCCTTTCAAAGGTTACTGGTATTCTCTGATGCAATACCTCTCGTGAAGAAAAAGTCGCTATCTTAATAGTGCAATACTTCTTCCTCCCAGTTGCTCACACAGTCTACTACTTTTTGTGTAGTTTTTGTCTGCCAGATACTATAATTCACTAGTTGTGTATCATAAAAGTGTCATCGTTTCTCCTCCTACTGGTTATTCGAGATTTCTTAATCCAAACCCCTAGTAACGAGGCATTGGCTACCTTAAGAGAGTCATAGTTACTCGTCCCTATTGCTCAATCAGTCTGCCACTTATTCTTACTGTGGCCAGTCTGCCAGAACCGATATGTCACTCGTTGTGTGTCTTAATAGATTCATCGTTACTCCCTCCATAGGTTACTCGTATTCTCTGATTCAATACCTCTCATGACGAAACATTGGCTTTCTTAATAGTGCCATACTTCTTCCACCCAGTTGCTCACACTGTTTCCTACTTTTTGTGTACTTGCCAGTCTGCCAGAAGCGATATGTCACTAGTTGTGTATCATAAAAGAGTCATCGTTTCTCCTCCTAGGAGTTATTCGAGATTTCTTAATCCAAACCCCTAGTAACGAGGCATTGGCTACCTTAAGAGAGTCATAGTTACTCGTCCCCATTGCTCACCCAGTCTGCCACTTTTTCTTACTGTGGCCAGTCTGCCAGAAGCGATATGTCACTCGTTGTGTATCTTAAGAGATTCATCGTTACTCCTTCCATAGGTTACTGTTATTCTCTGATGCAATACGTCTCGTGACGAAAAAGTCGCTATCTTAATAGTGCAATACTTCTTCCTCCCAGTTGCTCACACAGTTTACTACTTTTTGTGTACTTGCCAGTCTGCCAGAAGCGATATGTCACTAGTTGTGTATCATAAAAGTGTCATCGTTTCTCCTCCTAGGGGTATTCGAGATTTCTTAATCCAAACCAATAGTGACGAGGCATTGGCTACCTTAAGAGAGTCATAGTTACTCGTCCCAATTGCTCACCCAGTCTGCCACTTATTCTTACTGTGGCCAGTCTGCCAGAAGCGATATGTCACTCGTTGTGTATCTTAAGAAATTCATCGTTACTCCTTCCATAGGTTACTGGTATTCTCTGATGCAATACCTCTCGTGACGAAACATTGGCTTTCTTAATAGTGCCATACTTCTTCCACCTAGTTGCTCACACTGTTTCCTACTTTTTGTGTACTTGCCAGTCTGCCAGAAGCGATATGTCACTAGTTGTGTATCATAAAAGAGTCATCGTTTCTCCTCCTAGGGGTTATTCGAGATTTCTTAATCCAAACTCCTAGTAACGAGGCATTGGCTACCTTAAGGGAGTCATAGTTACTCGTCCCCATTGCTCACCCAGTCTGCCACTTTTTCTTACTGTGGCCAGTCTGCCAGAAGCGATATGTCACTCGTTGTGTATCTTAAGAAATTCATCGTTACTCCTTCCATAGTTTACTGGTATTCTCTGATGCAATACCTCTCGTGACGAAAAATTCGCTATCTTAATAGTGTTATACTTCTTCCTCCCAGTTGCTCACACAGTTTACTACTTTTTGTGTACTTGCCAGTCTGCCAGAAGCGATATGTCACTAGTTGTGTATCATAAAAGTGTCATCGTTTCTCCTCCTAGGGGTTATTCGAAGTTTCTTAATCAAAACCCCTAGTGACGAGGAATTGGCTACCTTAAGAGAGTCATAGTTACTCGTCCCAATTGCTCATCCAGTCTGCCAGTTATTCTTACTGTGGCCAGTCTGCCAGAAGCGATATGTCACTTGTTGTGTATCTTAAGAGATTCATCGTTACTCCTTCCATAGGTTACTGGTATTCTCTGATTCAATACCTCTCGTGACGAAAAAGTCGCTATCTTAATAGTGCAATACTTCTTCCTCCCAGTTGCTCACACAGTCTACTACTTTATGTGTAGTTTTTGTCTGCCAGAAACTATAATTCACTAGTTGTGTATCATCAAAGTGTCATCGTTTCTCCTCCTAGGGGTTATTCGAGTTTTCTTAATCCAAACCCATAGTAACGAGGCATTGGCTACCTTAAGAGAGTCATAGTTACTCGTCCCACTTGCTCACCCAGTCTGCCACTTTTTCTTACTGTGGCCAGTCTGCCAGAAGCGATATGTCTCTCGTTGTGTATCTTAAGAGATTCATTGTTACTCCCTCCATAGGTTACTCGTATTCTCTGATTCAATACCTCTCGTGACGAAACATTGGCTTTCTTAATAGTGCCATACTTCTTCCTCCCAGTTGCTCACACTGTTTCCTACTTTTTGTGTACTTGCCAGTGTGCCAGAAGCGATATGTCACTAGTTGTGTATCATAAAAGAGTCATCGTTTCTCCTCCTAGGGTTATTCGAGATTTCTTAATCCAAACCCTTAGTGACGAGGCATTGGCTACCTCAAGAGAGTCATAGTTACTCGTCCCAATTGCTCACCCAGTCTGCCACTTTTTCTTACTGTGTCCAGTCTGCCAGAAGCGATATGTCACTCGTTGTGTATCTTAAGAGATTCATCGTTACTCCTTCCATAGGTTACTGGTATTCTCTGATGCAATACGTCTCGTGACGAAAAAGTCGCTATCTTAATAGTGCAATACTTCTTCCTCCCAGTTGCTCACACTGTTTCCTACTTTTTGTGTACTTGCCAGTCTGCCAGAAGCGATATGTCACTAGTTGTGTATCATAAAAGTGTCATCGTTTCTCCTCCTAGGGGTTATTCGAGATTTCTTAATCCAAACCCCTAGTAACGAGGCATTGGCTACCTTAAGAGAGTCATAGTTACTCGTCCCACTTGCTCACCCAGTCTGCCACTTTTTCTTACTGTGGCCAGTCTGCCAGAAGCGATATGTCACTCGTTGTGTATCTTAAGAGATTCATCGTTACTCCTTTCAAAGGTTACTGGTATTCTCTGATGCAATACCTCTCGTGAAGAAAAAGTCGCTATCTTAATAGTGCAATACTTCTTCCTCCCAGTTGCTCACACAGTCTACTACTTTTTGTGTAGTTTTTGTCTGCCAGATACTATAATTCACTAGTTGTGTATCATAAAAGTGTCATCGTTTCTCCTCCTACTGGTTATTCGAGATTTCTTAATCCAAACCCCTAGTAACGAGGCATTGGCTACCTTAAGAGAGTCATAGTTACTCGTCCCTATTGCTCAATCAGTCTGCCACTTATTCTTACTGTGGCCAGTCTGCCAGAACCGATATGTCACTCGTTGTGTGTCTTAATAGATTCATCGTTACTCCCTCCATAGGTTACTCGTATTCTCTGATTCAATACCTCTCGTGACGAAACATTGGCTTTCTTAATAGTGCCATACTTCTTCCACCCAGTTGCTCACACTGTTTCCTACTTTTTGTGTACTTGCCAGTCTGCCAGAAGCGATATGTCACTAGTTGTGTATCATAAAAGAGTCATCGTTTCTCCTCCTAGGAGTTATTCGAGATTTCTTAATCCAAACCCCTAGTAACGAGGCATTGGCTACCTTAAGAGAGTCATAGTTACTCGTCCCCATTGCTCACCCAGTCTGCCACTTTTTCTTACTGTGGCCAGTCTGCCAGAAGCGATATGTCACTCGTTGTGTATCTTAAGAGATTCATCGTTACTCCTTCCATAGGTTACTGTTATTCTCTGATGCAATACGTCTCGTGACGAAAAAGTCGCTATCTTAATAGTGCAATACTTCTTCCTCCCAGTTGCTCACACAGTTTACTACTTTTTGTGTACTTGCCAGTCTGCCAGAAGCGATATGTCACTAGTTGTGTATCATAAAAGAGTCATCGTTTCTCCTCCTAGGGGTTATTCGAGATTTCTTAATCCAAACCCCTAGTAACGAGGCATTGGCTACCTTAAGAGAGTCATAGTTACTCGTCCCCATTGCTCACCCAGTCTGCCACTTTTTCTTACTGTGGCCAGTCTGCCAGAAGCGATATGTCACTCGTTGTGTATCTTAAGAGATTCATCGTTACTCCTTCCATAGGTTACTGTTATTCTCTGACGCAATACGTCTCGTGACGAAAAAGTCGCTATCTTAATAGTGCAATACTTCTTCCTCCCAGTTGCTCACACAGTTTACTACTTTTTGTGTACTTGCCAGTCTGCCAGAAGCGATATGTCACTAGTTGTGTATCATAAAAGAGTCATCGTTTCTCCTCCTAGGGGTTATTCGAGATTTCTTAATCCAAACTCCTAGTAACGAGGCATTGGCTACCTTAAGGGAGTCATAGTTACTCGTCCCCATTGCTCACCCAGTCTGCCACTTTTTCTTACTGTGGCCAGTCTGCCAGAAGCGATATGTCACTCGTTGTGTATCTTAAGAAATTCATCGTTACTCCTTCCATAGGTTACTGGTATTCTCTGATGCAATACCTCTCGTGACGAAAAATTCGCTATCTTAATAGTGCAATACTTCTTCCTCCCAGTTGCTCACACAGTTTACTACTTTTTGTGTACTTGCCAGTCTGCCAGAAGCGATATGTCACTAGTTGTGTATCATAAAAGTGTCATCGTTTCTCCTCCTAGGGGTTATTCGAAGTTTCTTAATCAAAACCCCTAGTGACGAGGAATTGGCTACCTTAAGAGAGTCATAGTTACTCGTCCCAATTGCTCATCCAGTCTGCCAGTTATTCTTACTGTGGCCAGTCTGCCAGAAGCGATATGTCACTTGTTGTGTATCTTAAGAGATTCATCGTTACTCCTTCCATAGGTTACTGGTATTCTCTGATTCAATACCTCTCGTGACGAAAAAGTCGCTATCTTAATAGTGCAATACTTCTTCCTCCCAGTTGCTCACACAGTCTACTACTTTATGTGTAGTTTTTGTCTGCCAGAAACTATAATTCACTAGTTGTGTATCATCAAAGTGTCATCGTTTCTCCTCCTAGGGGTTATTCGAGTTTTCTTAATCCAAACCCATATTAATGAGGCATTGGCTACCTTAAGAGAGTCATAGTTACTCGTCCCACTTGCTCACCCAGTCTGCCACTTTTTCTTACTGTGGCCAGTCTGCCAGAAGCGATATGTCTCTCGTTGTGTATCTTAAGAGATTCATTGTTACTCCCTCCATAGGTTACTCGTATTCTCTGATTCAATACCTCTCGTGACGAAACATTGGCTTTCTTAATAGTGCCATACTTCTTCCTCCCAGTTGCTCACACTGTTTCCTACTTTTTGTGTACTTGCCAGTGTGCCAGAAGCGATATGTCACTAGTTGTGTATCATAAAAGAGTCATCGTTTCTCCTCCTAGGGTTATTCGAGATTTCTTAATCCAAACCCTTAGTGACGAGGCATTGGCTACCTCAAGAGAGTCATAGTTACTCGTCCCAATTGCTCACCCAGTCTGCCACTTTTTCTTACTGTGGCCAGTCTGCCAGAAGCGATATGTCACTCGTTGTGTATCTTAAGAGATTCATCGTTACTCCTTCCATAGGTTACTGGTATTCTCTGATGCAATACGTCTCGTGACGAAAAAGTCGCTATCTTAATAGTGCAATACTTCTTCCTCCCAGTTGCTCACACTGTTTCCTACTTTTTGTGTACTTGCCAGTCTGCCAGAAGCGATATGTCACTAGTTGTGTATCATAAAAGTGTCATCGTTTCTCCTCCTAGGGGTTATTCGAGATTTCTTAATCCAAACCCCTAGTAACGAGGCATTGGCTACCTTAAGAGAGTCATAGTTACTCGTCCCACTTGCTCACCCAGTCTGCCACTTTTTCTTACTGTGGCCAGTCTGCCAGAAGCGATTTGTCACTCGTTGTGTATCTTAAGAGATTCATCGTTACTCCTTTCATAGGTTACTGGTATTCTCTGATGCAATACCTCTCGTGAAGAAAAAGTCGCTATCTTAATAGTGCAATACTTCTTCCTCCCAGTTGCTCACACAGTCTACTACTTTTTGTGTAGTTTTTGTCTGCCAGATACTATAATTCACTAGTTGTGTATCATAAAAGTGTCATCGTTTCTCCTCCTACTGGTTATTCGAGATTTCTTAATCCAAACCCCTAGTAACGAGGCATTGGCTACCTTAAGAGAGTCATAGTTACTCGTCCCTATTGCTCAATCAGTCTGCCACTTATTCTTACTGTGGCCAGTCTGCCAGAACCGATATGTCACTCGTTGTGTGTCTTAATAGATTCATCGTTACTCCCTCCATAGGTTACTCGTATTCTCTGATTCAATACCTCTCGTGACGAAACATTGGCTTTCTTAATAGTGCCATACTTCTTCCACCCAGTTGCTCACACTGTTTCCTACTTTTTGTGTACTTGCCAGTCTGCCAGAAGCGATATGTCACTAGTTGTGTATCATAAAAGAGTCATCGTTTCTCCTCCTAGGGGTTATTCGAGATTTCTTAATCCAAACCCCTAGTAACGAGGCATTGGCTACCTTAAGAGAGTCATAGTTACTCGTCCCCATTGCTCACCCAGTCTGCCACTTTTTCTTACTGTGGCCAGTCTGCCAGAAGCGATATGTCACTCGTTGTGTATCTTAAGAGATTCATCGTTACTCCTTCCATAGGTTACTGTTATTCTCTGATGCAATACGTCTCGTGACGAAAAAGTCGCTATCTTAATAGTGCAATACTTCTTCCTCCCAGTTGCTCACACAGTTTACTACTTTTTGTGTACTTGCCAGTCTGCCAGAAGCGATATGTCACTAGTTGTGTATCATAAAAGTGTCATCGTTTCTCCTCCTAGGGGTATTCGAGATTTCTTAATCCAAACCAATAGTGACGAGGCATTGGCTACCTTAAGAGAGTCATAGTTACTCGTCCCAATTGCTCACCCAGTCTGCCACTTATTCTTACTGTGGCCAGTCTGCCAGAAGCGATATGTCACTCGTTGTGTATCTTAAGAAATTCATCGTTACTCCTTCCATAGGTTACTGGTATTCTCTGATGCAATACCTCTCGTGATGAAAAATTCGCTATCTTAATAGTGCAATACTTCTTCCTCCCAGTTGCTCACACAGTTTACTACTTTTTGTGTACTTGCCAGTCTGCCAGAAGCGATATGTCACTAGTTGTGTATCATAAAAGAGTCATCGTTTCTCCTCCTAGGGGTTATTCGAGGTTTCTGAATCCAAACCCCTAGTGACGAGGCATTGGCTACCTTAAGAGAGTCATAGTTACTCGTCCCAATTGCTCACCCAGTCTGCCACTTATTCTTACTGTGGCCAGTCTGCCAGAAGCGATATGTCACTTGTTGTGTATCTTAAGAGATTCATCGTTACTCCTTCCATAGGTTACTGGTATTCTCTGATTCAATACCTCTCGTGACGAAAAAGTCGCTATCTTAATAGTGCAATACTTCTTCCTCCCAGTTGCTCACACAGTCTACTACTTTTTGTGTAGTTTTTGTCTGCCAGAAACTATAATTCACTAGTTGTGTATCATAAAAGTGTCATCGTTTCTCCTCCTAGGGGTTATTCGAGATTTCTTAATCCAAACCCCTAGTAACGAGGCATTGGCTACCTTAAGAGAGTCATAGTTACTCGTCCCAATTGCTCACCCAGTCTGCCACTTATTCTTACTGTGGCCAGTCTGCCAGAAGCGGTATGTCACTCGTTGTGTATATTAAGAGATTCATCGTTACTCCCTCCATAGGTTACTCGTGTTCTCTGATTCAATACCTCTCGTGACGAAACATTGGCTTTCTTAATAGTGCCATACTTCTTCCACCTAGTTGCTCACACTGTTTCCTACTTTTTGTGTACTTGCCAGTCTGCCAGAAGCGATATGTCACTAGTTGTGTATCATAAAAGAGTCATCGTTTCTCCTCCCAGGGTTTATTCGAGATTTCTTAATCCAAACTCCTAGTAACGAGGCATTGGCTACCTTAAGGGAGTCATAGTTACTCGTCCCCATTGCTCACCCAGTCTGCCACTTTTTCTTACTGTGGCCAGTCTGCCAGAAGCGATATGTCACTCGTTGTGTATCTTAAGAAATTCATTGTTACTCCTTCCATAGGTTACTGGTATTCTCTGATGCAATACCTCTCGTGACGAAAAATTCGCTATCTTAATAGTGCAATACTTCTTCCTCCCAGTTGCTCACACAGTTTACTACTTTTTGTGTACTTGCCAGTCTGCCAGAAGCGATATGTCACTAGTTGTGTATCATAAAAGTGTCATCGTTTCTCCTCCTAGGGGTTATTCGAGGTTTCTTAATCAAAACCCCTAGTGACGAGGCATTGGCTACCTTAAGAGAGTCATAGTTACTCGTCCCAATTGCTCACCCAGTCTGCCAGTTATTCTTACTGTGGCCAGTCTGCCAGAAGCGATATGTCACTTGTTGTGTATCTTAAGAGATTCATCGTTACTCCTTCCATAGGTTACTGGTATTCTCTGATTCAATACCTCTCGTGACGAAAAAGTCGCTATCTTAATAGTGCAATACTTCTTCCTCCCAGTTGCTCACACAGTCTACTACTTTATGTGTAGTTTTTGTCTGCCAGAAACTATAATTCACTAGTTGTGTATCATCAAAGTGTCATCGTTTCTCCTCCTAGGGGTTATTCGAGATTTCTTAATCCAAACCCATAGTAACGAGGCATTGGCTACCTTAAGAGAGTCATAGTTACTCGTCCCACTTGCTCACCCAGTCTGCCACTTTTTCTTACTGTGGCCAGTCTGCCAGAAGCGATATGTCTCTCGTTGTGAATCTTAAGAGATTCATCGTTACTCCCTCCATAGGTTACTCGTATTCTCTGATTCAATACCTCTCGTGACGAAACATTGGCTTCCTTAATAGTGCCATACTTCTTCCTCCCAGTTGCTCACACTGTTTCCTACTTTTTGTGTACTTGCCAGTGTGCCAGAAGCGATATGTCACTAGTTGTGTATCATAAAAGAGTCATCGTTTCTCCTCCTAGGGTTATTCGAGATTTCTTAATCCAAACCCTTAGTGACGAGGCATTGGCTACCTTAAGAGAGTCATAGTTACTCGTCCCAATTGCTCACCCAGTCTGCCACTTTTTCTTACTGTGGCCAGTCTGCCAGAAGCGATATGTCACTCGTTGTGTATCTTAAGAGATTCATCGTTACTCCTTCCATAGGTTACTGGTATTCTCTGATGCAATACGTCTCGTGACGAAAAAGTCGCTATCTTAATAGTGCAATACTTCTTCCTCCCAGTTGCTCACACAGTCTACTACTTTTTGTGTAGTTTTTGTCTGCCAGATACAATAATTCACTAGTTGTGTATCATAAAAGTGTCATCGTTTCTCCTCCTACTGGTTATTCGAGATTTCTTAATCCAAACCCCTAGTAACGAGGCATTGGCTACCTTAAGAGAGTCATAGTTACTCGTCCCTATTGCTCAATCAGTCTGCCACTTATTCTTACTGTGGCCAGTCTGCCAGAAGCGAAATGTCACTCGTTGTGTATCTTAAGAGATTCATCGTTACTCCCTCCATAGGTTACTGGTATTCTCTGATTCAATACCTCTCGTGACGAAACATTGGCTTTCTTAATAGTGCCATACTTCTTCCACCCAGTTGCTCATACTGTTTCTTACTTTTTGTGTACTTGCCAGTCTGCCAGAAGCGATATGTCACTAGTTGTGTATCATAAAAGAGTCATCGTTTCTCCTCCTAGGGGTTATTCGAGATTTCATAATCCAAACTCCTAGTAACGAGGCATTGGCTACCTTAAGGGAGTCATAGTTACTCGTCCCCATTGCTCACCCAGTCTGCCACTTTTTCTTACTGTGGCCAGTCTGCCAGAAGCGATATGTCACTCGTTGTGTATCTTAAGAAATTCATCGTTACTCCTTCCATAGGTTACTGGTATTCTCTGATGCAATACCTCTCGTTACGATAAAATTCGCTATCTTAATAGTGCAATACTTCTTCCTCCCAGTTGCTCACACAGTTTACTACTTTCTGTGTACTTGCCAGTCTGCCAGAAGCGATATGTCACTAGTTGTGTATCATAAAAGAGTCATCGTTTCTCCTCCTAGGGGTTATTCGAGATTTCTTAATCCAAACCCTTAGTGACGAGGCATTGGCTACCTTAAGAGAGTTATAGTTACTCGTCCCAATTGCTCACCCAGTCTGCCACTTTTTCTTACTGTGGCCAGTCAGCCAGAAGCGATATGTCACTCGTTGTGTATCTTAAGAGATTCATCGTTACTCCTTCCATAGGTTACTGGTATTCTCTGATGCAATACCTCTCGTGACGAAAAAGTCGCTATCTTAAAAGTGCAATACTTCTTCCTCCCAGTTGCTCACACAGTCCACTACTTTTTGTGTAGTTTTTGTCTGCCAGAAACTATAATTCACTAGTTGTGTATCATAAAAGTGTCATCGTTTCTCCTCCTAGGGGTTATTCGAGATTTCTTAATCCAAACCCATAGTAACGAGGCATTGGCTACCTTAAGAGAGTCATAGTTACTCGTCCCACTTGCTCACCCAGTCTGCCACTTTTTTTTACTGTGGCCAGTCTGGCAGAAGCGATATGTCTCTCGTTGTGTATCTTAAGAGATTCATCGTTACTCCCTCCATAGGTTACTCGTATTCTCTGATTCAATACCACTCGTGACGAAACATTGGCTTTCTTAATAGTGCCATACTTCTTCCTCCCAGTTGCTCACACTGTTTCCTACTTTTTGTGTACTTGCCAGTGTGCCAGAAGCGATATGTCACTAGTTGTGTATCATAAAAGAGTCATCGTTTCTCCTCCTAGGGTTATTCGAGATTTCTTAATCCAAACCCTTAGTGACGAGGCATTGGCTACCTTAAGAGAGTCATAGTTACTCGTCCCAATTGCTCACCCAGTCTGCCACTTTTTCTTACTGTGGCCAGTCTGCCAGAAGCGATATGTCACTCGTTGTATATCTTAAGAGATTCATCGTTACTCCTTCCATAGGTTACTGGTATTCTCTGATGCATTACGTCTCGTGACATAAAAGTCGCTATCTTAATAGTGCAATACTTCTTCCTCCCAGTTGCTCACACAGTCTACTACTTTTTGTGTAGTTTTTGTCTGCCAGATACTATAATTCACTAGTTGTGTATCATAAAAGTGTCATCGTTTCTCCTCCTACTGGTTATTCGAGATTTCTTAATCCAAACTCCTAGTAACGAGGCATTGGCTACCTTAAGAGAGTCATAGTTACTCGTCCCTATTGCTCAATCAGTCTGCCACTTATTCTTACTGTGGCCAGTCTGCCAGAAGCGATATGTCACTCGTTGTGTGTCTTAATAGATTCATCGTTACTCCCTCCATAGGTTACTCGTATTCTCTGATTCAATACCTCTCGTGACGAAACATTGGCTTTCTTAATAGTGCCATACTTCTTCCACCCAGTTGCTCACACTGTTTCCTACTTTTTGTGTACTTGCCAGTCTGCCAGAAGCGATATGTCACTAGTTGTGTATCATAAAAGAGTCATCGTTTCTCCTCCTAGGAGTTATTCGAGATTTCTTAATCCAAACCCCTAGTAACGAGGCATTGGCTACCTTAAGAGAGTCATAGTTACTCGTCCCCATTGCTCACCCAGTCTGCCACTTTTTCTTACTGTGGCCAGTCTGCCAGAAGCGATATGTCACTCGTTGTGTATCTTAAGAGATTCATCGTTACTCCTTCCATAGGTTACTGTTATTCTCTGATGCAATACGTCTCGTGACGAAAAAGTCGCTATCTTAATAGTGCAATACTTCTTCCTCCCAGTTGCTCACACAGTTTACTACTTTTTGTGTACTTGCCAGTCTGCCAGAAGCGATATGTCACTAGTTGTGTATCATAAAAGAGTCATCGTTTCTCCTCCTAGGGGTTATTCGAGATTTCTTAATCCAAACCCCTAGTAACGAGGCATTGGCTACCTTAAGAGAGTCATAGTTACTCGTCCCCATTGCTCACCCAGTCTGCCACTTTTTCTTACTGTGGCCAGTCTGCCAGAAGCGATATGTCACTCGTTGTGTATCTTAAGAGATTCATCGTTACTCCTTCCATAGGTTACTGTTATTCTCTGACGCAATACGTCTCGTGACGAAAAAGTCGCTATCTTAATAGTGCAATACTTCTTCCTCCCAGTTGCTCACACAGTTTACTACTTTTTGTGTACTTGCCAGTCTGCCAGAAGCGATATGTCACTAGTTGTGTATCATAAAAGAGTCATCGTTTCTCCTCCTAGGGGTTATTCGAGATTTCTTAATCCAAACTCCTAGTAACGAGGCATTGGCTACCTTAAGGGAGTCATAGTTACTCGTCCCCATTGCTCACCCAGTCTGCCACTTTTTCTTACTGTGGCCAGTCTGCCAGAAGCGATATGTCACTCGTTGTGTATCTTAAGAAATTCATCGTTACTCCTTCCATAGGTTACTGGTATTCTCTGATGCAATACCTCTCGTGACGAAAAATTCGCTATCTTAATAGTGCAATACTTCTTCCTCCCAGTTGCTCACACAGTTTACTACTTTTTGTGTACTTGCCAGTCTGCCAGAAGCGATATGTCACTAGTTGTGTATCATAAAAGTGTCATCGTTTCTCCTCCTAGGGGTTATTCGAAGTTTCTTAATCAAAACCCCTAGTGACGAGGAATTGGCTACCTTAAGAGAGTCATAGTTACTCGTCCCAATTGCTCATCCAGTCTGCCAGTTATTCTTACTGTGGCCAGTCTGCCAGAAGCGATATGTCACTTGTTGTGTATCTTAAGAGATTCATCGTTACTCCTTCCATAGGTTACTGGTATTCTCTGATTCAATACCTCTCGTGACGAAAAAGTCGCTATCTTAATAGTGCAATACTTCTTCCTCCCAGTTGCTCACACAGTCTACTACTTTATGTGTAGTTTTTGTCTGCCAGAAACTATAATTCACTAGTTGTGTATCATCAAAGTGTCATCGTTTCTCCTCCTAGGGGTTATTCGAGTTTTCTTAATCCAAACCCATATTAATGAGGCATTGGCTACCTTAAGAGAGTCATAGTTACTCGTCCCACTTGCTCACCCAGTCTGCCACTTTTTCTTACTGTGGCCAGTCTGCCAGAAGCGATATGTCTCTCGTTGTGTATCTTAAGAGATTCATTGTTACTCCCTCCATAGGTTACTCGTATTCTCTGATTCAATACCTCTCGTGACGAAACATTGGCTTTCTTAATAGTGCCATACTTCTTCCTCCCAGTTGCTCACACTGTTTCCTACTTTTTGTGTACTTGCCAGTGTGCCAGAAGCGATATGTCACTAGTTGTGTATCATAAAAGAGTCATCGTTTCTCCTCCTAGGGTTATTCGAGATTTCTTAATCCAAACCCTTAGTGACGAGGCATTGGCTACCTCAAGAGAGTCATAGTTACTCGTCCCAATTGCTCACCCAGTCTGCCACTTTTTCTTACTGTGGCCAGTCTGCCAGAAGCGATATGTCACTCGTTGTGTATCTTAAGAGATTCATCGTTACTCCTTCCATAGGTTACTGGTATTCTCTGATGCAATACGTCTCGTGACGAAAAAGTCGCTATCTTAATAGTGCAATACTTCTTCCTCCCAGTTGCTCACACTGTTTCCTACTTTTTGTGTACTTGCCAGTCTGCCAGAAGCGATATGTCACTAGTTGTGTATCATAAAAGTGTCATCGTTTCTCCTCCTAGGGGTTATTCGAGATTTCTTAATCCAAACCCCTAGTAACGAGGCATTGGCTACCTTAAGAGAGTCATAGTTACTCGTCCCACTTGCTCACCCAGTCTGCCACTTTTTCTTACTGTGGCCAGTCTGCCAGAAGCGATTTGTCACTCGTTGTGTATCTTAAGAGATTCATCGTTACTCCTTTCATAGGTTACTGGTATTCTCTGATGCAATACCTCTCGTGAAGAAAAAGTCGCTATCTTAATAGTGCAATACTTCTTCCTCCCAGTTGCTCACACAGTCTACTACTTTTTGTGTAGTTTTTGTCTGCCAGATACTATAATTCACTAGTTGTGTATCATAAAAGTGTCATCGTTTCTCCTCCTACTGGTTATTCGAGATTTCTTAATCCAAACCCCTAGTAACGAGGCATTGGCTACCTTAAGAGAGTCATAGTTACTCGTCCCTATTGCTCAATCAGTCTGCCACTTATTCTTACTGTGGCCAGTCTGCCAGAACCGATATGTCACTCGTTGTGTGTCTTAATAGATTCATCGTTACTCCCTCCATAGGTTACTCGTATTCTCTGATTCAATACCTCTCGTGACGAAACATTGGCTTTCTTAATAGTGCCATACTTCTTCCACCCAGTTGCTCACACTGTTTCCTACTTTTTGTGTACTTGCCAGTCTGCCAGAAGCGATATGTCACTAGTTGTGTATCATAAAAGAGTCATCGTTTCTCCTCCTAGGGGTTATTCGAGATTTCTTAATCCAAACCCCTAGTAACGAGGCATTGGCTACCTTAAGAGAGTCATAGTTACTCGTCCCCATTGCTCACCCAGTCTGCCACTTTTTCTTACTGTGGCCAGTCTGCCAGAAGCGATATGTCACTCGTTGTGTATCTTAAGAGATTCATCGTTACTCCTTCCATAGGTTACTGTTATTCTCTGATGCAATACGTCTCGTGACGAAAAAGTCGCTATCTTAATAGTGCAATACTTCTTCCTCCCAGTTGCTCACACAGTTTACTACTTTTTGTGTACTTGCCAGTCTGCCAGAAGCGATATGTCACTAGTTGTGTATCATAAAAGTGTCATCGTTTCTCCTCCTAGGGGTATTCGAGATTTCTTAATCCAAACCAATAGTGACGAGGCATTGGCTACCTTAAGAGAGTCATAGTTACTCGTCCCAATTGCTCACCCAGTCTGCCACTTATTCTTACTGTGGCCAGTCTGCCAGAAGCGATATGTCACTCGTTGTGTATCTTAAGAAATTCATCGTTACTCCTTCCATAGGTTACTGGTATTCTCTGATGCAATACCTCTCGTGATGAAAAATTCGCTATCTTAATAGTGCAATACTTCTTCCTCCCAGTTGCTCACACAGTTTACTACTTTTTGTGTACTTGCCAGTCTGCCAGAAGCGATATGTCACTAGTTGTGTATCATAAAAGAGTCATCGTTTCTCCTCCTAGGGGTTATTCGAGGTTTCTGAATCCAAACCCCTAGTGACGAGGCATTGGCTACCTTAAGAGAGTCATAGTTACTCGTCCCAATTGCTCACCCAGTCTGCCACTTATTCTTACTGTGGCCAGTCTGCCAGAAGCGATATGTCACTTGTTGTGTATCTTAAGAGATTCATCGTTACTCCTTCCATAGGTTACTGGTATTCTCTGATTCAATACCTCTCGTGACGAAAAAGTCGCTATCTTAATAGTGCAATACTTCTTCCTCCCAGTTGCTCACACAGTCTACTACTTTTTGTGTAGTTTTTGTCTGCCAGAAACTATAATTCACTAGTTGTGTATCATAAAAGTGTCATCGTTTCTCCTCCTAGGGGTTATTCGAGATTTCTTAATCCAAACCCCTAGTAACGAGGCATTGGCTACCTTAAGAGAGTCATAGTTACTCGTCCCAATTGCTCACCCAGTCTGCCACTTATTCTTACTGTGGCCAGTCTGCCAGAAGCGGTATGTCACTCGTTGTGTATATTAAGAGATTCATCGTTACTCCCTCCATAGGTTACTCGTGTTCTCTGATTCAATACCTCTCGTGACAAAACATTGGCTTTCTTAATAGTGCCATACTTCTTCCACCTAGTTGCTCACACTGTTTCCTACTTTTTGTGTACTTGCCAGTCTGCCAGAAGCGATATGTCACTAGTTGTGTATCATAAAAGAGTCATCGTTTCTCCTCCCAGGGTTTATTCGAGATTTCTTAATCCAAACTCCTAGTAACGAGGCATTGGCTACCTTAAGGGAGTCATAGTTACTCGTCCCCATTGCTCACCCAGTCTGCCACTTTTTCTTACTGTGGCCAGTCTGCCAGAAGCGATATGTCACTCGTTGTGTATCTTAAGAAATTCATTGTTACTCCTTCCATAGGTTACTGGTATTCTCTGATGCAATACCTCTCGTGACGAAAAATTCGCTATCTTAATAGTGCAATACTTCTTCCTCCCAGTTGCTCACACAGTTTACTACTTTTTGTGTACTTGCCAGTCTGCCAGAAGCGATATGTCACTAGTTGTGTATCATAAAAGTGTCATCGTTTCTCCTCCTAGGGGTTATTCGAGGTTTCTTAATCAAAACCCCTAGTGACGAGGCATTGGCTACCTTAAGAGAGTCATAGTTACTCGTCCCAATTGCTCACCCAGTCTGCCAGTTATTCTTACTGTGGCCAGTCTGCCAGAAGCGATATGTCACTTGTTGTGTATCTTAAGAGATTCATCGTTACTCCTTCCATAGGTTACTGGTATTCTCTGATTCAATACCTCTCGTGACGAAAAAGTCGCTATCTTAATAGTGCAATACTTCTTCCTCCCAGTTGCTCACACAGTCTACTACTTTATGTGTAGTTTTTGTCTGCCAGAAACTATAATTCACTAGTTGTGTATCATCAAAGTGTCATCGTTTCTCCTCCTAGGGGTTATTCGAGATTTCTTAATCCAAACCCATAGTAACGAGGCATTGGCTACCTTAAGAGAGTCATAGTTACTCGTCCCACTTGCTCACCCAGTCTGCCACTTTTTCTTACTGTGGCCAGTCTGCCAGAAGCGATATGTCTCTCGTTGTGAATCTTAAGAGATTCATCGTTACTCCCTCCATAGGTTACTCGTATTCTCTGATTCAATACCTCTCGTGACGAAACATTGGCTTCCTTAATAGTGCCATACTTCTTCCTCCCAGTTGCTCACACTGTTTCCTACTTTTTGTGTACTTGCCAGTGTGCCAGAAGCGATATGTCACTAGTTGTGTATCATAAAAGAGTCATCGTTTCTCCTCCTAGGGTTATTCGAGATTTCTTAATCCAAACCCTTAGTGACGAGGCATTGGCTACCTTAAGAGAGTCATAGTTACTCGTCCCAATTGCTCACCCAGTCTGCCACTTTTTCTTACTGTGGCCAGTCTGCCAGAAGCGATATGTCACTCGTTGTGTATCTTAAGAGATTCATCGTTACTCCTTCCATAGGTTACTGGTATTCTCTGATGCAATACGTCTCGTGACGAAAAAGTCGCTATCTTAATAGTGCAATACTTCTTCCTCCCAGTTGCTCACACAGTCTACTACTTTTTGTGTAGTTTTTGTCTGCCAGATACAATAATTCACTAGTTGTGTATCATAAAAGTGTCATCGTTTCTCCTCCTACTGGTTATTCGAGATTTCTTAATCCAAACCCCTAGTAACGAGGCATTGGCTACCTTAAGAGAGTCATAGTTACTCGTCCCTATTGCTCAATCAGTCTGCCACTTATTCTTACTGTGGCCAGTCTGCCAGAAGCGAAATGTCACTCGTTGTGTATCTTAAGAGATTCATCGTTACTCCCTCCATAGGTTACTGGTATTCTCTGATTCAATACCTCTCGTGACGAAACATTGGCTTTCTTAATAGTGCCATACTTCTTCCACCCAGTTGCTCATACTGTTTCTTACTTTTTGTGTACTTGCCAGTCTGCCAGAAGCGATATGTCACTAGTTGTGTATCATAAAAGAGTCATCGTTTCTCCTCCTAGGGGTTATTCGAGATTTCATAATCCAAACTCCTAGTAACGAGGCATTGGCTACCTTAAGGGAGTCATAGTTACTCGTCCCCATTGCTCACCCAGTCTGCCACTTTTTCTTACTGTGGCCAGTCTGCCAGAAGCGATATGTCACTCGTTGTGTATCTTAAGAAATTCATCGTTACTCCTTCCATAGGTTACTGGTATTCTCTGATGCAATACCTCTCGTTACGATAAAATTCGCTATCTTAATAGTGCAATACTTCTTCCTCCCAGTTGCTCACACAGTTTACTACTTTCTGTGTACTTGCCAGTCTGCCAGAAGCGATATGTCACTAGTTGTGTATCATAAAAGAGTCATCGTTTCTCCTCCTAGGGGTTATTCGAGATTTCTTAATCCAAACCCTTAGTGACGAGGCATTGGCTACCTTAAGAGAGTTATAGTTACTCGTCCCAATTGCTCACCCAGTCTGCCACTTTTTCTTACTGTGGCCAGTCAGCCAGAAGCGATATGTCACTCGTTGTGTATCTTAAGAGATTCATCGTTACTCCTTCCATAGGTTACTGGTATTCTCTGATGCAATACCTCTCGTGACGAAAAAGTCGCTATCTTAAAAGTGCAATACTTCTTCCTCCCAGTTGCTCACACAGTCCACTACTTTTTGTGTAGTTTTTGTCTGCCAGAAACTATAATTCACTAGTTGTGTATCATAAAAGTGTCATCGTTTCTCCTCCTAGGGGTTATTCGAGATTTCTTAATCCAAACCCATAGTAACGAGGCATTGGCTACCTTAAGAGAGTCATAGTTACTCGTCCCACTTGCTCACCCAGTCTGCCACTTTTTTTTACTGTGGCCAGTCTGGCAGAAGCGATATGTCTCTCGTTGTGTATCTTAAGAGATTCATCGTTACTCCCTCCATAGGTTACTCGTATTCTCTGATTCAATACCACTCGTGACGAAACATTGGCTTTCTTAATAGTGCCATACTTCTTCCTCCCAGTTGCTCACACTGTTTCCTACTTTTTGTGTACTTGCCAGTGTGCCAGAAGCGATATGTCACTAGTTGTGTATCATAAAAGAGTCATCGTTTCTCCTCCTAGGGTTATTCGAGATTTCTTAATCCAAACCCTTAGTGACGAGGCATTGGCTACCTTAAGAGAGTCATAGTTACTCGTCCCAATTGCTCACCCAGTCTGCCACTTTTTCTTACTGTGGCCAGTCTGCCAGAAGCGATATGTCACTCGTTGTATATCTTAAGAGATTCATCGTTACTCCTTCCATAGGTTACTGGTATTCTCTGATGCATTACGTCTCGTGACATAAAAGTCGCTATCTTAATAGTGCAATACTTCTTCCTCCCAGTTGCTCACACAGTCTACTACTTTTTGTGTAGTTTTTGTCTGCCAGATACTATAATTCACTAGTTGTGTATCATAAAAGTGTCATCGTTTCTCCTCCTACTGGTTATTCGAGATTTCTTAATCCAAACTCCTAGTAACGAGGCATTGGCTACCTTAAGAGAGTCATAGTTACTCGTCCCTATTGCTCAATCAGTCTGCCACTTATTCTTACTGTGGCCAGTCTGCCAGAAGCGATATGTCACTCGTTGTGTGTCTTAATAGATTCATCGTTACTCCCTCCATAGGTTACTCGTATTCTCTGATTCAATACCTCTCGTGACGAAACATTGGCTTTCTTAATAGTGCCATACTTCTTCCACCCAGTTGCTCACACTGTTTCCTACTTTTTGTGTACTTGCCAGTCTGCCAGAAGCGATATGTCACTAGTTGTGTATCATAAAAGAGTCATCGTTTCTCCTCCTAGGGGTTATTCGAGATTTCTTAATCCAAACCCCTAGTAACGAGGCATTGGCTACCTTAAGGGAGTCATAGTTACTCGTCCCCATTGCTCACCCAGTCTGCCACTTTTTCTTACTGTGGCCAGTCTGCCAGAAGCGATATGTCACTCGTTGTGTATCTTAAGAAATTCATCGTTACTCCTTCCATAGGTTACTGGTATTCTCTGATGCAATACCTCTCGTTACGAAAAATTCGCTATCTTAATAGTGCAATACTTCTTCCTCCCAGTTGCTCACACAGTTTACTACTTTCTGTGTACTTGCCAGTCTGCCAGAAGCGATATGTCACTAGTTGTGTATCATAAAAGAGTCATCGTTTCTCCTCCTAGTGGTTATTCGAGATTTCTTAATCCAAACCCTTAGTGACGAGGCATTGGCTACCTTAAGAGAGTTATAGTTACTCGTCCCAATTGCTCACCCAGTCTGCCACTTTTTCTTACTGTGGCCAGTCAGCCAGAAGCGATATGTCACTCGTTGTGTATCTTAAGAGATTCATCGTTACTCCTTCCATAGGTTACTGGTATTCTCTGATGCAATACCTCTCGTGACGAAAAAGTCGCTATCTTAAAAGTGCAATACTTCTTCCTCCCAGTTGCTCACACAGTCCACTACTTTTTGTGTAGTTTTTGTCTGCCAGAAACTATAATTCACTAGTTGTGTATCATAAAAGTGTCATCGTTTCTCCTCCTAGGGGTTATTCGAGATTTCTTAATCCAAACCCATAGTAACGAGGCATTGGCTACCTTAAGAGAGTCATAGTTACTCGTCCCACTTGCTCACCCAGTCTGCCACTTTTTCTTACTGTGGCCAGTCTGGCAGAAGCGATATGTCTCTCGTTGTGTATCTTAAGAGATTCATCGTTACTCCCTCCATAGGTTACTCGTATTCTCTGATTCAATACCTCTCGTGACGAAACATTGGCTTTCTTAATAGTGCCATACTTCTTCCTCCCAGTTGCTCACACTGTTTCCTACTTTTTGTGTACTTGCCAGTGTGCCAGAAGCGATATGTCACTAGTTGTGTATCATAAAAGAGTCATCGTTCCTCCTCCTAGGGTTATTCGAGATTTCTTAATCCAAACCCTTAGTGACGAGGCATTGGCTACCTTAAGAGAGTCATAGATACTCGTCCCAATTGCTCACCCAGTCTGCCACTTTTTCTTACTGTGGCCAGTCTGCCTGAAGCGATATGTCACTCGTTGTGTATCTTAAGAGATTCATCGTTACTCCTTCCATAGGTTACTGGTATTCTCTGATGCAATACGTCTCGTGACGAAAAAGTCGCTATCTTAATAGTGCAATACTTCTTCCTCCCAGTTGCTCACACAGTTTACTACTTTTTGTGTACTTGCCAGTCTGCCAGAAGCGATATGTCACTAGTTGTGTATCATAAAAGTGTCATCGTTTCTCCTCCTAGGGGTTATTCGAGATTTCTTAATCCAAACCCCTAGTAACGAGGCATTGGCTACCTTAAGAGAGTCATAGTTACTCATCCCACTTGCTCACCCAGTCTGCCACTTTTTCTTACTGTGGCCAGTCTGCCAGAAGCGATATGTCACTCGTTGTGTATCTTAAGAGATTCATCGTTACTCCTTCCATAGGTTACTGGTATTCTCTGATGCAATACCTCTCGTGAAGAAAAAGTCGCTATCTTAATAGTGCAATACTTCTTCCTCCCAGTTGCTCACACACTTTACTACTTTTTGTGTACTTGCCAGTCTGCCAGAAGCGATATGTCACAAGTTGTGTATCATAAAAGAGTCATCGTTTCTCCTCCTAGGGGTTATTCGAGGTTTCTTAATCCAAACCCCTAGTGACGAGGCATTGGCTACCTTAAGAGAGTCATAGTTACTCGTCCATATTGCTCACCAAGTCTGCCAATTATTCTTACTGTGGCCAGTCTGCCAGAAGAGATATGTCACTCGTTGTATATCTTAAGAGATTCATCGTTACTCCTTCCATAGGTTACTGGTATTCTCTGATGCATTACGTCTCGTGACATAAAAGTCGCTATCTTAATAGTGCAATACTTCTTCCTCCCAGTTGCTCACACAGTCTACTACTTTTTGTGTAGTTTTTGTCTGCCAGATACTATAATTCACTAGTTGTGTATCATAAAAGTGTCATCGTTTCTCCTCCTACTGGTTATTCGAGATTTCTTAATCCAAACTCCTAGTAACGAGGCATTGGCTACCTTAAGAGAGTCATAGTTACTCGTCCCTATTGCTCAATCAGTCTGCCACTTATTCTTACTGTGGCCAGTCTGCCAGAAGCGATATGTCACTCGTTGTGTGTCTTAATAGATTCATCGTTACTCCCTCCATAGGTTACTCGTATTCTCTGATTCAATACCTCTCGTGACGAAACATTGGCTTTCTTAATAGTGCCATACTTCTTCCACCCAGTTGCTCACACTGTTTCCTACTTTTTGTGTACTTGCCAGTCTGCCAGAAGCGATATGTCACTAGTTGTGTATCATAAAAGAGTCATCGTTTCTCCTCCTAGGGGTTATTCGAGATTTCTTAATCCAAACCCCTAGTAACGAGGCATTGGCTACCTTAAGGGAGTCATAGTTACTCGTCCCCATTGCTCACCCAGTCTGCCACTTTTTCTTACTGTGGCCAGTCTGCCAGAAGCGATATGTCACTCGTTGTGTATCTTAAGAAATTCATCGTTACTCCTTCCATAGGTTACTGGTATTCTCTGATGCAATACCTCTCGTTACGAAAAATTCGCTATCTTAATAGTGCAATACTTCTTCCTCCCAGTTGCTCACACAGTTTACTACTTTCTGTGTACTTGCCAGTCTGCCAGAAGCGATATGTCACTAGTTGTGTATCATAAAAGAGTCATCGTTTCTCCTCCTAGTGGTTATTCGAGATTTCTTAATCCAAACCCTTAGTGACGAGGCATTGGCTACCTTAAGAGAGTTATAGTTACTCGTCCCAATTGCTCACCCAGTCTGCCACTTTTTCTTACTGTGGCCAGTCAGCCAGAAGCGATATGTCACTCGTTGTGTATCTTAAGAGATTCATCGTTACTCCTTCCATAGGTTACTGGTATTCTCTGATGCAATACCTCTCGTGACGAAAAAGTCGCTATCTTAAAAGTGCAATACTTCTTCCTCCCAGTTGCTCACACAGTCCACTACTTTTTGTGTAGTTTTTGTCTGCCAGAAACTATAATTCACTAGTTGTGTATCATAAAAGTGTCATCGTTTCTCCTCCTAGGGGTTATTCGAGATTTCTTAATCCAAACCCATAGTAACGAGGCATTGGCTACCTTAAGAGAGTCATAGTTACTCGTCCCACTTGCTCACCCAGTCTGCCACTTTTTCTTACTGTGGCCAGTCTGGCAGAAGCGATATGTCTCTCGTTGTGTATCTTAAGAGATTCATCGTTACTCCCTCCATAGGTTACTCGTATTCTCTGATTCAATACCTCTCGTGACGAAACATTGGCTTTCTTAATAGTGCCATACTTCTTCCTCCCAGTTGCTCACACTGTTTCCTACTTTTTGTGTACTTGCCAGTGTGCCAGAAGCGATATGTCACTAGTTGTGTATCATAAAAGAGTCATCGTTCCTCCTCCTAGGGTTATTCGAGATTTCTTAATCCAAACCCTTAGTGACGAGGCATTGGCTACCTTAAGAGAGTCATAGATACTCGTCCCAATTGCTCACCCAGTCTGCCACTTTTTCTTACTGTGGCCAGTCTGCCTGAAGCGATATGTCACTCGTTGTGTATCTTAAGAGATTCATCGTTACTCCTTCCATAGGTTACTGGTATTCTCTGATGCAATACGTCTCGTGACGAAAAAGTCGCTATCTTAATAGTGCAATACTTCTTCCTCCCAGTTGCTCACACAGTTTACTACTTTTTGTGTACTTGCCAGTCTGCCAGAAGCGATATGTCACTAGTTGTGTATCATAAAAGTGTCATCGTTTCTCCTCCTAGGGGTTATTCGAGATTTCTTAATCCAAACCCCTAGTAACGAGGCATTGGCTACCTTAAGAGAGTCATAGTTACTCATCCCACTTGCTCACCCAGTCTGCCACTTTTTCTTACTGTGGCCAGTCTGCCAGAAGCGATATGTCACTCGTTGTGTATCTTAAGAGATTCATCGTTACTCCTTCCATAGGTTACTGGTATTCTCTGATGCAATACCTCTCGTGAAGAAAAAGTCGCTATCTTAATAGTGCAATACTTCTTCCTCCCAGTTGCTCACACACTTTACTACTTTTTGTGTACTTGCCAGTCTGCCAGAAGCGATATGTCACAAGTTGTGTATCATAAAAGAGTCATCGTTTCTCCTCCTAGGGGTTATTCGAGGTTTCTTAATCCAAACCCCTAGTGACGAGGCATTGGCTACCTTAAGAGAGTCATAGTTACTCGTCCATATTGCTCACCAAGTCTGCCAATTATTCTTACTGTGGCCAGTCTGCCAGAAGAGATATGTCACTTGTTGTGTATCTTAAGAGATTCATCGTTACTCCTTCAATAGGTTACTGGTATTCTCTGATTCAATACCTCTCGTGACGAAAAAGTCGCTATCTTAATAGTGCAATACTTCTTCCTCCCAGTTGCTCACACAGTCTACTACTTTTTGTGTAGTTTTTGTCTGCCAGATACAATAATTCACTAGTTGTGTATCATAAAAGTGTCATCGTTTCTCCTCCTACTGGTTATCGAGATTTCTTAATCCAAACCCCTAGTAACGAGGCATTGGCTACCTTAAGAGAGTCATAGTTACTCGTCCCTATTGCTCAATCAGTCTGCCACTTATTCTTACTGTGGCCAGTCTGCCAGAAGCGATATGTCACTCGTTGTGTGTCTTAATAGATTCATCGTTACTCCCTCCATAGGTTACTCGTATTCTCTGATTCAATACCTCTCGTGACGAAACATTGGCTTTCTTAATAGTGCCATACTTCTTCCACCCAGTTGCTCACACTGTTTCCTACTTTTTGTGTACTTGCCAGTCTGCCAGAAGCGATATGTCACTAGTTGTGTATCATAAAAGAGTCATCGTTTCTCCTCCTAGGGGTTATTCGAGATTTCTTAATCCAAACCCCTAGTAACGAGGCATTGGCTACCTTAAGAGAGTCATAGTTACTCGTCCCCATTGCTCACCCAGTCTGCCACTTTTTCTTACTGTGGCCAGTCTGCCAGAAGCGATATGTCACTCGTTGTGTATCTTAAGAGATTCATCGTTACTCCTTCCATAGGTTACTGGTATTCTCTGATGCAATACGTCTCGTGACGAAAAAGTCGCTATCTTAATAGTGCAATACTTCTTCCTCCCACTTGCTCACACAGTTTACTACTTTCTGTGTACTTGCCAGTCTGCCAGAAGCGATATGTCACTAGTTGTGTATCATAAAAGAGTCATCGTTTCTCCTCCTAGGGGTTATTCGAGATTTCTTAATCCAAACCCTTAGTGACGAGGCATTGGCTACCTTAAGAGAGTTTTAGTTCCTCGTCCCAATTGCTCACCCAGTCTGCCACTTTTTCTTACTGTGGCCAGTCTGCCAGAAGCGATATGTCACTCGTTGTGTATCTTAAGAGATTCATCGTTACTCCTTTCATAGGTTACTGGTATTCTCTGATGCAATACGTCTCGTGACGAAAAAGTCGCTATCTTAATAGTGCAATACTTCTTCCTCCCAGTTGCTCACACAGTTTACTACTTATTGTGTACTTGCCAGTCTGCCAGAAGCGATATGTCACTAGTTGTGTATCATAAAAGTGTCATCGTTTCTCCTCCTAGGGGTTATTCGAGATTTCTTAATCCAAACCCCTAGTAACGAGGCATTGGCTACCTTAAGAGAGTCATAGTTACTCGTCCCACTTTCTCACCCAGTCTGCAACTTTTTCTTACTGTGGCCAGTCTGCCAGAAGCGATATGTCACTCGTTGTGTATCTTAAGAGATTCATCGTTACTCCTTCCATAGGTTACTGGTATTCTCTGATGCAATACCGCTCGTGAAGAAAAAGTCGCTACCTTAATAGTGCAATACTTCTTCCTCCCAGTTGCTCACACAGTTTACTACTTTTTGTGTACTTGCCAGTCTGCCAGAAGCGATATGTCACAAGTTGTGTATCATAAAAGAGTCATCGTTTCTCCTCCTAGGGGTTATTCGAGGTTTCTTAATCCAAACCCCTAGTGACGAGGCATTGGCTACCTTAAGAGAGTCATAGTTACTCGTCCATATTGCTCACCAAGTCTGCCAATTATTCTTACTGTGGCCAGTCTGCCAGAAGAGATATGTCACTTGTTGTGTATCTTAAGAGATTCATCGTTACTCCTTCAATAGGTTACTGGTATTCTCTGATTCAATCCTCTCGTGACGAAAAAGTCGCTATCTTAATAGTGCAATACTTCTTCCTCCCAGTTGCTCACACAGTCTACTACATTTTGTGTAGTTTTTGTCTGCCAGATACTATAATTCACTAGTTGTGTATCATAAAAGTGTCATCGTTTCTCCTCCTACTGGTTATTCGAGATTTCTTATTCCAAACCCCTAGTAACGAGGCATTGGCTACCTTAAGAGAGTCATAGTTACTCGTCCCTATTGCTCGATCAGTCTGAGACTTATTCTTACTGTGGCCAGTCTGCCAGAAGCGATATGTCACTCGTTGTGTGTCTTAATAGAGTCATCGTTACTCCCTCCATAGGTTACTCGTATTCTCTGATTCAATACCTCTCGTGACGAAACATTGGCTTTCTTAATAGTGCCATACTTCTTCCACCCAGTTGCTCACACTGTTTCCTACTTTTTGTGTACTTGCCAGTCTGCCAGAAGCGATATGTCACTAGTTGTGTATCATAAAAGAGTCATCGTTTCTCCTCCTAGGGGTTATTCGAGATTTCTTAATCCAAACCCCTAGTAACGAGGCATTGGCTACCTTAAGAGAGTCATAGTTACTCGTCCCAATTGCTCACCCAGTCTGCCACTTATTCTTACTGTGGCCAGTCTGCCAGAAGCGATATGTCACTCGTTGTGTATCTTAAGAGATTCATCGTTACTCCTTTCATAGGTTACTGGTATTCTCTGATGCAATACGTCTCGTGACGAAAAAGTCGCTATCTTAATAGTGCAATACTTCTTCCTCCCAGTTGCTCACACAGTTTACTACTTTTTGTGTACTTGCCAGTCTGCCAGAAGCGATATGTCACTAGTTGTGTATCATAAAAGTGTCATCGTTTCTCCTCCTAGGGGTTATTCGAGATTTCTTAATCCAAACCCCTAGTAACGAGGCATTGGCTACCTTAAGAGAGTCATAGTTACTCGTCCCACTTGCTCACCCAGTCTGCAACTTTTTCTTACTGTGGCCAGTCTGCCAGAAGCGATATGTCACTCGTTGTGTATCTTAAGAGATTCATCGTTACTCCTTCCATAGGTTACTGGTATTCTCTGATGCAATACCGCTCGTGAAGAAAAAGTCGCTACCTTAATAGTGCAATACTTCTTCCTCCCAGTTGCTCACACAGTTTACTACTTTTTGTGTACTTGCCAGTCTGCCAGAAGCGATATGTCACAAGTTGTGTATCATAAAAGAGTCATCGTTTCTCCTCCTAGGGGTTATTCGAGGTTTCTTAATCCAAACCCCTAGTGACGAGGCATTGGCTACCTTAAGAGAGTCATAGTTACTCGTCCATATTGCTCACCAAGTCTGCCAATTATTCTTACTGTGGCCAGTCTGCCAGAAGAGATATGTCACTTGTTGTGTATCTTAAGAGATTCATCGTTACTCCTTCAATAGGTTACTGGTATTCTCTGATTCAATCCTCTCGTGACGAAAAAGTCGCTATCTTAATAGTGCAATACTTCTTCCTCCCAGTTGCTCACACAGTCTACTACATTTTGTGTAGTTTTTGTCTGCCAGATACTATAATTCACTAGTTGTGTATCATAAAAGTGTCATCGTTTCTCCTCCTACTGGTTATTCGAGATTTCTTATTCCAAACCCCTAGTAACGAGGCATTGGCTACCTTAAGAGAGTCATAGTTACTCGTCCCTATTGCTCAATCAGTCTGAGACTTATTCTTACTGTGGCCAGTCTGCCAGAAGCGATATGTCACTCGTTGTGTGTCTTAATAGAGTCATCGTTACTCCCTCCATAGGTTACTCGTATTCTCTGATTCAATACCTCTCGTGACGAAACATTGGCTTTCTTAATAGTGCCATACTTCTTCCACCCAGTTGCTCACACTGTTTCCTACTTTTTGTGTACTTGCCAGTCTGCCAGAAGCGATATGTCACTAGTTGTGTATCATAAAAGAGTCATCGTTTCTCCTCCTAGGGGTTATTCGAGATTTCTTAATCCAAACCCCTAGTAACGAGGCATTGGCTACCTTAAGAGAGTCATAGTTACTCGTCCCAATTGCTCACCCAGTCTGCCACTTATTCTTACTGTGGCCAGTCTGCCAGAAGCGATATGTCACTCGTTGTGTATCTTAAGAGATTCATCGTTACTCCTTCCATAGGTTACTGGTATTCTCTGACGCAATACCTCTCGTGAAGAAAAAGTCGCTATCTTAATAGTGCAATACTTCTTCCTCCCAGTTGCTCACACAGTTTACTACTTTTTGTGTACTTGCCAGTCTGCCAGAAGCGATATGTCACAAGTTGTGTATCATAAAAGAGTCATCGTTTCTCCTCCTAGGGGTTATTCGAGGTTTCTTAATCCAAACCCCTAGTGACGAGGCATTGGCTACCTTAAGAGAGTCATAGTTACTCGTCCATATTGCTCACCCAGTCTGCCAATTATTTTTACTGTGGCCAGTCTGCCAGAAGCGATATGTCACTCGTTGTGTGTCTTAATAGATTCATCGTTACTCCCTCCATAGGTTACTCGTATTCTCTGATTCAATACCTCTCGTGACGAAACATTGGCTTTCTTAATAGTGCCATACTTCTTCCACCCAGTTGCTCACACTGTTTCCTACTTTTTGTGTACTTGCCAGTCTGCCAGAAGCGATATGTCACTAGTTGTGTATCATAAAAGAGTCATCGTTTCTCCTCCTAGGGGTTATTCGAGATTTCTTAATCCAAACCCCTAGTAACGAGGCATTGGCTACCTTAAGAGAGTCATAGTTACTCGTCCCCATTGCTCACCCAGTCTGCCACTTTTTCTTACTGTGGCCAGTCTGCCAGAAGCGATATGTCACTCGTTGTGTATCTTAAGAGATTCATCGTTACTCCTTCCATAGGTTACTGTTATTCTCTGATGCAATACGTCTCGTGACGAAAAAGTCGCTATCTTAATAGTGCAATACTTCTTCCTCCCAGTTGCTCACACAGTTTAATACTTTTTGTGTACTTGCCAGTCTGCCAGAAGCGATATGTCACTCGTTGTGTATCTTAAGAAATTCATCGTTACTCCTTCCATAGGTTACTGGTATTCTCTGATGCAATACCTCTCGTGACGAAAAATTCGCTATCTTAATAGTGCAATACTTCTTCCTCCCACTTGCTCACACAGTTTACTACTTTCTGTGTACTTGCCAGTCTGCCAGAAGCGATATGTCACTAGTTGTGTATCATAAAAGAGTCATCGTTTCTCCTCCTAGGGGTTATTCGAGATTTCTTAATCCAAACCCTTAGTGACGAGGCATTGGCTACCTTAAGAGAGTTTTAGTTCCTCGTCCCAATTGCTCACCCAGTCTGCCACTTTTTCTTACTGTGGCCAGTCTGCCAGAAGCGATATGTCACTCGTTGTGTATCTTAAGAGATTCATCGTTACTCCTTTCATAGGTTACTGGTATTCTCTGATGCAATACCTCTCGTGACGAAAAAGTCGATATCTTAAAAGTGCAATACTTCTTCCTCCCAGTTGCTCACACAGTCTACTACTTTTTGTGTAGTTTTTGTCTGCCAGAAACTATAATTCACTAGTTGTGTATCATAAAAGTGTCATCGTTTCTCCTCCTAGGGGTTATTCGAGATTTCTTAATCCAAACCCATAGTAACGAGGCATTGGCTACCTTAAGAGAGTCATAGTTACTCGTCCCACTTGCTCACCCAGTCTGCCACTTTTTCTTACTGTGGCCAGTCTGGCAGAAGCGATATGTCTCTCGTTGTGTATCTTAAGAGATTCATCGTTACTCCCTCCATAGGTTACTCGTATTCTCTGATTCAATACCTCTCGTGACGAAACATTGGCTTTCTTAATAGTGCCATACTTCTTCCTCCCAGTTGCTCACACTGTTTCCTACTTTTTGTGTACTTGCCAGTGTGCCAGAAGCGATATGTCACTAGTTGTGTATCATAAAAGAGTCATCGTTTCTCCTCTTAGGGTTATTCGAGATTTCTTAATCCAAACCCTTAGTGACGAGGCATTGGCTACCTTAAGAGAGTCATAGTTACTCGTCCCAATTGCTCACCCAGTCTGCCACTTTTTCTTACTGTGGCCAGTCTGCCAGAAGCGATATGTCACTCGTTGTGTATCTTAAGAGATTTATCGTTACTCCTTACTTAGGTTACTGGTATTCTCTGATGCAATACGTCTCGTGACGAAAAAGTCGCTATCTTAATAGTGCAATACTTCTTCCTCCCAGTTGCTCACACAGTTTACTACTTTTTGTGTACTTGCCAGTCTGCCAGAAGCGATATGTCACTAGTTGTGTATCATAAAAGTGTCATCGTTTCTCCTCCTAGGGGTTATTCGAGATTTCTTAATCCAAACCCCTAGTAACGAGGCATTGGCTACCTTAAGAGTGTCATAGTTACTCGTCCCACTTGCTCACCCAGTCTGCCACTTTTTCTTACTGTGGCCAGTCTGCCAGAAGCGATATGTCACTCGTTGTGTATCTTAAGAGATTCATCGTTACTCCTTCCATAGGTTACTGGTATTCTCTGATGCAATACCGCTAGTGAAGAAAAAATCGCTATCTTAATAGTGCAATACTTCTTCCTCCCAGTTGCTCACACAGTTTACTACTTTTTGTGTACTTGCCAGTCTGCCAGAAGCGATATGTCACAAGTTGTGTATCATAAAAGTGTCATCGTTTCTCCTCCTAGTGGTTATTCGAGGTTTCTTAATCCAAACCCCTAGTGACGAGGCATTGGCTACCTTAAGAGAGTCATAGTTACTCGTCCATATTGCTCACCAAGTCTGCCAATTATTCTTACTGTGGCCAGTCTGCCACAAGAGATATGTCACTTGTTGTGTATCTTAAGAGATTTATCGTTACTCCTTCAATAGGTTACTGGTATTCTCTGATTCAATACCTCTCGTGACGAAACATTGGCTTTCTTAATAGTGCCATACTTCTTCCACCCAGTTGCTCACACTGTTTCCTACTTTTTGTGTACTTGCCAGTCTGCCAGAAGCGATATGTCACTAGTTGTGTATCATAAAAGAGTCATCGTTTCTCCTCCTAGGGGTTATTCGAGGTTTCTTAATCCAAACCCCTAGTGACGAGGCATTGGCTACCTTAAGAGAGTCATAGTTACTCGTCCCAATTGCTCACCCAGTCTGCCACTTATTCTTACTGTGGCCAGTCTGCCAGAAGCGATATGTCACTTGTTGTGTATCTTAAGAGATTCATCGTTACTCCTTCCATAGGTTACTGGTATTCTCTGATTCAGTACCTCTCGTGACGAAAAAGTCGCTATCTTAATAGTGCAATACTTCTTCCTCCCAGTTGCTCACACAGTCTACTACTTTTTGTGTAGTTTTTGTCTGCCAGATACTATAATTCACTAGTTGTGTATCATAAAAGTGTCATCGTTTCTCCTCCTACTGGTTATTCGAGATTTCTTATTCCAAACCCCTAGTAACGAGGCATTGGCTACCTTAAGAGAGTCATAGTTACTCGTCCCTATTGCTCAATCAGTCTGAGACTTATTCTTACTGTGGCCAGTCTGCCAGAAGCGATATGTCACTCGTTGTGTGTCTTAATAGATTCATCGTTACTCCCTCCATAGGTTACTCGTATTCTCTGATTCAATACCTCTCGTGACGAAACATTGGCTTTCTTAATAGTGCCATACTTCTTCCACCCAGTTGCTCACACTGTTTCCTACTTTTTGTGTACTTGCCAGTCTGCCAGAAGCGATATGTCACTAGTTGTGTATCATAAAAGAGTCATCGTTTCTCCTCCTAGGGGTTATTCGAGATTTCTTAATCCAAACCCCTAGTAACGAGGCATTGGCTACCTTAAGAGAGTCATAGTTACTCGTCCCCATTGCTCACCCAGTCTGCCACTTTTTCTTACTGTGGCCAGTCTGCCAGAAGCGATTTGTCACTCGTTGTGTATCTTAAGAGATTCATCGTTACTCCTTCCATAGGTTACTGTTATTCTCTGATGCAATACGTCTCGTGACGAAAAAGTCGCTATCTTAATAGTGCAATACTTCTTCCTCCCAGTTGCTCACACAGTTTACTACTTTTTGTGTACTTGCCAGTCTGCCAGAAGCGATATGTCACTAGTTGTGTATCATAAAAGTGTCATCGTTTCTCCTCCTAGGGGTTATTCGAGATTTCTTAATCCAAACCAATAGTGACGAGGCATTGGCTACCTTAAGAGAGTCATAGTTACTCGTCCCAATTGCTCACCCAGTCTGCCACTTATTCTTACTGTGGCCAGTCTGCCAGAAGCATTATTTCACTCGTTGTGTATCTTAAGAGATTCATCGTTACTCCTTCCATAGGTTACTGGTATTCTCTGATTCAATACCTCTCGTGACGAAAAACTCGCTATCTTAATAGTGCAATACTTCTTCCGCCCAGTTGCTCACACAGTCTACTACTTTTTGTGTAGTTTTTGTCTGCCAGAAACTATAATTCACTAGTTGAGTATCATAAAAGTGTCATCGTTTCTCCTCCTAGGGGTTATTCGAGATTTCTTAATCCAAACCCCTAGTACCGAGGCATTGGCTACCTTAAGAGAGTCATAGTTACTCGTCCCAATTGCCCACCCAGTCTGCCACTTATTCTTACTGTGGCCAGTCTGCCAGAAGCGATATGTCACTCGTTGTGTATCTTAAGAGATTCATCGTTACTCCTTCCATAGGTTACTGGTATTCTCTGACGCAATACCTCTCGTGAAGAAAAAGTCGCTATCTTAATAGTGCAATACTTCTTCCTCCCAGTTGTTCACACAGTTTACTACTTTTTGTGTACTTGCCAGTCTGCCAGAAGCGATATGTCACAAGTTGTGTATCATAAAAGAGTCATCGTTTCTCCTCCTAGGGGTTATTCGAGGTTTCTTAATCCAAACCCCTAGTGACGAGGCATTGGCTACCTTAAGAGAGTCATAGTTACTCGTCCATATTGCTCACCCAGTCTGCCAATTATTCTTACTGTGGCCAGTCTGCCAGAAGAGATATGTCACTTGTTGTGTATCTTAAGAGATTCATCGTTACTCCTTCAATAGGTTACTGGTATTCTCTGATTCAATACCTCTCGTGACGAAAAAGTCGCTATCTTAATAGTGCAATACTTCTTCCTCCCAGTTGCTCACACAGTCTACTACTTTTTGTGTAGTTTTTGTCTGCCAGATACAATAATTCACTAGTTGTGTATCATAAAAGTGTCATCGTTTCTCCTCCTACTGGTTATTCGAGATTTCTTAATCCAAACCCCTAGTAACGAGGCATTGGCTACCTTAAGAGAGTCATAGTTACACGTCCCTATTGCTCAATCAGTCTGCCACTTATTCTTACTGTGGCCAGTCTGCCAGAAGCGATATGTCACTCGTTGTGTGTCTTAATAGATTCATCGTTACTCCCTCCATAGGTTACTCGTATTCTCTGATTCAATACCTCTCGTGACGAAACATTGGCTTTCTTAATAGTGCCATACTTCTTCCACCCAGTTGCTCACACTGTTTCCTACTTTTTGTGTACTTGCCAGTCTGCCAGAAGCGATATGTCACTAGTTGTGTATCATAAAAGAGTCATCGTTTCTCCTCCTAGGGGTTATTCGAGATTTCTTAATCCAAACCCCTAGTAACGAGGCATTGGCTACCTTAAGAGAGTCATAGTTACTCGTCCCCATTGCTCACCCAGTCTGCCACTTTTTCTTACTGTGGCCAGTCTGCCAGAAGCGATATGTCACTCGTTGTGTATCTTAAGAGATTCATCGTTACTCCTTCCATAGGTTACTGTTATTCTCTGATGCAATACGTCTCGTGACGAAAAAGTCGCTATCTTAATAGTGCAATACTTCTTCCTCCCAGTTGCTCACACAGTTTACTACTTTTTGTGTACTTGCCAGTCTGCCAGAAGCGATATGTCACTAGTTGTGTATCATAAAAGTGTCATCGTTTCTCCTCCTAGGGGTTATTCGAGATTTCTTAATCCAAACCAATAGTGACGAGGCATTGGCTACCTTAAGAGAGTCATAGTTACTCGTCCCAATTGCTCACCCAGTCTGCCACTTACTCTTACTGTGGCCAGTCTGCCAGAAGCGATATTTCACTCGTTGTGTATCTTAAGAGATTCATCGTTACTCCTTCCATAGGTTACTGGTATTCTCTGATTCAATACCTCTCGTGACGAAAAACTCGCTATCTTAATAGTGCAATACTTCTTCCTCCCAGTTGCTCACACAGTCTACTACTTTTTGTGTAGTTTTTGTCTGCCAGAAACTATAATTCACTAGTTGTGTATCATAAAAGTGTCATCGTTTCTCCTCCTAGGGGTTATTCGAGATTTCTTAATCCAAACCCCTAGTACCGAGGCATTGGCTACCTTAAGAGAGTCATAGTTACTCGTCCCAATTGCTCACCCAGTCTGCCACTTATTCTTACTGTGGCCAGTCTGCCAGAAGCGATATGTCACTCGTTGTGTATCTTAAGAGATTCATCGTTACTCCTTCCATAGGTTACTGGTATTCTCTGACGCAATACCTCTCGTGAAGAAAAAGTCGCTATCTTAATAGTGCAATACTTCTTCCTCCCAGTTGCTCACACAGTCTACTACTTTTTGTGTAGTTTTTGTCTGCCAGATACAATAATTCACTAGTTGTGTATCATAAAAGTGTCATTGTTTCTCCTCCTACTGGTTATTCGAGATTTCTTAATCCAAACCCCTAGTAACGAGGCATTGGCTACCTTAAGAGAGTCATAGTTACTCGTCCCTATTGCTCAATCAGTCTGCCACTTATTCTTACTGTGGCCAGTCTGCCAGAAGCGATATGTCACTCGTTGTGTGTCTTAATAGATTCATCGTTACTCCCTCCATAGGTTACTCGTATTCTCTGATTCAATACCTCTCGTGACGAAACATTGGCTTTCTTAATAGTGCCATACTTCTTCCACCCAGTTGCTCACACTGTTTCCTACTTTTTGTGTACTTGCCAGTCTGCCAGAAGCGATATGTCACTAGTTGTGTATCATAAAAGAGTCATCGTTTCTCCTCCTAGGGGTTATTCGAGATTTCTTAATCCAAACCCCTAGTAACGAGGCATTGGCTACCTTAAGAGAGTCATAGTTACTCGTCCCCATTGCTCACCCAGTCTGCCACTTTTTCTTACTGTGGCCAGTCTGCCAGAAGCGATATGTCACTCGTTGTGTATCTTAAGAGATTCATCGTTACTCCTTCCATAGGTTACTGTTATTCTCTGATGCAATACGTCTCGTGACGAAAAAGTCGCTATCTTAATAGTGCAATACTTCTTCCTCCCAGTTGCTCACACAGTTTAATACTTTTTGTGTACTTGCCAGTCTGCCAGAAGCGATATGTCACTCGTTGTGTATCTTAAGAAATTCATCGTTACTCCTTCCATAGGTTACTGGTATTCTCTGATGCAATACCTCTCGTGACGAAAAATTCGCTATCTTAATAGTGCAATACTTCTTCCTCCCACTTGCTCACACAGTTTACTACTTTCTGTGTACTTGCCAGTCTGCCAGAAGCGATATGTCACTAGTTGTGTATCATAAAAGAGTCATCGTTTCTCCTCCTAGGGGTTATTCGAGATTTCTTAATCCAAACCCTTAGTGACGAGGCATTGGCTACCTTAAGAGAGTTTTAGTTCCTCGTCCCAATTGCTCACCCAGTCTGCCACTTTTTCTTACTGTGGCCAGTCTGCCAGAAGCGATATGTCACTCGTTGTGTATCTTAAGAGATTCATCGTTACTCCTTTCATAGGTTACTGGTATTCTCTGATGCAATACCTCTCGTGACGAAAAAGTCGATATCTTAAAAGTGCAATACTTCTTCCTCCCAGTTGCTCACACAGTCTACTACTTTTTGTGTAGTTTTCGTCTGCCAGAAACTATAATTCACTAGTTGTGTATCATAAAAGTGTCATCGTTTCTCCTCCTAGGGGTTATTCGAGATTTCTTAATCCAAACCCATAGTAACGAGGCATTGGCTACCTTAAGAGAGTCATAGTTACTCGTCCCACTTGCTCACCCAGTCTGCCACTTTTTCTTACTGTGGCCAGTCTGGCAGAAGCGATATGTCTCTCGTTGTGTATCTTAAGAGATTCATCGTTACTCCCTCCATAGGTTACTCGTATTCTCTGATTCAATACCTCTCGTGACGAAACATTGGCTTTCTTAATAGTGCCATACTTCTTCCTCCCAGTTGCTCACACTGTTTCCTACTTTTTGTGTACTTGCCAGTGTGCCAGAAGCGATATGTCACTAGTTGTGTATCATAAAAGAGTCATCGTTTCTCCTCTTAGGGTTATTCGAGATTTCTTAATCCAAACCCTTAGTGACGAGGCATTGGCTACCTTAAGAGAGTCATAGTTACTCGTCCCAATTGCTCACCCAGTCTGCCACTTTTTCTTACTGTGGCCAGTCTGCCAGAAGCGATATGTCACTCGTTGTGTATCTTAAGAGATTCATCGTTACTCCTTCCATAGGTTACTGGTATTCTCTGATGCAATACCGCTAGTGAAGAAAAAGTCGCTATCTTAATAGTGCAATACTTCTTCCTCCCAGTTGCTCACACAGTTTACTACTTTTTGTGTACTTGCCAGTCTGCCAGAAGCGATATGTCACTAGTTGTGTATCATAAAAGTGTCATCGTTTCTCCTCCTAGGGGTTATTCGAGATTTCTTAATCCAAACCCCTAGTAACGAGGCATTGGCTACCTTAAGAGTGTCATAGTTACTCGTCCCACTTGCTCACCCAGTCTGCCACTTTTTCTTACTGTGGCCAGTCTGCCAGAAGCGATATGTCACTCGTTGTGTATCTTAAGAGATTCATCGTTACTCCTTCCATAGGTTACTGGTATTCTCTGATGCAATACCGCTAGTGAAGAAAAAGTCGCTATCTTAATAGTGCAATACTTCTTCCTCCCAGTTGCTCACACAGTTTACTACTTTTTGTGTACTTGCCAGTCTGCCAGAAGCGATATGTCACAAGTTGTGTATCATAAAAGTGTCATCGTTTCTCCTCCTAGTGGTTATTCGAGGTTTCTTAATCCAAACCCCTAGTGACGAGGCATTGGCTACCTTAAGAGAGTCATAGTTACTCGTCCCAATTGCTCACCCAGTCTGCCACTTTTTCTTACTGTGGCCAGTCTGCCAGAAGCGATATGTCACTCGTTGTGTATCTTAAGAGATTCATCGTTACTCCTTCCATAGGTTACTGGTATTCTCTGATGCAATACCGCTAGTGAAGAAAAAGTCGCTATCTTAATAGTGCAATACTTCTTCCTCCCAGTTGCTCACACAGTTTACTACTTTTTGTGTACTTGCCAGTCTGCCAGAAGCGATATGTCACTAGTTGTGTATCATAAAAGTGTCATCGTTTCTCCTCCTAGGGGTTATTCGAGATTTCTTAATCCAAACCCCTAGTAACGAGGCATTGGCTACCTTAAGAGTGTCATAGTTACTCGTCCCACTTGCTCACCCAGTCTGCCACTTTTTCTTACTGTGGCCAGTCTGCCAGAAGCGATATGTCACTCGTTGTGTATCTTAAGAGATTCATCGTTACTCCTTCCATAGGTTACTGGTATTCTCTGATGCAATACCGCTAGTGAAGAAAAAGTCGCTATCTTAATAGTGCAATACTTCTTCCTCCCAGTTGCTCACACAGTTTACTACTTTTTGTGTACTTGCCAGTCTGCCAGAAGCGATATGTCACAAGTTGTGTATCATAAAAGTGTCATCGTTTCTCCTCCTAGTGGTTATTCGAGGTTTCTTAATCCAAACCCCTAGTGACGAGGCATTGGCTACCTTAAGAGAGTCATAGTTACTCGTCCATATTGCTCACCAAGTCTGCCAATTATTCTTACTGTGGCCAGTCTGCCACAAGAGATATGTCACTTGTTGTGTATCTTAAGAGATTTATCGTTACTCCTTCAATAGGTTACTGGTATTCTCTGATACAATCCTCTCGTGACGAAAAAGTCGCTATCTTAATAGTGCAATACTTCTTCCTCCCAGTTGCTCACACAGTCTACTACTTTTTGTGTAGTTTTTGTCTGCCAGATACTATAATTCACTAGTTGTGTATCATAAAAGTGTCATCGTTTCTCCTCCTACTGGTTATTCGAGATTTCTTATTCCAAACCCCTAGTAACGAGGCATTGGCTACCTTAAGAGAGTCATAGTTACTCGTCCCTATTGCTCAATCAGTCTGAGACTTATTCTTACTGTGGCCAGTCTGCCAGAAGCGATATGTCACTCGTTGTGTGTCTTAATAGATTCATCGTTACTCCCTCCATAGGTTACTCGTATTCTCTGATTCAATACCTCTCGTGACGAAACATTGGCTTTCTTAATAGTGCCATACTTCTTCCACCCAGTTGCTCACACTGTTTCCTACTTTTTGTGTACTTGCCAGTCTGCCAGAAGCGATATGTCACTAGTTGTGTATCATAAAAGAGTCATCGTTTCTCCTCCTAGGGGTTATTCGAGATTTCTTAATCCAAACCCCTAGTAACGAGGCATTGGCTACCTTAAGAGAGTCATAGTTACTCGTCCCCATTGCTCACCCAGTCTGCCACTTTTTCTTACTGTGGCCAGTCTGCCAGAAGCGATTTGTCACTCGTTGTGTATCTTAAGAGATTCATCGTTACTCCTTCCATAGGTTACTGTTATTCTCTGATGCAATACGTCTCGTGACGAAAAAGTCGCTATCTTAATAGTGCAATACTTCTTCCTCCCAGTTGCTCACACAGTTTACTACTTTTTGTGTACTTGCCAGTCTGCCAGAAGCGATATGTCACTAGTTGTGTATCATAAAAGTGTCATCGTTTCTCCTCCTAGGGGTTATTCGAGATTTCTTAATCCAAACCAATAGTGACGAGGCATTGGCTACCTTAAGAGAGTCATAGTTACTCGTCCCAATTGCTCACCCAGTCTGCCACTTATTCTTACTGTGGCCAGTCTGCCAGAAGCATTATTTCACTCGTTGTGTATCTTAAGAGATTCATCGTTACTCCTTCCATAGGTTACTGGTATTCTCTGATTCAATACCTCTCGTGACGAAAAACTCGCTATCTTAATAGTGCAATACTTCTTCCGCCCAGTTGCTCACACAGTCTACTACTTTTTGTGTAGTTTTTGTCTGCCAGAAACTATAATTCACTAGTTGAGTATCATAAAAGTGTCATCGTTTCTCCTCCTAGGGGTTATTCGAGATTTCTTAATCCAAACCCCTAGTACCGAGGCATTGGCTACCTTAAGAGAGTCATAGTTACTCGTCCCAATTGCCCACCCAGTCTGCCACTTATTCTTACTGTGGCCAGTCTGCCAGAAGCGATATGTCACTCGTTGTGTATCTTAAGAGATTCATCGTTACTCCTTCCATAGGTTACTGGTATTCTCTGACGCAATACCTCTCGTGAAGAAAAAGTCGCTATCTTAATAGTGCAATACTTCTTCCTCCCAGTTGTTCACACAGTTTACTACTTTTTGTGTACTTGCCAGTCTGCCAGAAGCGATATGTCACAAGTTGTGTATCATAAAAGAGTCATCGTTTCTCCTCCTAGGGGTTATTCGAGGTTTCTTAATCCAAACCCCTAGTGACGAGGCATTGGCTACCTTAAGAGAGTCATAGTTACTCGTCCATATTGCTCACCCAGTCTGCCAATTATTCTTACTGTGGCCAGTCTGCCAGAAGAGATATGTCACTTGTTGTGTATCTTAAGAGATTCATCGTTACTCCTTCAATAGGTTACTGGTATTCTCTGATTCAATACCTCTCGTGACGAAAAAGTCGCTATCTTAATAGTGCAATACTTCTTCCTCCCAGTTGCTCACACAGTCTACTACTTTTTGTGTAGTTTTTGTGTGCCAGATACAATAATTCACTAGTTGTGTATCATAAAAGTGTCATCGTTTCTCCTCCTACTGGTTATTCGAGATTTCTTAATCCAAACCCCTAGTAACGAGGCATTGGCTACCTTAAGAGAGTCATAGTTACACGTCCCTATTGCTCAATCAGTCTGCCACTTATTCTTACTGTGGCCAGTCTGCCAGAAGCGATATGTCACTCGTTGTGTGTCTTAATAGATTCATCGTTACTCCCTCCATAGGTTACTCGTATTCTCTGATTCAATACCTCTCGTGACGAAACATTGGCTTTCTTAATAGTGCCATACTTCTTCCACCCAGTTGCTCACACTGTTTCCTACTTTTTGTGTACTTGCCAGTCTGCCAGAAGCGATATGTCACTAGTTGTGTATCATAAAAGAGTCATCGTTTCTCCTCCTAGGGGTTATTCGAGATTTCTTAATCCAAACCCCTAGTAACGAGGCATTGGCTACCTTAAGAGAGTCATAGTTACTCGTCCCCATTGCTCACCCAGTCTGCCACTTTTTCTTACTGTGGCCAGTCTGCCAGAAGCGATATGTCACTCGTTGTGTATCTTAAGAGATTCATCGTTACTCCTTCCATAGGTTACTGTTATTCTCTGATGCAATACGTCTCGTGACGAAAAAGTCGCTATCTTAATAGTGCAATACTTCTTCCTCCCAGTTGCTCACACAGTTTACTACTTTTTGTGTACTTGCCAGTCTGCCAGAAGCGATATGTCACTAGTTGTGTATCATAAAAGTGTCATCGTTTCTCCTCCTAGGGGTTATTCGAGATTTCTTAATCCAAACCAATAGTGACGAGGCATTGGCTACCTTAAGAGAGTCATAGTTACTCGTCCCAATTGCTCACCCAGTCTGCCACTTATTCTTACTGTGGCCAGTCTGCCAGAAGCGATATTTCACTCGTTGTGTATCTTAAGAGATTCATCGTTACTCCTTCCATAGGTTACTGGTATTCTCTGATTCAATACCTCTCGTGACGAAAAACTCGCTATCTTAATAGTGCAATACTTCTTCCTCCCAGTTGCTCACACAGTCTACTACTTTTTGTGTAGTTTTTGTCTGCCAGAAACTATAATTCACTAGTTGTGTATCATAAAAGTGTCATCGTTTCTCCTCCTAGGGGTTATTCGAGATTTCTTAATCCAAACCCCTAGTACCGAGGCATTGGCTACCTTAAGAGAGTCATAGTTACTCGTCCCAATTACTCACCCAGTCTGCCACTTATTCTTACTGTGGCCAGTCTGCCAGAAGCGATATGTCACTCGTTGTGTATCTTAAGAGATTCATCGTTACTCCTTCCATAGGTTACTGGTATTCTCTGACGCAATACCTCTCGTGAAGAAAAAGTCGCTATCTTAATAGTGCAATACTTCTTCCTCCCAGTTGCTCACACAGTCTACTACTTTTTGTGTAGTTTTTGTCTGCCAGATACAATAATTCACTAGTTGTGTATCATAAAAGTGTCATTGTTTCTCCTCCTACTGGTTATTCGAGATTTCTTAATCCAAACCCCTAGTAACGAGGCATTGGCTACCTTAAGAGAGTCATAGTTACTCGTCCCTATTGCTCAATCAGTCTGCCACTTATTCTTACTGTGGCCAGTCTGCCAGAAGCGATATGTCACTCGTTGTGTGTCTTAATAGATTCATCGTTACTCCCTCCATAGGTTACTCGTATTCTCTGATTCAATACCTCTCGTGACGAAACATTGGCTTTCTTAATAGTGCCATACTTCTTCCACCCAGTTGCTCACACTGTTTCCTACTTTTTGTGTACTTGCCAGTCTGCCAGAAGCGATATGTCACTAGTTGTGTATCATAAAAGAGTCATCGTTTCTCCTCCTAGGGGTTATTCGAGATTTCTTAATCCAAACCCCTAGTAACGAGGCATTGGCTACCTTAAGAGAGTCATAGTTACTCGTCCCCATTGCTCACCCAGTCTGCCACTTTTTCTTACTGTGGCCAGTCTGCCAGAAGCGATATGTCACTCGTTGTGTATCTTAAGAGATTCATCGTTACTCCTTCCATAGGTTACTGTTATTCTCTGATGCAGTACGTCTCGTGACGAAAAAGTCGCTATCTTAATAGTGCAATACTTCTTCCTCCCAGTTGCTCACACAGTTTAATACTTTTTGTGTACTTGCCAGTCTGCCAGAAGCGATATGTCACTCGTTGTGTATCTTAAGAAATTCATCGTTACTCCTTCCATAGGTTACTGGTATTCTCTGATGCAATACCTCTCGTGACGAAAAATTCGCTATCTTAATAGTGCAATACTTCTTCCTCCCACTTGCTCACACAGTTTACTACTTTCTGTGTACTTGCCAGTCTGCCAGAAGCGATATGTCACTAGTTGTGTATCATAAAAGAGTCATCGTTTCTCCTCCTAGGGGTTATTCGAGATTTCTTAATCCAAACCCTTAGTGACGAGGCATTGGCTACCTTAAGAGAGTTTTAGTTCCTCGTCCCAATTGCTCACCCAGTCTGCCACTTTTTCTTACTGTGGCCAGTCTGCCAGAAGCGATATGTCACTCGTTGTGTATCTTAAGAGATTCATCGTTACTCCTTTCATAGGTTACTGGTATTCTCTGATGCAATACCTCTCGTGACGAAAAAGTCGATATCTTAAAAGTGCAATACTTCTTCCTCCCAGTTGCTCACACAGTCTACTACTTTTTGTGTAGTTTTTGTCTGCCAGAAACTATAATTCACTAGTTGTGTATCATAAAAGTGTCATCGTTTCTCCTCCTAGGGGTTATTCGAGATTTCTTAATCCAAACCCATAGTAACGAGGCATTGGCTACCTTAAGAGAGTCATAGTTACTCGTCCCACTTGCTCACCCAGTCTGCCACTTTTTCTTACTGTGGCCAGTCTGGCAGAAGCGATATGTCTCTCGTTGTGTATCTTAAGAGATTCATCGTTACTCCCTCCATAGGTTACTCGTATTCTCTGATTCAATACCTCTCGTGACGAAACATTGGCTTTCTTAATAGTGCCATACTTCTTCCTCCCAGTTGCTCACACTGTTTCCTACTTTTTGTGTACTTGCCAGTGTGCCAGAAGCGATATGTCACTAGTTGTGTATCATAAAAGAGTCATCGTTTCTCCTCTTAGGGTTATTCGAGATTTCTTAATCCAAACCCTTAGTGACGAGGCATTGGCTACCTTAAGAGAGTCATAGTTACTCGTCCCAATTGCTCACCCAGTCTGCCACTTTTTCTTACTGTGGCCAGTCTGCCAGAAGCGATATGTCACTCGTTGTGTATCTTAAGAGATTCATCGTTACTCCTTCCATAGGTTACTGGTATTCTCTGATGCAATACGTCTCGTGACGAAAAAGTCGCTATCTTAATAGTGCAATACTTCTTCCTCCCAGTTGCTCACACAGTTTACTACTTTTTGTGTACTTGCCAGTCTGCCAGAAGCGATATGTCACTAGTTGTGTATCATAAAAGTGTCATCGTTTCTCCTCCTAGGGGTTATTCGAGATTTCTTAATCCAAACCCCTAGTAACGAGGCATTGGCTACCTTAAGAGTGTCATAGTTACTCGTCCCACTTGCTCACCCAGTCTGCCACTTTTTCTTACTGTGGCCAGTCTGCCAGAAGCGATATGTCACTCGTTGTGTATCTTAAGAGATTCATCGTTACTCCTTCCATAGGTTACTGGTATTCTCTGATGCAATACCGCTCGTGAAGAAAAAGTCGCTATCTTAATAGTGCAATACTTCTTCCTCCCAGTTGCTCACACAGTTTACTACTTTTTGTGTACTTGCCAGTCTGCCAGAAGCGATATGTCACTAGTTGTGTATCATAAAAGTGTCATCGTTTCTCCTCCTAGTGGTTATTCGAGGTTTCTTAATCCAAACCCCTAGTGACGAGGCATTGGCTACCTTAAGAGAGTCATAGTTACTCGTCCATATTGCTCACCAAGTCTGCCAATTATTCTTACTGTGGCCAGTCTGCCACAAGAGATATGTCACTTGTTGTGTATCTTAAGAGATTTATCGTTACTCCTTCAATAGGTAACTGGTATTCTCTGATTCAATCCTCTCGTGACGAAAAAGTCGCTATCTTAATAGTGCAATACTTCTTCCTCCCAGTTGCTCACACAGTCTACTACTTTTTGTGTAGTTTTTGTCTGCCAGATATTATAATTCACTAGTTGTGTATCATAAAAGTGTCATCGTTTCTCCTCCTACTGGTTATTCGAGATTTCTTATTCCAAACCCCTAGTAACGAGGCATTGGCTACCTTAAGAGAGTCATAGTTACTCGTCCCTATTGCTCAATCAGTCTGAGACTTATTCTTACTGTGGCCAGTCTGCCAGAAGCGATATGTCACTCGTTGTGTGTCTTAATAGATTCATCGTTACTCCCTCCATAGGTTACTCGTATTCTCTGATTCAATACCTCTCGTGACGAAACATTGGCTTTCTTAATAGTGCCATACTTCTTCCACCCAGTTGCTCACACTGTTTCCTACTTTTTGTGTACTTGCCAGTCTGCCAGAAGCGATATGTCACTAGTTGTGTATCATAAAAGAGTCATCGTTTCTCCTCCTAGGGGTTATTCGAGATTTCTTAATCCAAACCCCTAGTAACGAGGCATTGGCTACCTTAAGAGAGTCATAGTTACTCGTCCCCATTGCTCACCCAGTCTGCCACTTTTTCTTACTGTGGCCAGTCTGCCAGAAGCGATTTGTCACTCGTTGTGTATCTTAAGAGATTCATCGTTACTCCTTCCATAGGTTACTGTTATTCTCTGATGCAATACGTCTCGTGACGAAAAAGTCGCTATCTTAATAGTGCAATACTTCTTCCTCCCAGTTGCTCACACAGTTTACTACTTTTTGTGTACTTGCCAGTCTGCCAGAAGCGATATGTCACTAGTTGTGTATCATAAAAGTGTCATCGTTTCTCCTCCTAGGGGTTATTCGAGATTTCTTAATCCAAACCAATAGTGACGAGGCATTGGCTACCTTAAGAGAGTCATAGTTACTCGTCCATATTGCTCACCCAGTCTGCCAATTATTCTTACTGTGGCCAGTCTGCCAGAAGAGATATGTCACTTGTTGTGTATCTTAAGAGATTCATCGTTACTCCTTCCATAGGTTACTGGTATTCTCTGATTCAATACCTCTCGTGACGAAAAACTCGCTATCTTAATAGTGCAATACTTCTTCCGCCCAGTTGCTCACACAGTCTACTACTTTTTGTGTAGTTTTTGTCTGCCAGAAACTATAATTCACTAGTTGAGTATCATAAAAGTGTCATCGTTTCTCCTCCTAGGGGTTATTCGAGATTTCTTAATCCAAACCCCTAGTACCGAGGCATTGGCTACCTTAAGAGAGTCATAGTTACTCGTCCCAATTGCTCACCCAGTCTGCCACTTATTCTTACTGTGGCCAGTCTGCCAGAAGCGATATGTCACTCGTTGTGTATCTTAAGAGATTCATCGTTACTCCTTCCATAGGTTACTGGTATTCTCTGACGCAATACCTCTCGTGAAGAAAAAGTCGCTATCTTAATAGTGCAATACTTCTTCCTCCCAGTTGCTCACACAGTTTACTACTTTTTGTGTACTTGCCAGTCTGCCAGAAGCGATATGTCACAAGTTGTGTATCATAAAAGAGTCATCGTTTCTCCTGCTAGGGGTTATTCGAGGTTTCTTAATCCAAACCCCTAGTGACGAGGCATTGGCTACCTTAAGAGAGTCATAGTTACTCGTCCATATTGCTCACCCAGTCTGCCAATTATTCTTACTGTGGCCAGTCTGCCAGAAGAGATATGTCACTTGTTGTGTATCTTAAGAGATTCATCGTTACTCCTTCAATAGGTTACTGGTATTCTCTGATTCAATACCTCTCGTGACGAAAAAGTCGCTATCTTAATAGTGCAATACTTCTTCCTCCCAGTTGCTCACACAGTCTACTACTTTTTGTGTAGTTTTTGTCTGCCAGATACAATAATTCACTAGTTGTGTATCATAAAAGTGTCATTGTTTCTCCTCCTACTGGTTATTCGAGATTTCTTAATCCAAACCCCTAGTAACGAGGCATTGGCTACCTTAAGAGAGTCATAGTTACTCGTCCCTATTGCTCAATCAGTCTGCCACTTATTCTTACTGTGGCCAGTCTGCCAGAAGCGATATGTCACTCGTTGTGTGTCTTAATAGATTCATCGTTACTCCCTCCATAGGTTACTCGTATTCTCTGATTCAATACCTCTCGTGACGAAACATTGGCTTTCTTAATAGTGCCATACTTCTTCCACCCAGTTGCTCACACTGTTTCCTACTTTTTGTGTACTTGCCAGTCTGCCAGAAGCGATATGTCACTAGTTGTGTATCATAAAAGAGTCATCGTTTCTCCTCCTAGGGGTTATTCGAGATTTCTTAATCCAAACCCCTAGTAACGAGGCATTGGCTACCTTAAGAGAGTCATAGTTACTCGTCCCCATTGCTCACCCAGTCTGCCACTTTTTCTTACTGTGGCCAGTCTGCCAGAAGCGATATGTCACTCGTTGTGTATCTTAAGAGATTCATCGTTACTCCTTCCATAGGTTACTGTTATTCTCTGATGCAATACGTCTCGTGACGAAAAAGTCGCTATCTTAATAGTGCAATACTTCTTCCTCCCAGTTGCTCACACAGTTTAATACTTTTTGTGTACTTGCCAGTCTGCCAGAAGCGATATGTCACTCGTTGTGTATCTTAAGAAATTCATCGTTACTCCTTCCATAGGTTACTGGTATTCTCTGATGCAATACCTCTCGTGACGAAAAATTCGCTATCTTAATAGTGCAATACTTCTTCCTCCCACTTGCTCACACAGTTTACTACTTTCTGTGTACTTGCCAGTCTGCCAGAAGCGATATGTCACTAGTTGTGTATCATAAAAGAGTCATCGTTTCTCCTCCTAGGGGTTATTCGAGATTTCTTAATCCAAACCCTTAGTGACGAGGCATTGGCTACCTTAAGAGAGTTTTAGTTCCTCGTCCCAATTGCTCACCCAGTCTGCCACTTTTTCTTACTGTGGCCAGTCTGCCAGAAGCGATATGTCACTCGTTGTGTATCTTAAGAGATTCATCGTTACTCCTTTCATAGGTTACTGGTATTCTCTGATGCAATACCTCTCGTGACGAAAAAGTCGATATCTTAAAAGTGCAATACTTCTTCCTCCCAGTTGCTCACACAGTCTACTACTTTTTGTGTAGTTTTTGTCTGCCAGAAACTATAATTCACTAGTTGTGTATCATAAAAGTGTCATCGTTTCTCCTCCTAGGGGTTATTCGAGATTTCTTAATCCAAACCCATAGTAACGAGGCATTGGCTACCTTAAGAGAGTCATAGTTACTCGTCCCACTTGCTCACCCAGTCTGCCACTTTTTCTTACTGTGGCCAGTCTGGCAGAAGCGATATGTCTCTCGTTGTGTATCTTAAGAGATTCATCGTTACTCCCTCCATAGGTTACTCGTATTCTCTGATTCAATACCTCTCGTGACGAAACATTGGCTTTCTTAATAGTGCCATACTTCTTCCTCCCAGTTGCTCACACTGTTTCCTACTTTTTGTGTACTTGCCAGTGTGCCAGAAGCGATATGTCACTAGTTGTGTATCATAAAAGAGTCATCGTTTCTCCTCTTAGGGTTATTCGAGATTTCTTAATCCAAACCCTTAGTGACGAGGCATTGGCTACCTTAAGAGAGTCATAGTTACTCGTCCCAATTGCTCACCCAGTCTGCCACTTTTTCTTACTGTGGCCAGTCTGCCAGAAGCGATATGTCACTCGTTGTGTATCTTAAGAGATTCATCGTTACTCCTTCCATAGGTTACTGGTATTCTCTGATGCAATACGTCTCGTGACGAAAAAGTCGCTATCTTAATAGTGCAATACTTCTTCCTCCCAGTTGCTCACACAGTTTACTACTTTTTGTGTACTTGCCAGTCTGCCAGAAGCGATATGTCACTAGTTGTGTATCATAAAAGTGTCATCGTTTCTCCTCCTAGGGGTTATTCGAGATTTCTTAATCCAAACCCCTAGTAACGAGGCATTGGCTACCTTAAGAGTGTCATAGTTACTCGTCCCACTTGCTCACCCAGTCTGCCACTTTTTCTTACTGTGGCCAGTCTGCCAGAAGCGATATGTCACTCGTTGTGTATCTTAAGAGATTCATCGTTACTCCTTCCATAGGTTACTGGTATTCTCTGATGCAATACCGCTCGTGAAGAAAAAGTCGCTATCTTAATAGTGCAATACTTCTTCCTCCCAGTTGCTCACACAGTTTACTACTTTTTGTGTACTTGCCAGTCTGCCAGAAGCGATATGTCACAAGTTGTGTATCATAAAAGTGTCATCGTTTCTCCTCCTAGTGGTTATTCGAGGTTTCTTAATCCAAACCCCTAGTGACGAGGCATTGGCTACCTTAAGAGAGTCATAGTTACTCGTCCATATTGCTCACCAAGTCTGCCAATTATTCTTACTGTGGCCAGTCTGCCACAAGAGATATGTCACTTGTTGTGTATCTTAAGAGATTTATCGTTACTCCTTCAATAGGTTACTGGTATTCTCTGATTCAATCCTCTCGTGACGAAAAAGTCGCTATCTTAATAGTGCAATACTTCTTCCTCCCAGTTGCTCACACAGTCTACTACTTTTTGTGTAGTTTTTGTCTGCCAGATATTATAATTCACTAGTTGTGTATCATAAAAGTGTCATCGTTTCTCCTCCTACTGGTTATTCGAGATTTCTTATTCCAAACCCCTAGTAACGAGGCATTGGCTACCTTAAGAGAGTCATAGTTACTCGTCCCTATTGCTCAATCAGTCTGAGACTTATTCTTACTGTGGCCAGTCTGCCAGAAGCGATATGTCACTCGTTGTGTGTCTTAATAGATTCATCGTTACTCCCTCCATAGGTTACTCGTATTCTCTGATTCAATACCTCTCGTGACGAAACATTGGCTTTCTTAATAGTGCCATACTTCTTCCACCCAGTTGCTCACACTGTTTCCTACTTTTTGTGTACTTGCCAGTCTGCCAGAAGCGATATGTCACTAGTTGTGTATCATAAAAGAGTCATCGTTTCTCCTCCTAGGGGTTATTCGAGATTTCTTAATCCAAACCCCTAGTAACGAGGCATTGGCTACCTTAAGAGAGTCATAGTTACTCGTCCCCATTGCTCACCCAGTCTGCCACTTTTTCTTACTGTGGCCAGTCTGCCAGAAGCGATTTGTCACTCGTTGTGTATCTTAAGAGATTCATCGTTACTCCTTCCATAGGTTACTGTTATTCTCTGATGCAATACGTCTCGTGACGAAAAAGTCGCTATCTTAATAGTGCAATACTTCTTCCTCCCAGTTGCTCACACAGTTTACTACTTTTTGTCTACTTGCCAGTCTGCCAGAAGCGATATGTCACTAGTTGTGTATCATAAAAGTGTCATCGTTTCTCCTCCTAGGGGTTATTCGAGATTTCTTAATCCAAACCCCTAGTAACGAGGCATTGGCTACCTTAAGAGAGTCATAGTTACTCGTCCCACTTGCTCACCCAGTCTGCCACTTTTTCTTACTGTGGCCAGTCTGCCAGAAGCGATATGTCACTCGTTGTGTATCTTAAGAGATTCATCGTTACTCCTTCCATAGGTTACTGGTATTCTCTGATTCAATACCTCTCGTGACGAAAAACTCGCTATCTTAATAGTGCAATACTTCTTCCGCCCAGTTGCTCACACAGTCAACTACTTTTTGTGTAGTTTTTGTCTGCCAGAAACTATAATTCACTAGTTGAGTATCATAAAAGTGTCATCGTTTCTCCTCCTAGGGGTTATTCGAGATTTCTTAATCCAAACCCCTAGTACCGAGGCATTGGCTACCTTAAGAGAGTCATAGTTACTCGTCCCAATTGCTCACCCAGTCTGCCACTTATTCTTACTGTGGCCAGTCTGCCAGAAGCGATATGTCACTCGATGTGTATCTTAAGAGATTCATCGTTACTCCTTCCATAGGTTACTGGTATTCTCTGACGCAATACCTCTCGTGAAGAAAAAGTCGCTATCTTAATAGTGCAATACTTCTTCCTCCCAGTTGCTCACACAGTTTACTACTTTTTGTGTACTTGCCAGTCTGCCAGAAGCGATATGTCACAAGTTGTGTATCATAAAAGAGTCATCGTTTCTCCTCCTAGGGGTTATTCGAGGTTTCTTAATCCAAACCCCTAGTGACGAGGCATTGGCTACCTTAAGAGAGTCATAGTTACTCGTCCATATTGCTCACCCAGTCTGCCAATTATTCTTACTGTGGCCAGTCTGCCAGAAGAGATATGTCACTTGTTGTGTATCTTAAGAGATTCATCGTTACTCCTTCAATAGGTTACTGGTATTCTCTGATTCAATACCTCTCGTGACGAAAAAGTCGCTATCTTAATAGTGCAATACTTCTTCCTCCCAGTTGCTCACACAGTCTACTACTTTTTGTGTAGTTTTTGTCTGCCAGATACAATAATTCACTAGTTGTGTATCATAAAAGTGTCATCGTTTCTCCTCCTACTGGTTATTCGAGATTTCTTAATCCAAACCCCTAGTAACGAGGCATTGGCTACCTTAAGAGAGTCATAGTTACTCGTCCCTATTGCTCAATCAGTCTGCCACTTATTCTTACTGTGGCCAGTCTGCCAGAAGCGATATGTCACTCGTTGTGTGTCTTAATAGATTCATCGTTACTCCCTCCATAGGTTACTCGTATTCTCTGATTCAATACCTCTCGTGACGAAACATTGGCTTTCTTAATAGTGCCATACTTCTTCCACCCAGTTGCTCACACTGTTTCCTACTTTTTGTGTACTTGCCAGTCTGCCAGAAGCGATATGTCACTAGTTGTGTGTCATAAAAGAGTCATCGTTTCTCCTCCTAGGGGTTATTCGAGATTTCTTAATCCAAACCCCTAGTAACGAGGCATTGGCTACCTTAAGAGAGTCATAGTTACTCGTCCCCATTGCTCACCCAGTCTGCCACTTTTTCTTACTGTGGCCAGTCTGCCAGAAGCGATATGTCACTCGTTGTGTATCTTAAGAGAGTCATCGTTACTCCTTCCATAGGTTACTGTTATTCTCTGATGCAATATGTCTCGTGACGAAAAAGTCGCTATCTTAATAGTGCAATACTTCTTCCTCCCAGTTGCTCACACAGTTTACTACTTTTTGTGTACTTGCCAGTCTGCCAGAAGCGATATGTCACTAGTTGTGTATCATAAAAGTGTCATCGTTTCTCCTCCTAGGGGTTATTCGAGATTTCTTAATCCAAACCAATAGTGACGAGGCATTGGCTACCTTAAGAGAGTCATAGTTACTCGTCCCAATTGCTCACCCAGTCTGCCACTTATTCTTACTGTGGCCAGTCTGCCAGAAGCATTATTTCACTCGTTGTGTATCTTAAGAGATTCATCGTTACTCCTTCCATAGGTTACTGGTATTCTCTGATTCAATACCTCTCGTGACGAAAAACTCGCTATCTTAATAGTGCAATACTTCTTCCGCCCAGTTGCTCACACAGTCTACTACTTTTTGTGTAGTTTTTGTCTGCCAGATACAATAATTCACTAGTTGAGTATCATAAAAGTGTCATCGTTTCTCCTCCTAGGGGTTATTCGAGATTTCTTAATCCAAACCCCTAGTACCGAGGCATTGGCTACCTTAAGAGAGTCATAGTTACTCGTCCCAATTGCTCACCCAGTCTGCCACTTATTCTTACTGTGGCCAGTCTGCCAGAAGCGATATGTCACTCGTTGTGTATCTTAAGAGATTCATCGTTACTCCTTCCATAGGTTACTGGTATTCTCTGACGCAATACCTCTCGTGAAGAAAAAGTCGCTATCTTAATAGTGCAATACTTCTTCCTCCCAGTTGCTCACACAGTTTACTACTTTTTGTGTACTTGCCAGTCTGCCAGAAGCGATATGTCACAAGTTGTGTATCATAAAAGAGTCATCGTTTCTCCTCCTAGGGGTTATTCGAGGTTTCTTAATCCAAACCCCTAGTGACGAGGCATTGGCTACCTTAAGAGAGTCATAGTTACTCGTCCATATTGCTCACCCAGTCTGCCAATTATTCTTACTGTGGCCAGTCTGCCAGAAGAGATATGTCACTTGTTGTGTATCTTAAGAGATTCATCGTTACTCCTTCAATAGGTTACTGGTATTCTCTGATTCAATACCTCTCGTGACGAAAAAGTCGCTATCTTAATAGTGCAATACTTCTTCCTCCCAGTTGCTCACACAGTCTACTACTTTTTGTGTAGTTTTTGTCTGCCAGATACAATAATTCACTAGTTGTGTATCATAAAAGTGTCATCGTTTCTCCTCCTACTGGTTATTCGAGATTTCTTAATCCAAACCCCTAGTAACGAGGCATTGGCTACCTTAAGAGAGTCATAGTTACTCGTCCCTATTGCTCAATCAGTCTGCCACTTATTCTTACTGTGGCCAGTCTGCCAGAAGCGATATGTCACTCGTTGTGTGTCTTAATAGATTCATCGTTACTCCCTCCATAGGTTACTCGTATTCTCTGATTCAATACCTCTCGTGACGAAACATTGGCTTTCTTAATAGTGCCATACTTCTTCCACCCAGTTGCTCACACTGTTTCCTACTTTTTGTGTACTTGCCAGTCTGCCAGAAGCGATATGTCACTAGTTGTGTATCATAAAAGAGTCATCGTTTCTCCTCCTAGGGGTTATTCGAGATTTCTTAATCCAAACCCCTAGTAACGAGGCATTGGCTACCTTAAGAGAGTCATAGTTACTCGTCCCCATTGCTCACCCAGTCTGCCACTTTTTCTTACTGTGGCCAGTCTGCCAGAAGCGATATGTCACTCGTTGTGTATCTTAAGAGATTCATCGTTACTCCTTCCATAGGTTACTGTTATTCTCTGATGCAATTCGTCTCGTGACGAAAAAGTCGCTATCTTAATAGTGCAATACTTCTTCCTCCCAGTTGCTCACACAGTTTACTACTTTTTGTGTACTTGCCAGTCTGCCAGAAGTGATATGTCACTAGTTGTGTATCATAAAAGTGTCATCGTTTCTCCTCCTAGGGGTTATTCGAGATTTCTTAATCCAAACCAATAGTGACGAGGCATTGGCTACCTTAAGAGAGTCATAGTTACTCGTCCCAATTGCTCACCCAGTCTGCCACTTATTCTTACTGTGGCCAGTCTGCCAGAAGCGATATTTCACTCGTTGTGTATCTTAAGAGATTCATCGTTACTCCTTCCATAGGTTACTGGTATTCTCTGATTCAATACCTCTCGTGACGAAAAACTCGCTATCTTAATAGTGCAATACTTCTTCCTCCCAGTTGCTCACACAGTCTACTACTTTTTGTGTAGTTTTTGTCTGCCAGAAACTATAATTCACTAGTTGTGTATCATAAAAGTGTCATCGTTTCTCCTCCTAGGGGTTATTCGAGATTTCTTAATCCAAACCCCTAGTACCGAGGCATTGGCTACCTTAAGAGAGTCATAGTTACTCGTCCCAATTGCTCACCCAGTCTGCCACTTATTCTTACTGTGGCCAGTCTGCCAGAAGCGATATGTCACTCGTTGTGTATCTTAAGAGATTCATCGTTACTCCTTCCATAGGTTACTGGTATTCTCTGACGCAATACCTCTCGTGAAGAAAAAGTCGCTATCTTAATAGTGCAATACTTCTTCCTCCCAGTTGCTCACACAGTTTACTACTTTTTGTGTACTTGCCAGTCTGCCAGAAGCGATATGTCACAAGTTGTGTATCATAAAAGAGTCATCGTTTCTCCTCCTAGGGGTTATTCGAGGTTTCTTAATCCAAACCCCTAGTGACGAGGCATTGGCTACCTTAAGAGAGTCATAGCTACTCGTCCATATTGCTCACCCAGTCTGCCAATTATTCTTACTGTGGCCAGTCTGCCAGAAGAGATATGTCACTTGTTGTGTATCTTAAGAGATTCATCGTTACTCCTTCAATAGGTTACTGGTATTCTCTGATTCAATACCTCTCGTGACGAAAAAGTCGCTATCTTAATAGTGCAATACTTCTTCCTCCCAGTTGCTCACACAGTCTACTACTTTTTGTGTAGTTTTTGTCTGCCAGATACAATAATTCACTAGTTGTGTATCATAAAAGTGTCATCGTTTCTCCTCCTACTGGTTATTCGAGATTTCTTAATCCAAACCCCTAGTAACGAGGCATTGGCTACCTTAAGAGAGTCATAGTTACTCGTCCCTATTGCTCAATCAGTCTGCCACTTATTCTTACTGTGGCCAGTCTGCCAGAAGCGATATGTCACTCGTTGTGTGTCTTAATAGATTCATCGTTACTCCCTCCATAGGTTACTCGTATTCTCTGATTCAATACCTCTCGTGACGAAACATTGGCTTTCTTAATAGTGCCATACTTCTTCCACCCAGTTGCTCACACTGTTTCCTGCTTTTTGTGTACTTGCCAGTCTGCCAGAAGCGATATGTCACTAGTTGTGTATCATAAAAGAGTCATCGTTTCTCCTCCTAGGGGTTATTCGAGATTTCTTAATCCAAACCCCAAGTAACGAGGCATTGGCTACCTTAAGAGAGTCATAGTTACTCGTCCCCATTGCTCACCCAGTCTGCCACTTTTTCTTACTGTGGCCAGTCTGCCAGAAGCGATATGTCACTCGTTGTGTATCTTAAGAGATTCATCGTTACTCCTTCCATAGGTTACTGTTATTCTCTGATGCAATACGTCTCGTGACGAAAAAGTCGCTATCTTAATAGTGCAATACTTCTTCCTCCCAGTTGCTCACACAGTTTACTACTTTTTGTGTACTTGCCAGTCTGCCAGAAGCGATATGTCACTCGTTGTGTATCTTAAGAAATTCATCGTTACTACTTCCATAGGTTACTGGTATTCTCTGATGCAATACCTCTCGTGACGAAAAATTCGCTATCTTAATAGTGCAATACTTCTTCCTCCCACTTGCTCACACAGTTTACTACTTTCTGTGTACTTGCCAGTCTGCCAGAAGCGATATGTCACTAGTTGTGTATCATAAAAGAGTCATCGTTTCTCCTCCTAGGGGTTATTCGAGATTTCTTAATCCAAACCCTTAGTGACGAGGCATTGGCTACCTTAAGAGAGTTTTAGTTCCTCGTCCCAATTGCTCACCCAGTCTGCCACTTTTTCTTACTGTGGCCAGTCTGCCAGAAGCGATATGTCACTCGTTGTGTATCTTAAGAGATTCATCGTTACTCCTTCGGTAGGTTACTGGTATTCTCTGATGCAATACCTCTCGTGACGAAAAAGTCGCTATCTAAAAGTGTAATACTTCTTCCTCCCAGTTGCTCACACAGTCTACTACTTTTTGTGTAGTTTTTGTCTGCCAGAAACTATAATTCACTAGTTGTGTATCATAAAAGAGTCATCGTTTCTCCTCCTAGGGGTTATTCGAGATTTCTTAATCCAAACCCATAGTAACGAGGCATTGGCTACCTTAAGAGAGTCATAGTTACTCGTCCCCATTGCTCACCCAGTCTGCCACTTTTTCTTACTGTGGCCAGTCTGCCAGAAGCGATTTGTCACTCGTTGTGTATCTTAAGAGATTCATCGTTACTCCTTCCATAGGTTACTGTTATTCTCTGATGCAATACGTCTCGTGACGAAAAAGTCGCAATCTTAATAGTGCAATACTTCTTCCTCCCAGTTGCTCACACAGTTTACTACTTTTTGTGTACTTGCCAGTCTGCCAGAAGCGATATGTCACTAGTTGTGTATCATAAAAGTGTCATCGTTTCTCCTCCTAGGGGTTATTCGAGATTTCTTAATCCAAACCAATAGTGACGAGGCATTGGCTACCTTAAGAGAGTCATAGTTACTCGTCCCAATTGCTCACCCAGTCTGCCACTTATTCTTACTGTGGCCAGTCTGCCAGAAGCATTATTTCACTCGTTGTGTATCTTAAGAGATTCATCGTTACTCCTTCCATAGGTTACTGGTATTCTCTGATTCAATACCTCTCGTGACGAAAAACTCGCTATCTTAATAGTGCAATACTTCTTCCGCCCAGTTGCTCACACAGTCTACTACTTTTTGTGTAGTTTTTGTCTGCCAGAAACTATAATTCACTAGTTGAGTATCATAAAAGTGTCATCGTTTCTCCTCCTAGGGGTTATTCGAGATTTCTTAATCCAAACCCCTAGTACCGAGGCATTGGCTACCTTAAGAGAGTCATAGTTACTCGTCCCAATTGCTCACCCAGTCTGCCACTTATTCTTACTGTGGCCAGTCTGCCAGAAGCGATATGTCACTCGTTGTGTATCTTAAGAGATTCATCGTTACTCCATCCATAGGTTACTGGTATTCTCTGACGCAATACCTCTCGTGAAGAAAAAGTCGCTATCTTAATAGTGCAATACTTCTTCCTCCCAGTTGCTCACACAGTTTACTACTTTTTGTGTACTTGCCAGTCTGCCAGAAGCGATATGTCACAAGTTGTGTATCATAAAAGAGTCATCGTTTCTCCTCCTAGGGGTTATTCGAGGTTTCTTAATCCAAACCCCTAGTGACGAGGCATTGGCCACCTTAAGAGAGTCATAGTTACTCGTCCATATTGCTCACCCAGTCTGCCAATTATTCTTACTGTGGCCAGTCTGCCAGAAGAGATATGTCACTTGTTGTGTATCTTAAGAGATTCATCGTTACTCCTTCAATAGGTTACTGGTATTCTCTGATTCAATACCTCTCGTGACGAAAAAGTCGCTATCTTAATAGTGCAATACTTCTTCCTCCCAGTTGCTCACACAGTCTACTACTTTTTGTGTAGTTTTTGTCTGCCAGATACAATAATTCACTAGTTGTGTATCATAAAAGTGTCATCGTTTCTCCTCCTACTGGTTATTCGAGATTTCTTAATCCAAACCCCTAGTAACGAGGCATTGGCTACCTTAAGAGAGTCATAGTTACTCGTCCCTATTGCTCAATCAGTCTGCCACTTATTCTTACTGTGGCCAGTCTGCCAGAAGCGATATGTCACTCGTTGTGTGTCTTAATAGATTCATCGTTACTCCCTCCATAGGTTACTCGTATTCTCTGATTCAATACCTCTCGTGACGAAACATTGGCTTTCTTAATAGTGCCATACTTCTTCCACCCAGTTGCTCACACTGTTTCCTACTTTTTGTGTACTTGCCAGTCTGCCAGAAGCGATATGTCACTAGTTGTGTATCATAAAAGAGTCATCGTTTCTCCTCCTAGGGGTTATTCGAGATTTCTTAATCCAAACCCCTAGTAACGAGGCATTGGCAACCTTAAGAGAGTCATAGTTACTCGTCCCCATTGCTCACCCAGTCTGCCACTTTTTCTTACTGTGGCCAGTCTGCCAGAAGCGATATGTCACTCGTTGTGTATCTTAAGAGATTCATCGTTACTCCTTCCATAGGTTACTGTTATTCTCTGATGCAATACGTCTCGTGACGAAAAAGTCGCTATCTTAATAGTGCAATACTTCTTCCTCCCAGTTGCTCACACAGTTTACTACTTCTTGTGTACTTGCCAGTCTGATAGAAGCGATATGTCACTAGTTGTGTATCATAAAAGTGTCATCGTTTCTCCTCCTAGGGGTTATTCGAGATTTCTTAATCCAAACCAATAGTGACGAGGCATTGGCTACCTTAAGAGAGTCATAGTTACTCGTCCCAATTGCTCACCCAGTCTGCCACTTATTCTTACTGTGGCCAGTCTGCCAGAAGCGATATTTCACTCGTTGTGTATCTTAAGAGATTCATCGTTACTCCTTCCATAGGTTACTGGTATTCTCTGATTCAATACCTCTCGTGACGAAAAACTCGCTATCTTAATAGTGCAATACTTCTTCCTCCCAGTTGCTCACACAGTCTACTACTTTTTGTGTAGTTTTTGTCTGCCAGAAACTATAATTCACTAGTTGTGTATCATAAAAGTGTCATCGTTTCTCCTCCTAGGGGTTATTCGAGATTTCTTAATCCAAACCCCTAGTACCGAGGCATTGGCTACCTTAAGAGAGTCATAGTTACTCGTCCCAATTGCTCACCCAGTCTGCCACTTATTCTTACTGTGGCCAGTCTGCCAGAAGCGATATGTCACTCGTTGTGTATCTTAAGAGATTCATCGTTACTCCTTCCATAGGTTACTGGTATTCTCTGACGCAATACCTCTCGTGAAGAAAAAGTCGCTATCTTAATAGTGCAATACTTCTTCCTCCCAGTTGCTCACACAGTTTACTACTTTTTGTGTACTTGCCAGTCTGCCAGAAGCGATATGTCACAAGTTGTGTATCATAAAAGAGTCATCGTTTCTCCTCCTAGGGGTTATTCGAGGTTTCTTAATCCAAACCCCTAGTGACGAGGCATTGGCTACCTTAAGAGAGTCATAGTTACTCGTCCATATTGCTCACCCAGTCTGCCAATTATTCTTACTGTGGCCAGTCTGCCAGAAGAGATATGTCACTTGTTGTGTATCTTAAGAGATTCATCGTTACTCCCTCAATAGGTTACTGGTATTCTCTGATTCAATACCTCTCGTGACGAAAAAGTCGCTATCTTAATAGTGCAATACTTCTTCCTCCCAGTTGCTCACACAGTCTACTACTTTTTGTGTAGTTTTTGTCTGCCAGATACAATAATTCACTAGTTGTGTATCATAAAAGTGTCATCGTTTCTCCTCCTACTGGTTATTCGAGATTTCTTAATCCAAACCCCTAGTAACGAGGCATTGGCTACCTTAAGAGAGTCATAGTTACTCGTCCCTATTGCTCAATCAGTCTGCCACTTATTCTTACTGTGGCCAGTCTGCCAGAAGCGATATGTCACTCGTTGTGTGTCTTAATAGATTCATCGTTACTCCCTCCATAGGTTACTCGTATTCTCTGATTCAATACCTCTCGTGACGAAACATTGGCTTTCTTAATAGTGCCATACTTCTTCCACCCAGTTGCTCACACTGTTTCCTACTTTTTGTGTACTTGCCAGTCTGCCAGAAGCGATATGTCACTAGTTGTGTATCATAAAAGAGTCATCGTTTCTCCTCCTAGGGGTTATTCTAGATTTCTTAATCCAAACCCCTAGTAACGAGGCATTGGCTACCTTAAGAGAGTCATAGTTACTCGTCCCCATTGCTCACCCAGTCTGCCACTTTTTCTTACTGTGGCCAGTCTGCCAGAAGCGATATGTCACTCGTTGTGTATCTTAAGAGATTCATCGTTACTCCTTCCATAGGTTACTGTTATTCTCTGATGCAATACGTCTCGTGACGAAAAAGTCGCTATCTTAATAGTGCAATACTTCTTCCTCCCAGTTGCTCACACAGTTTACTACTTTTTGTGTACTTGCCAGTCTGCCAGAAGCGATATGTCACTCGTTGTGTATCTTAAGAAATTCATCGTTACTCCTTCCATAGGTTACTGGTATTCTCTGATGCAATACCTCTCGTGACGAAAAATTCGCTATCTTAATAGTGCAATACTTCTTCCTCCCACTTGCTCACACAGTTTACTACTTTCTGTGTACTTGCCAGTCTGCCAGAAGCGATATGTCACTAGTTGTGTATCATAAAAGAGTCATCGTTTCTCCTCCTAGGGGTTATTCGAGATTTCTTAATCCAAACCCTTAGTGACGAGGCATTGGCTACCTTAAGAGAGTTTTAGTTCCTCGTCCCAATTGCTCACCCAGTCTGCCACTTTTTCTTACTGTGGCCAGTCTGCCAGAAGCGATATGTCACTCGTTGTGTATCTTAAGAGATTCATCGTTACTCCTTCGGTAGGTTACTGGTATTCTCTGATGCAATACCTCTCGTGACGAAAAAGTCGCTATCTAAAAGTGTAATACTTCTTCCTCCCAGTTGCTCACACAGTCTACTACTTTTTGTGTAGTTTTTGTCTGCCAGAAACTATAATTCACTAGTTGTGTATCATAAAAGTGTCATCGTTTCTCCTCCTAGGGGTTATTCGAGATTTCTTAATCCAAACCCATAGTAACGAGGCATTGGCTACCTTAAGAGAGTCATAGTTACTCGTCCCACTTGCTCACCCAGTCTGCCACTTTTTCTTACTGTGGCCAGTCTGGCAGAAGCGATATGTCTCTCGTTGTGTATCTTAAGAGATTCATCGTTACTTCCTCCATAGGTTACTCGTATTCTCTGATTCAATACCTCTCGTGACGAAACATTGGCTTTCTTAATAGTGCCATACTTCTTCCTCCCAGTTGCTCACACTGTTTCCTACTTTTTGTGTACTTGCCAGTGTGCCAGAAGCGATATGTCACTAGTTGTGTATCATAAAAGTGTCATCGTTTCTCCTCCTAGGGGTTATTCGAGATTTCTTAATCCAAACCAATAGTGACGAGGCATTGGCTACCTTAAGAGAGTCATAGTTACTCGTCCCAATTGCTCACCCAGTCTGCCACTTATTCTTACTGTGGCCAGTCTGCCAGAAGCATTATTTCACTCGTTGTGTATCTTAAGAGATTCATCGTTACTCCTTCCATAGGTTACTGGTATTCTCTGATTCAATACCTCTCGTGACGAAAAACTCGCTATCTTAATAGTGCAATACTTCTTCCGCCCAGTTGCTCACACAGTCTACTACTTTTTGTGTAGTTTTTGTCTGCCAGAAACTATAATTCACTAGTTGAGTATCATAAAAGTGTCATCGTTTCTCCTCCTAGGGGTTATTCGAGATTTCTTAATCCAAACCCCTAGTACCGAGGCATTGGCTACCTTAAGAGAGTCATAGTTACTCGTCCCAATTGCTCACCCAGTCTGCCACTTATTCTTACTGTGGCCAGTCTGCCAGAAGCGATATGTCACTCGTTGTGTATCTTAAGAGATTCATCGTTACTCCATCCATAGGTTACTGGTATTCTCTGACGCAATACCTCTCGTGAAGAAAAAGTCGCTATCTTAATAGTGCAATACTTCTTCCTCCCAGTTGCTCACACAGTTTACTACTTTTTGTGTACTTGCCAGTCTGCCAGAAGCGATATGTCACAAGTTGTGTATCATAAAAGAGTCATCGTTTCTCCTCCTAGGGGTTATTCGAGGTTTCTTAATCCAAACCCCTAGTGACGAGGCATTGGCCACCTTAAGAGAGTCATAGTTACTCGTCCATATTGCTCACCCAGTCTGCCAATTATTCTTACTGTGGCCAGTCTGCCAGAAGAGATATGTCACTTGTTGTGTATCTTAAGAGATTCATCGTTACTCCTTCAATAGGTTACTGGTATTCTCTGATTCAATACCTCTCGTGACGAAAAAGTCGCTATCTTAATAGTGCAATACTTCTTCCTCCCAGTTGCTCACACAGTCTACTACTTTTTGTGTAGTTTTTGTCTGCCAGATACAATAATTCACTAGTTGTGTATCATAAAAGTGTCATCGTTTCTCCTCCTACTGGTTATTCGAGATTTCTTAATCCAAACCCCTAGTAACGAGGCATTGGCTACCTTAAGAGAGTCATAGTTACTCGTCCCTATTGCTCAATCAGTCTGCCACTTATTCTTACTGTGGCCAGTCTGCCAGAAGCGATATGTCACTCGTTGTGTGTCTTAATAGATTCATCGTTACTCCCTCCATAGGTTACTCGTATTCTCTGATTCAATACCTCTCGTGACGAAACATTGGCTTTCTTAATAGTGCCATACTTCTTCCACCCAGTTGCTCACACTGTTTCCTACTTTTTGTGTACTTGCCAGTCTGCCAGAAGCGATATGTCACTAGTTGTGTATCATAAAAGAGTCATCGTTTCTCCTCCTAGGGGTTATTCGAGATTTCTTAATCCAAACCCCTAGTAACGAGGCATTGGCAACCTTAAGAGAGTCATAGTTACTCGTCCCCATTGCTCACCCAGTCTGCCACTTTTTCTTACTGTGGCCAGTCTGCCAGAAGCGATATGTCACTCGTTGTGTATCTTAAGAGATTCATCGTTACTCCTTCCATAGGTTACTGTTATTCTCTGATGCAATACGTCTCGTGACGAAAAAGTCGCTATCTTAATAGTGCAATACTTCTTCCTCCCAGTTGCTCACACAGTTTACTACTTCTTGTGTACTTGCCAGTCTGATAGAAGCGATATGTCACTAGTTGTGTATCATAAAAGTGTCATCGTTTCTCCTCCTAGGGGTTATTCGAGATTTCTTAATCCAATCCAATAGTGACGAGGCATTGGCTACCTTAAGAGAGTCATAGTTACTCGTCCCAATTGCTCACCCAGTCTGCCACTTATTCTTACTGTGGCCAGTCTGCCAGAAGCGATATTTCACTCGTTGTGTATCTTAAGAGATTCATCGTTACTCCTTCCATAGGTTACTGGTATTCTCTGATTCAATACCTCTCGTGACGAAAAACTCGCTATCTTAATAGTGCAATACTTCTTCCTCCCAGTTGCTCACACAGTCTACTACTTTTTGTGTAGTTTTTGTCTGCCAGAAACTATAATTCACTAGTTGTGTATCATAAAAGTGTCATCGTTTCTCCTCCTAGGGGTTATTCGAGATTTCTTAATCCAAACCCCTAGTACCGAGGCATTGGCTACCTTAAGAGAGTCATAGTTACTCGTCCCAATTGCTCACCCAGTCTGCCACTTATTCTTACTGTGGCCAGTCTGCCAGAAGCGATATGTCACTCGTTGTGTATCTTAAGAGATTCATCGTTACTCCTTCCATAGGTTACTGGTATTCTCTGACGCAATACCTCTCGTGAAGAAAAAGTCGCTATCTTAATAGTGCAATACTTCTTCCTCCCAGTTGCTCACACAGTTTACTACTTTTTGTGTACTTGCCAGTCTGCCAGAAGCGATATGTCACAAGTTGTGTATCATAAAAGAGTCATCGTTTCTCCTCCTAGGGGTTATTCGAGGTTTCTTAATCCAAACCCCTAGTGACGAGGCATTGGCTACCTTAAGAGAGTCATAGTTACTCGTCCATATTGCTCACCCAGTCTGCCAATTATTCTTACTGTGGCCAGTCTGCCAGAAGAGATATGTCACTTGTTGTGTATCTTAAGAGATTCATCGTTACTCCTTCAATAGGTTACTGGTATTCTCTGATTCAATACCTCTCGTGACGAAAAAGTCGCTATCTTAATAGTGCAATACTTCTTCCTCCCAGTTGCTCACACAGTCTACTACTTTTTGTGTAGTTTTTGTCTGCCAGATACAATAATTCACTAGTTGTGTATCATAAAAGTGTCATCGTTTCTCCTCCTACTGGTTATTCGAGATTTCTTAATCCAAACCCCTAGTAACGAGGCATTGGCTACCTTAAGAGAGTCATAGTTACTCGTCCCTATTGCTCAATCAGTCTGCCACTTATTCTTACTGTGGCCAGTCTGCCAGAAGCGATATGTCACTCGTTGTGTGTCTTAATAGATTCATCGTTACTCCCTCCATAGGTTACTCGTATTCTCTGATTCAATACCTCTCGTGACGAAACATTGGCTTTCTTAATAGTGCCATACTTCTTCCACCCAGTTGCTCACACTGTTTCCTACTTTTTGTGTACTTGCCAGTCTGCCAGAAGCGATATGTCACTAGTTGTGTATCATAAAAGAGTCATCGTTTCTCCTCCTAGGGGTTATTCTAGATTTCTTAATCCAAACCCCTAGTAACGAGGCATTGGCTACCTTAAGAGAGTCATAGTTACTCGTCCCCATTGCTCACCCAGTCTGCCACTTTTTCTTACTGTGGCCAGTCTGCCAGAAGCGATATGTCACTCGTTGTGTATCTTAAGAGATTCATCGTTACTCCTTCCATAGGTTACTGTTATTCTCTGATGCAATACGTCTCGTGACGAAAAAGTCGCTATCTTAATAGTGCAATACTTCTTCCTCCCAGTTGCTCACACAGTTTACTACTTTTTGTGTACTTGCCAGTCTGCCAGAAGCGATATGTCACTCGTTGTGTATCTTAAGAAATTCATCGTTACTCCTTCCATAGGTTACTGGTATTCTCTGATGCAATACCTCTCGTGACGAAAAATTCGCTATCTTAATAGTGCAATACTTCTTCCTCCCACTTGCTCACACAGTTTACTACTTTCTGTGTACTTGCCAGTCTGCCAGAAGCGATATGTCACTAGTTGTGTATCATAAAAGAGTCATCGTTTCTCCTCCTAGGGGTTATTCGAGATTTCTTAATCCAAACCCTTAGTGACGAGGCATTGGCTACCTTAAGAGAGTTTTAGTTCCTCGTCCCAATTGCTCACCCAGTCTGCCACTTTTTCTTACTGTGGCCAGTCTGCCAGAAGCGATATGTCACTCGTTGTGTATCTTAAGAGATTCATCGTTACTCCTTCGGTAGGTTACTGGTATTCTCTGATGCAATACCTCTCGTGACGAAAAAGTCGCTATCTAAAAGTGTAATACTTCTTCCTCCCAGTTGCTCACACAGTCTACTACTTTTTGTGTAGTTTTTGTCTGCCAGAAACTATAATTCACTAGTTGTGTATCATAAAAGTGTCATCGTTTCTCCTCCTAGGGGTTATTCGAGATTTCTTAATCCAAACCCATAGTAACGAGGCATTGGCTACCTTAAGAGAGTCATAGTTACTCGTCCCACTTGCTCACCCAGTCTGCCACTTTTTCTTACTGTGGCCAGTCTGGCAGAAGCGATATGTCTCTCGTTGTGTATCTTAAGAGATTCATCGTTACTCCCTCCATAGGTTACTCGTATTCTCTGATTCAATACCTCTCGTGACGAAACATTGGCTTTCTTAATAGTGCCATACTTCTTCCTCCCAGTTGCTCACACTGTTTCCTACTTTTTGTGTACTTGCCAGTGTGCCAGAAGCGATATGTCACTAGTTGTGTATCATAAAAGAGTCATCGTTTCTCCTCTTAGGGTTATTCGAGATTTCTTAATCCAAACCATTAGTGACGAGGCATTGGCTACCTTAAGAGTGTCATAGTTACTCGTCCCAATTGCTCACCCAGTCTGCCACTTTTTCTTACTGTGGCCTGTCTGCCAGAAGCGATATGTCACTCGTTGTGTATCTTAAGAGATTCATCGTTACTCCTTCCATAGGTTACTGGTATTCTCTGATGCAATACGTCTCGTGACGAAAAAGTCGCTATCTTAATAGTGCAATACTTCTTCCTCCCAGTTGCTCACACAGTTTACTACTTTTTGTGTACTTGCCAGTCTGCCAGAAGCGATATGTCACTAGTTGTGTATCATAAAAGTGTCATCGTTTCTCCTCCTACTGGTTATTCGAGATTTCTTAATCCAAACCCCTAGTAACGAGGCATTGGCTACCTTAAGAGAGTCATAGTTACTCGTCCCTATTGCTCAATCAGTCTGCCACTTATTCTTACTGTGGCCAGTCTGCCAGAAGCGATATGTCACTCGTTGTGTGTGTTAATAGATTCATCGTTAGTCCCTCCATAGGTTACTCGTATTCTCTGATTCAATACCTCTCGTGACGAAACATTGGCTTTCTTAATAGTGCCATACTTCTTCCACCCAGTTGCTCACACTGTTTCCTACTTTTTGTGTACTTGCCAGTCTGCCAGAAGCGATATGTCACTAGTTGTGTATCATAAAAGAGTCATCGTTTCTCCTCCTAGGGGTTATTCGAGATTTCTTAATCCAAACCCCTAGTAACGAGGCATTGGCTACCTTAAGAGAGTCATAGTTACTCGTCCCCATTGCTCACCCAGTCTGCCACTTTTTCTTACTGTGGCCAGTCTGCCAGAAGCGATATGTCACTCGTTGTGTATCTTAAGAGATTCATCGTTACTCCTTCCATAGGTTACTGTTATTCTCTGATGCAATACGTCTCGTGACGAAAAAGTCGCTATCTTAATAGTGCAATACTTCTTCCTCCCAGTTGCTCACACAGTTTACTACTTCTTGTGTACTTGCCAGTCTGATAGAAGCGATATGTCACTAGTTGTGTATCATAAAAGTGTCATCGTTTCTCCTCCTAGGGGTTATTCGAGATTTCTTAATCCAAACCAATAGTGACGAGGCATTGGCTACCTTAAGAGAGTCATAGTTACTCGTCCCAATTGCTCACCCAGTCTGCCACTTATTCTTACTGTGGCCAGTCTGCCAGAAGCGATATTTCACTCGTTGTGTATCTTAAGAGATTCATCGTTACTCCTTCCATAGGTTACTGGTATTCTCTGATTCAATACCTCTCGTGACGAAAAACTCGCTATCTTAATAGTGCAATACTTCTTCCTCCCAGTTGCTCACACAGTTTACTACTTTTTGTGTACTTGCCAGTCTGCCAGAAGCGATATGTCACTCGTTGTGTATCTTAAGAAATTCATCGTTACTCCTTCCATAGGTTACTGGTATTCTCTGATGCAATACCTCTCGTGACGAAAAATTCGCTATCTTAATAGTGCAATACTTCTTCCTCCCACTTGCTCACACAGTTTACTACTTTCTGTGTACTTGCCAGTCTGCCAGAAGCGATATGTCACTAGTTGTGTATCATAAAAGAGTCATCGTTTCTCCTCCTAGGGGTTATTCGAGATTTCTTAATCCAAACCCTTAGTGACGAGGCATTGGCTACCTTAAGAGAGTTTTAGTTCCTCGTCCCAATTGCTCACCCAGTCTGCCACTTTTTCTTACTGTGGCCAGTCTGCCAGAAGCGATATGTCACTCGTTGTGTATCTTAAGAGATTCATCGTTACTCCTTCGGTAGGTTACTGGTATTCTCTGATGCAATACCTCTCGTGACGAAAAAGTCGCTATCTAAAAGTGTAATACTTCTTCCTCCCAGTTGCTCACACAGTCTACTACTTTTTGTGTAGTTTTTGTCTGCCAGAAACTATAATTCACTAGTTGTGTATCATAAAAGTGTCATCGTTTCTCCTCCTAGGGGTTATTCGAGATTTCTTAATCCAAACCCATAGTAACGAGGCATTGGCTACCTTAAGAGAGTCATAGTTACTCGTCCCACTTGCTCACCCAGTCTGCCACTTTTTCTTACTGTGGCCAGTCTGGCAGAAGCGATATGTCTCTCGTTGTGTATCTTAAGAGATTCATCGTTACTCCCTCCATAGGTTACTCGTATTCTCTGATTCAATACCTCTCGTGACGAAACATTGGCTTTCTTAATAGTGCCATACTTCTTCCTCCCAGTTGCTCACACTGTTTCCTACTTTTTGTGTACTTGCCAGTGTGCCAGAAGCGATATGTCACTAGTTGTGTATCATAAAAGAGTCATCGTTTCTCCTCCTAGGGGTTATTCGAGATTTCTTAATCCAAACCCATAGTAACGAGGCATTGGCTACCTTAAGAGAGTCATAGTTACTCGTCCCCATTGCTCACCCAGTCTGCCACTTTTTCTTACTGTGGCCAGTCTGCCAGAAGCGATTTGTCACTCGTTGTGTATCTTAAGAGATTCATCGTTACTCCTTCCATAGGTTACTGTTATTCTCTGATGCAATACGTCTCGTGACGAAAAAGTCGCAATCTTAATAGTGCAATACTTCTTCCTCCCAGTTGCTCACACAGTTTACTACTTTTTGTGTACTTGCCAGTCTGCCAGAAGCGATATGTCACTAGTTGTGTATCATAAAAGTGTCATCGTTTCTCCTCCTAGGGGTTATTCGAGATTTCTTAATCCAAACCAATAGTGACGAGGCATTGGCTACCTTAAGAGAGTCATAGTTACTCGTCCCAATTGCTCACCCAGTCTGCCACTTATTCTTACTGTGGCCAGTCTGCCAGAAGCATTATTTCACTCGTTGTGTATCTTAAGAGATTCATCGTTACTCCTTCCATAGGTTACTGGTATTCTCTGATTCAATACCTCTCGTGACGAAAAACTCACTATCTTAATAGTGCAATACTTCTTCCGCCCAGTTGCTCACACAGTCTACTACTTTTTGTGTAGTTTTTGTCTGCCAGAAACTATAATTCACTAGTTGAGTATCATAAAAGTGTCATCGTTTCTCCTCCTAGGGGTTATTCGAGATTTCTTAATCCAAACCCCTAGTACCGAGGCATTGGCTACCTTAAGAGAGTCATAGTTACTCGTCCCAATTGCTCACCCAGTCTGCCACTTATTCTTACTGTGGCCAGTCTGCCAGAAGCGATATGTCACTCGTTGTGTATCTTAAGAGATTCATCGTTACTCCATCCATAGGTTACTGGTATTCTCTGACGCAATACCTCTCGTGAAGAAAAAGTCGCTATCTTAATAGTGCAATACTTCTTCCTCCCAGTTGCTCACACAGTTTACTACTTTTTGTGTACTTGCCAGTCTGCCAGAAGCGATATGTCACAAGTTGTGTATCATAAAAGAGTCATCGTTTCTCCTCCTAGGGGTTATTCGAGGTTTCTTAATCCAAACCCCTAGTGACGAGGCATTGGCCACCTTAAGAGAGTCATAGTTACTCGTCCATATTGCTCACCCAGTCTGCCAATTATTCTTACTGTGGCCAGTCTGCCAGAAGAGATATGTCACTTGTTGTGTATCTTAAGAGATTCATCGTTACTCCTTCAATAGGTTACTGGTATTCTCTGATTCAATACCTCTCGTGACGAAAAAGTCGCTATCTTAATAGTGCAATACTTCTTCCTCCCAGTTGCTCACACAGTCTACTACTTTTTGTGTAGTTTTTGTCTGCCAGATACAATAATTCACTAGTTGTGTATCATAAAAGTGTCATCGTTTCTCCTCCTACTGGTTATTCGAGATTTCTTAATCCAAACCCCTAGTAACGAGGCATTGGCTACCTTAAGAGAGTCATAGTTACTCGTCCCTATTGCTCAATCAGTCTGCCACTTATTCTTACTGTGGCCAGTCTGCCAGAAGCGATATGTCACTCGTTGTGTGTCTTAATAGATTCATCGTTACTCCCTCCATAGGTTACTCGTATTCTCTGATTCAATACCTCTCGTGACGAAACATTGGCTTTCTTAATAGTGCCATACTTCTTCCACCCAGTTGCTCACACTGTTTCCTACTTTTTGTGTACTTGCCAGTCTGCCAGAAGCGATATGTCACTAGTTGTGTATCATAAAAGAGTCATCGTTTCTCCTCCTAGGGGTTATTCGAGATTTCTTAATCCAAACCCCTAGTAACGAGGCATTGGCAACCTTAAGAGAGTCATAGTTACTCGTCCCCATTGCTCACCCAGTCTGCCACTTTTTCTTACTGTGGCCAGTCTGCCAGAAGCGATATGTCACTCGTTGTGTATCTTAAGAGATTCATCGTTACTCCTTCCATAGGTTACTGTTATTCTCTGATGCAATACGTCTCGTGACGAAAAAGTCGCTATCTTAATAGTGCAATACTTCTTCCTCCCAGTTGCTCACACAGTTTACTACTTCTTGTGTACTTGCCAGTCTGATAGAAGCGATATGTCACTAGTTGTGTATCATAAAAGTGTCATCGTTTCTCCTCCTAGGGGTTATTCGAGATTTCTTAATCCAAACCAATAGTGACGAGGCATTGGCTACCTTAAGAGAGTCATAGTTACTCGTCCCAATTGCTCACCCAGTCTGCCACTTATTCTTACTGTGGCCAGTCTGCCAGAAGCGATATTTCACTCGTTGTGTATCTTAAGAGATTCATCGTTACTCCTTCCATAGGTTACTGGTATTCTCTGATTCAATACCTCTCGTGACGAAAAACTCGCTATCTTAATAGTGCAATACTTCTTCCTCCCAGTTGCTCACACAGTCTACTACTTTTTGTGTAGTTTTTGTCTGCCAGAAACTATAATTCACTAGTTGTGTATCATAAAAGTGTCATCGTTTCTCCTCCTAGGGGTTATTCGAGATTTCTTAATCCAAACCCCTAGTACCGAGGCATTGGCTACCTTAAGAGAGTCATAGTTACTCGTCCCAATTGCTCACCCAGTCTGCCACTTATTCTTACTGTGGCCAGTCTGCCAGAAGCGATATGTCACTCGTTGTGTATCTTAAGAGATTCATCGTTACTCCTTCCATAGGTTACTGGTATTCTCTGACGCAATACCTCTCGTGAAGAAAAAGTCGCTATCTTAATAGTGCAATACTTCTTCCTCCCAGTTGCTCACACAGTTTACTACTTTTTGTGTACTTGCCAGTCTGCCAGAAGCGATATGTCACAAGTTGTGTATCATAAAAGAGTCATCGTTTCTCCTCCTAGGGGTTATTCGAGGTTTCTTAATCCAAACCCCTAGTGACGAGGCATTGGCTACCTTAAGAGAGTCATAGTTACTCGTCCATATTGCTCACCCAGTCTGCCAATTATTCTTACTGTGGCCAGTCTGCCAGAAGAGATATGTCACTTGTTGTGTATCTTAAGAGATTCATCGTTACTCCTTCAATAGGTTACTGGTATTCTCTGATTCAATACCTCTCGTGACGAAAAAGTCGCTATCTTAATAGTGCAATACTTCTTCCTCCCAGTTGCTCACACAGTCTACTACTTTTTGTGTAGTTTTTGTCTGCCAGATACAATAATTCACTAGTTGTGTATCATAAAAGTGTCATCGTTTCTCCTCCTACTGGTTATTCGAGATTTCTTAATCCAAACCCCTAGTAACGAGGCATTGGCTACCTTAAGAGAGTCATAGTTACTCGTCCCTATTGCTCAATCAGTCTGCCACTTATTCTTACTGTGGCCAGTCTGCCAGAAGCGATATGTCACTCGTTGTGTGTCTTAATAGATTCATCGTTACTCCCTCCATAGGTTACTCGTATTCTCTGATTCAATACCTCTCGTGACGAAACATTGGCTTTCTTAATAGTGCCATACTTCTTCCACCCAGTTGCTCACACTGTTTCCTACTTTTTGTGTACTTGCCAGTCTGCCAGAAGCGATATGTCACTAGTTGTGTATCATAAAAGAGTCATCGTTTCTCCTCCTAGGGGTTATTCTAGATTTCTTAATCCAAACCCCTAGTAACGAGGCATTGGCTACCTTAAGAGAGTCATAGTTACTCGTCCCCATTGCTCACCCAGTCTGCCACTTTTTCTTACTGTGGCCAGTCTGCCAGAAGCGATATGTCACTCGTTGTGTATCTTAAGAGATTCATCGTTACTCCTTCCATAGGTTACTGTTATTCTCTGATGCAATACGTCTCGTGACGAAAAAGTCGCTATCTTAATAGTGCAATACTTCTTCCTCCCAGTTGCTCACACAGTTTACTACTTTTTGTGTACTTGCCAGTCTGCCAGAAGCGATATGTCACTCGTTGTGTATCTTAAGAAATTCATCGTTACTCCTTCCATAGGTTACTGGTATTCTCTGATGCAATACCTCTCGTGACGAAAAATTCGCTATCTTAATAGTGCAATACTTCTTCCTCCCACTTGCTCACACAGTTTACTACTTTCTGTGTACTTGCCAGTCTGCCAGAAGCGATATGTCACTAGTTGTGTATCATAAAAGAGTCATCGTTTCTCCTCCTAGGGGTTATTCGAGATTTCTTAATCCAAACCCTTAGTGACGAGGCATTGGCTACCTTAAGAGAGTTTTAGTTCCTCGTCCCAATTGCTCACCCAGTCTGCCACTTTTTCTTACTGTGGCCAGTCTGCCAGAAGCGATATGTCACTCGTTGTGTATCTTAAGAGATTCATCGTTACTCCTTCGGTAGGTTACTGGTATTCTCTGATGCAATACCTCTCGTGACGAAAAAGTCGCTATCTAAAAGTGTAATACTTCTTCCTCCCAGTTGCTCACACAGTCTACTACTTTTTGTGTAGTTTTTGTCTGCCAGAAACTATAATTCACTAGTTGTGTATCATAAAAGTGTCATCGTTTCTCCTCCTAGGGGTTATTCGAGATTTCTTAATCCAAACCCATAGTAACGAGGCATTGGCTACCTTAAGAGAGTCATAGTTACTCGTCCCACTTGCTCACCCAGTCTGCCACTTTTTCTTACTGTGGCCAGTCTGGCAGAAGCGATATGTCTCTCGTTGTGTATCTTAAGAGATTCATCGTTACTCCCTCCATAGGTTACTCGTATTCTCTGATTCAATACCTCTCGTGACGAAACATTGGCTTTCTTAATAGTGCCATACTTCTTCCTCCCAGTTGCTCACACTGTTTCCTACTTTTTGTGTACTTGCCAGTGTGCCAGAAGCGATATGTCACTAGTTGTGTATCATAAAAGTGTCATCGTTTCTCCTCCTAGGGGTTATTCGAGATTTCTTAATCCAAACCAATAGTGACGAGGCATTGGCTACCTTAAGAGAGTCATAGTTACTCGTCCCAATTGCTCACCCAGTCTGCCACTTATTCTTACTGTGGCCAGTCTGCCAGAAGCATTATTTCACTCGTTGTGTATCTTAAGAGATTCATCGTTACTCCTTCCATAGGTTACTGGTATTCTCTGATTCAATACCTCTCGTGACGAAAAACTCGCTATCTTAATAGTGCAATACTTCTTCCGCCCAGTTGCTCACACAGTCTACTACTTTTTGTGTAGTTTTTGTCTGCCAGAAACTATAATTCACTAGTTGAGTATCATAAAAGTGTCATCGTTTCTCCTCCTAGGGGTTATTCGAGATTTCTTAATCCAAACCCCTAGTACCGAGGCATTGGCTACCTTAAGAGAGTCATAGTTACTCGTCCCAATTGCTCACCCAGTCTGCCACTTATTCTTACTGTGGCCAGTCTGCCAGAAGCGATATGTCACTCGTTGTGTATCTTAAGAGATTCATCGTTACTCCATCCATAGGTTACTGGTATTCTCTGACGCAATACCTCTCGTGAAGAAAAAGTCGCTATCTTAATAGTGCAATACTTCTTCCTCCCAGTTGCTCACACAGTTTACTACTTTTTGTGTACTTGCCAGTCTGCCAGAAGCGATATGTCACAAGTTGTGTATCATAAAAGAGTCATCGTTTCTCCTCCTAGGGGTTATTCGAGGTTTCTTAATCCAAACCCCTAGTGACGAGGCATTGGCCACCTTAAGAGAGTCATAGTTACTCGTCCATATTGCTCACCCAGTCTGCCAATTATTCTTACTGTGGCCAGTCTGCCAGAAGAGATATGTCACTTGTTGTGTATCTTAAGAGATTCATCGTTACTCCTTCAATAGGTTACTGGTATTCTCTGATTCAATACCTCTCGTGACGAAAAAGTCGCTATCTTAATAGTGCAATACTTCTTCCTCCCAGTTGCTCACACAGTCTACTACTTTTTGTGTAGTTTTTGTCTGCCAGATACAATAATTCACTAGTTGTGTATCATAAAAGTGTCATCGTTTCTCCTCCTACTGGTTATTCGAGATTTCTTAATCCAAACCCCTAGTAACGAGGCATTGGCTACCTTAAGAGAGTCATAGTTACTCGTCCCTATTGCTCAATCAGTCTGCCACTTATTCTTACTGTGGCCAGTCTGCCAGAAGCGATATGTCACTCGTTGTGTGTCTTAATAGATTCATCGTTACTCCCTCCATAGGTTACTCGTATTCTCTGATTCAATACCTCTCGTGACGAAACATTGGCTTTCTTAATAGTGCCATACTTCTTCCACCCAGTTGCTCACACTGTTTCCTACTTTTTGTGTACTTGCCAGTCTGCCAGAAGCGATATGTCACTAGTTGTGTATCATAAAAGAGTCATCGTTTCTCCTCCTAGGGGTTATTCGAGATTTCTTAATCCAAACCCCTAGTAACGAGGCATTGGCAACCTTAAGAGAGTCATAGTTACTCGTCCCCATTGCTCACCCAGTCTGCCACTTTTTCTTACTGTGGCCAGTCTGCCAGAAGCGATATGTCACTCGTTGTGTATCTTAAGAGATTCATCGTTACTCCTTCCATAGGTTACTGTTATTCTCTGATGCAATACGTCTCGTGACGAAAAAGTCGCTATCTTAATAGTGCAATACTTCTTCCTCCCAGTTGCTCACACAGTTTACTACTTCTTGTGTACTTGCCAGTCTGATAGAAGCGATATGTCACTAGTTGTGTATCATAAAAGTGTCATCGTTTCTCCTCCTAGGGGTTATTCGAGATTTCTTAATCCAAACCAATAGTGACGAGGCATTGGCTACCTTAAGAGAGTCATAGTTACTCGTCCCAATTGCTCACCCAGTCTGCCACTTATTCTTACTGTGGCCAGTCTGCCAGAAGCGATATTTCACTCGTTGTGTATCTTAAGAGATTCATCGTTACTCCTTCCATAGGTTACTGGTATTCTCTGATTCAATACCTCTCGTGACGAAAAACTCGCTATCTTAATAGTGCAATACTTCTTCCTCCCAGTTGCTCACACAGTCTACTACTTTTTGTGTAGTTTTTGTCTGCCAGAAACTATAATTCACTAGTTGTGTATCATAAAAGTGTCATCGTTTCTCCTCCTAGGGGTTATTCGAGATTTCTTAATCCAAACCCCTAGTACCGAGGCATTGGCTACCTTAAGAGAGTCATAGTTACTCGTCCCAATTGCTCACCCAGTCTGCCACTTATTCTTACTGTGGCCAGTCTGCCAGAAGCGATATGTCACTCGTTGTGTATCTTAAGAGATTCATCGTTACTCCTTCCATAGGTTACTGGTATTCTCTGACGCAATACCTCTCGTGAAGAAAAAGTCGCTATCTTAATAGTGCAATACTTCTTCCTCCCAGTTGCTCACACAGTTTACTACTTTTTGTGTACTTGCCAGTCTGCCAGAAGCGATATGTCACAAGTTGTGTATCATAAAAGAGTCATCGTTTCTCCTCCTAGGGGTTATTCGAGGTTTCTTAATCCAAACCCCTAGTGACGAGGCATTGGCTACCTTAAGAGAGTCATAGTTACTCGTCCATATTGCTCACCCAGTCTGCCAATTATTCTTACTGTGGCCAGTCTGCCAGAAGAGATATGTCACTTGTTGTGTATCTTAAGAGATTCATCGTTACTCCTTCAATAGGTTACTGGTATTCTCTGATTCAATACCTCTCGTGACGAAAAAGTCGCTATCTTAATAGTGCAATACTTCTTCCTCCCAGTTGCTCACACAGTCTACTACTTTTTGTGTAGTTTTTGTCTGCCAGATACAATAATTCACTAGTTGTGTATCATAAAAGTGTCATCGTTTCTCCTCCTACTGGTTATTCGAGATTTCTTAATCCAAACCCCTAGTAACGAGGCATTGGCTACCTTAAGAGAGTCATAGTTACTCGTCCCTATTGCTCAATCAGTCTGCCACTTATTCTTACTGTGGCCAGTCTGCCAGAAGCGATATGTCACTCGTTGTGTGTCTTAATAGATTCATCGTTACTCCCTCCATAGGTTACTCGTATTCTCTGATTCAATACCTCTCGTGACGAAACATTGGCTTTCTTAATAGTGCCATACTTCTTCCACCCAGTTGCTCACACTGTTTCCTACTTTTTGTGTACTTGCCAGTCTGCCAGAAGCGATATGTCACTAGTTGTGTATCATAAAAGAGTCATCGTTTCTCCTCCTAGGGGTTATTCTAGATTTCTTAATCCAAACCCCTAGTAACGAGGCATTGGCTACCTTAAGAGAGTCATAGTTACTCGTCCCCATTGCTCACCCAGTCTGCCACTTTTTCTTACTGTGGCCAGTCTGCCAGAAGCGATATGTCACTCGTTGTGTATCTTAAGAGATTCATCGTTACTCCTTCCATAGGTTACTGTTATTCTCTGATGCAATACGTCTCGTGACGAAAAAGTCGCTATCTTAATAGTGCAATACTTCTTCCTCCCAGTTGCTCACACAGTTTACTACTTTTTGTGTACTTGCCAGTCTGCCAGAAGCGATATGTCACTCGTTGTGTATCTTAAGAAATTCATCGTTACTCCTTCCATAGGTTACTGGTATTCTCTGATGCAATACCTCTCGTGACGAAAAATTCGCTATCTTAATAGTGCAATACTTCTTCCTCCCACTTGCTCACACAGTTTACTACTTTCTGTGTACTTGCCAGTCTGCCAGAAGCGATATGTCACTAGTTGTGTATCATAAAAGAGTCATCGTTTCTCCTCCTAGGGGTTATTCGAGATTTCTTAATCCAAACCCTTAGTGACGAGGCATTGGCTACCTTAAGAGAGTTTTAGTTCCTCGTCCCAATTGCTCACCCAGTCTGCCACTTTTTCTTACTGTGGCCAGTCTGCCAGAAGCGATATGTCACTCGTTGTGTATCTTAAGAGATTCATCGTTACTCCTTCGGTAGGTTACTGGTATTCTCTGATGCAATACCTCTCGTGACGAAAAAGTCGCTATCTAAAAGTGTAATACTTCTTCCTCCCAGTTGCTCACACAGTCTACTACTTTTTGTGTAGTTTTTGTCTGCCAGAAACTATAATTCACTAGTTGTGTATCATAAAAGTGTCATCGTTTCTCCTCCTAGGGGTTATTCGAGATTTCTTAATCCAAACCCATAGTAACGAGGCATTGGCTACCTTAAGAGAGTCATAGTTACTCGTCCCACTTGCTCACCCAGTCTGCCACTTTTTCTTACTGTGGCCAGTCTGGCAGAAGCGATATGTCTCTCGTTGTGTATCTTAAGAGATTCATCGTTACTCCCTCCATAGGTTACTCGTATTCTCTGATTCAATACCTCTCGTGACGAAACATTGGCTTTCTTAATAGTGCCATACTTCTTCCTCCCAGTTGCTCACACTGTTTCCTACTTTTTGTGTACTTGCCAGTGTGCCAGAAGCGATATGTCACTAGTTGTGTATCATAAAAGAGTCATCGTTTCTCCTCTTAGGGTTATTCGAGATTTCTTAATCCAAACCATTAGTGACGAGGCATTGGCTACCTTAAGAGTGTCATAGTTACTCGTCCCAATTGCTCACCCAGTCTGCCACTTTTTCTTACTGTGGCCTGTCTGCCAGAAGCGATATGTCACTCGTTGTGTATCTTAAGAGATTCATCGTTACTCCTTCCATAGGTTACTGGTATTCTCTGATGCAATACGTCTCGTGACGAAAAAGTCGCTATCTTAATAGTGCAATACTTCTTCCTCCCAGTTGCTCACACAGTTTACTACTTTTTGTGTACTTGCCAGTCTGCCAGAAGCGATATGTCACTAGTTGTGTATCATAAAAGTGTCATCGTTTCTCCTCCTACTGGTTATTCGAGATTTCTTAATCCAAACCCCTAGTAACGAGGCATTGGCTACCTTAAGAGAGTCATAGTTACTCGTCCCTATTGCTCAATCAGTCTGCCACTTATTCTTACTGTGGCCAGTCTGCCAGAAGCGATATGTCACTCGTTGTGTGTGTTAATAGATTCATCGTTAGTCCCTCCATAGGTTACTCGTATTCTCTGATTCAATACCTCTCGTGACGAAACATTGGCTTTCTTAATAGTGCCATACTTCTTCCACCCAGTTGCTCACACTGTTTCCTACTTTTTGTGTACTTGCCAGTCTGCCAGAAGCGATATGTCACTAGTTGTGTATCATAAAAGAGTCATCGTTTCTCCTCCTAGGGGTTATTCGAGATTTCTTAATCCAAACCCCTAGTAACGAGGCATTGGCTACCTTAAGAGAGTCATAGTTACTCGTCCCCATTGCTCACCCAGTCTGCCACTTTTTCTTACTGTGGCCAGTCTGCCAGAAGCGATATGTCACTCGTTGTGTATCTTAAGAGATTCATCGTTACTCCTTCCATAGGTTACTGTTATTCTCTGATGCAATACGTCTCGTGACGAAAAAGTCGCTATCTTAATAGTGCAATACTTCTTCCTCCCAGTTGCTCACACAGTTTACTACTTCTTGTGTACTTGCCAGTCTGATAGAAGCGATATGTCACTAGTTGTGTATCATAAAAGTGTCATCGTTTCTCCTCCTAGGGGTTATTCGAGATTTCTTAATCCAAACCAATAGTGACGAGGCATTGGCTACCTTAAGAGAGTCATAGTTACTCGTCCCAATTGCTCACCCAGTCTGCCACTTATTCTTACTGTGGCCAGTCTGCCAGAAGCGATATTTCACTCGTTGTGTATCTTAAGAGATTCATCGTTACTCCTTCCATAGGTTACTGGTATTCTCTGATTCAATACCTCTCGTGACGAAAAACTCGCTATCTTAATAGTGCAATACTTCTTCCTCCCAGTTGCTCACACAGTTTACTACTTTTTGTGTACTTGCCAGTCTGCCAGAAGCGATATGTCACTCGTTGTGTATCTTAAGAAATTCATCGTTACTCCTTCCATAGGTTACTGGTATTCTCTGATGCAATACCTCTCGTGACGAAAAATTCGCTATCTTAATAGTGCAATACTTCTTCCTCCCACTTGCTCACACAGTTTACTACTTTCTGTGTACTTGCCAGTCTGCCAGAAGCGATATGTCACTAGTTGTGTATCATAAAAGAGTCATCGTTTCTCCTCCTAGGGGTTATTCGAGATTTCTTAATCCAAACCCTTAGTGACGAGGCATTGGCTACCTTAAGAGAGTTTTAGTTCCTCGTCCCAATTGCTCACCCAGTCTGCCACTTTTTCTTACTGTGGCCAGTCTGCCAGAAGCGATATGTCACTCGTTGTGTATCTTAAGAGATTCATCGTTACTCCTTCGGTAGGTTACTGGTATTCTCTGATGCAATACCTCTCGTGACGAAAAAGTCGCTATCTAAAAGTGTAATACTTCTTCCTCCCAGTTGCTCACACAGTCTACTACTTTTTGTGTAGTTTTTGTCTGCCAGAAACTATAATTCACTAGTTGTGTATCATAAAAGTGTCATCGTTTCTCCTCCTAGGGGTTATTCGAGATTTCTTAATCCAAACCCATAGTAACGAGGCATTGGCTACCTTAAGAGAGTCATAGTTACTCGTCCCACTTGCTCACCCAGTCTGCCACTTTTTCTTACTGTGGCCAGTCTGGCAGAAGCGATATGTCTCTCGTTGTGTATCTTAAGAGATTCATCGTTACTCCCTCCATAGGTTACTCGTATTCTCTGATTCAATACCTCTCGTGACGAAACATTGGCTTTCTTAATAGTGCCATACTTCTTCCTCCCAGTTGCTCACACTGTTTCCTACTTTTTGTGTACTTGCCAGTGTGCCAGAAGCGATATGTCACTAGTTGTGTATCATAAAAGAGTCATCGTTTCTCCTCTTAGGGTTATTCGAGATTTCTTAATCCAAACCATTAGTGACGAGGCATTGGCTACCTTAAGAGTGTCATAGTTACTCGTCCCAATTGCTCACCCAGTCTGCCACTTTTTCTTACTGTGGCCTGTCTGCCAGAAGCGATATGTCACTCGTTGTGTATCTTAAGAGATTCATCGTTACTCCTTCCATAGGTTACTGGTATTCTCTGATGCAATACGTCTCGTGACGAAAAAGTCGCTATCTTAATAGTGCAATACTTCTTCCTCCCAGTTGCTCACACAGTTTACTACTTTTTGTGTACTTGCCAGTCTGCCAGAAGCGATATGTCACTAGTTGTGTATCATAAAAGTGTCATCGTTTCTCCTCCTACTGGTTATTCGAGATTTCTTAATCCAAACCCCTAGTAACGAGGCATTGGCTACCTTAAGAGAGTCATAGTTACTCGTCCCTATTGCTCAATCAGTCTGCCACTTATTCTTACTGTGGCCAGTCTGCCAGAAGCGATATGTCACTCGTTGTGTGTGTTAATAGATTCATCGTTAGTCCCTCCATAGGTTACTCGTATTCTCTGATTCAATACCTCTCGTGACGAAACATTGGCTTTCTTAGTAGTGCCATACTTCTTCCACCCAGTTGCTCACACTGTTTCCTACTTTTTGTGTACTTGCCAGTCTGCCAGAAGCGATATGTCACTAGTTGTGTATCATAAAAGAGTCATCGTTTCTCCTCCTAGGGGTTATTCGAGATTTCTTAATCCAAACCCCTAGTAACGAGGCATTGGCTACCTTAAGAGAGTCATAGTTACTCGTCCCCATTGCTCACCCAGTCTGCCACTTTTTCTTACTGTGGCCAGTCTGCCAGAAGCGATATGTCACTCGTTGTGTATCTTAAGAGATTCATCGTTACTCCTTCCATAGGTTACTGTTATTCTCTGATGCAATACGTCTCGTGACGAAAAAGTCGCTATCTTAATAGTGCAATACTTCTTCCTCCCAGTTGCTCACACAGTTTACTACTTCTTGTGTACTTGCCAGTCTGATAGAAGCGATATGTCACTAGTTGTGTATCATAAAAGTGTCATCGTTTCTCCTCCTAGGGGTTATTCGAGATTTCTTAATCCAAACCAATAGTGACGAGGCATTGGCTACCTTAAGAGAGTCATAGTTACTCGTCCCAATTGCTCACCCAGTCTGCCACTTATTCTTACTGTGGCCAGTCTGCCAGAAGCGATATTTCACTCGTTGTGTATCTTAAGAGATTCATCGTTACTCCTTCCATAGGTTACTGGTATTCTCTGATTCAATACCTCTCGTGACGAAAAACTCGCTATCTTAATAGTGCAATACTTCTTCCTCCCAGTTGCTCACACAGTCTACTACTTTTTGTGTAGTTTTTGTCTGCCAGAAACTATAATTCACTAGTTGTGTATCATAAAAGTGTCATCGTTTCTCCTCCTAGGGGTTATTCGAGATTTCTTAATCCAAACCCCTAGTACCGAGGCATTGGCTACCTTAAGAGAGTCATAGTTACTCGTCCCAATTGCTCACCCAGTCTGCCACTTATTCTTACTGTGGCCAGTCTGCCAGAAGCGATATGTCACTCGTTGTGTATCTTAAGAGATTCATCGTTACTCCTTCCATAGGTTACTGGTATTCTCTGACGCAATACCTCTCGTGAAGAAAAAGTCGCTATCTTAATAGTGCAATACTTCTTCCTCCCAGTTGCTCACACAGTTTACTACTTTTTGTGTACTTGCCAGTCTGCCAGAAGCGATATGTCACAAGTTGTGTATCATAAAAGAGTCATCGTTTCTCCTCCTAGGGGTTATTCGCGGTTTCTTAATCCAAACCCCTAGTGACGAGGCATTGGCTACCTTAAGAGAGTCATAGTTACTCGTCCATATTGCTCACCCAGTCTGCCAATTATTCTTACTGTGGCCAGTCTGCCAGAAGAGATATGTCACTTGTTGTGTATCTTAAGAGATTCATCGTTACTCCTTCAATAGGTTACTGGTATTCTCTGATTCAATACCTCTCGTGACGAAAAAGTCGCTATCTTAATAGTGCAATACTTCTTCCTCCCAGTTGCTCACACAGTCTACTACTTTTTGTGTAGTTTTTGTCTGCCAGATACAATAATTCACTAGTTGTGTATCATAAAAGTGTCATCGTTTCTCCTCCTACTGGTTATTCGAGATTTCTTAATCCAAACCCCTAGTAACGAGGCATTGGCTACCTTAAGAGAGTCATAGTTACTCGTCCCTATTGCTCAATCAGTCTGCCACTTATTCTTACTGTGGCCAGTCTGCCAGAAGCGATATGTCACTCGTTGTGTGTCTTAATAGATTCATCGTTACTCCCTCCATAGGTTACTCGTATTCTCTGATTCAATACCTCTCGTGACGAAACATTGGCTTTCTTAATAGTGCCATACTTCTTCCACCCAGTTGCTCACACTGTTTCCTACTTTTTGTGTACTTGCCAGTCTGCCAGAAGCGATATGTCACTAGTTGTGTATCATAAAAGAGTCATCGTTTCTCCTCCTAGGGGTTATTCGAGATTTCTTAATCCAAACCCCAAGTAACGAGGCATTGGCTACCTTAAGAGAGTCATAGTTACTCGTCCCCATTGCTCACCCAGTCTGCCACTTTTTCTTACTGTGGCCAGTCTGCCAGAAGCGATATGTCACTCGTTGTGTATCTTAAGAGATTCATCGTTACTCCTTCCATAGGTTACTGTTATTCTCTGATGCAATACGTCTCGTGACGAAAAAGTCGCTATCTTAATAGTGCAATACTTCTTCCTCCCAGTTGCTCAGACAGTTTACTACTTTTTGTGTACTTGCCAGTCTGCCAGAAGCGATATGTCACTCGTTGTGTATCTTAAGAAATTCATCGTTACTCCTTCCATAGGTTACTGGTATTCTCTGATGCAATACCTCTCGTGACGAAAAATTCGCTATCTTAATAGTGCAATACTTCTTCCTCCCACTTGCTCACACAGTTTACTACTTTCTGTGTACTTGCCAGTCTGCCAGAAGCGATATGTCACTAGTTGTGTATCATAAAAGAGTCATCGTTTCTCCTCCTAGGGGTTATTCGAGATTTCTTAATCCAAACCCTTAGTGACGAGGCATTGGCTACCTTAAGAGAGTTTTAGTTCCTCGTCCCAATTGCTCACCCAGTCTGCCACTTTTTCTTACTGTGGCCAGTCTGCCAGAAGCGATATGTCACTCGTTGTGTATCTTAAGAGATTCATCGTTACTCCTTCGGTAGGTTACTGGTATTCTCTGATGCAATACCTCTCGTGACGAAAAAGTCGCTATCTAAAAGTGTAATACTTCTTCCTCCCAGTTGCTCACACAGTCTACTACTTTTTGTGTAGTTTTTGTCTGCCAGAAACTATAATTCACTAGTTGTGTATCATAAAAGTGTCATCGTTTCTCCTCCTAGGGGTTATTCGAGATTTCTTAATCCAAACCCATAGTAACGAGGCATTGGCTACCTTAAGAGAGTCATAGTTACTCGTCCCACTTGCTCACCCAGTCTGCCACTTTTTCTTACTGTGGCCAGTCTGGCAGAAGCGATATGTCTCTCGTTGTGTATCTTAAGAGATTCATCGTTACTCCCTCCATAGGTTACTCGTATTCTCTGATTCAATACCTCTCGTGACGAAACATTGGCTTTCTTAATAGTGCCATACTTCTTCCTCCCAGTTGCTCACACTGTTTCCTACTTTTTGTGTACTTGCCAGTCTGCCAGAAGCGATATGTCACTAGTTGTGTATCATAAAAGAGTCATCGTTTCTCCTCTTAGGGTTATTCGAGATTTCTTAACCCAAACCATTAGTGACGAGGCATTGGCTACCTTAAGAGTGTCATAGTTACTCGTCCCAATTGCTCACCCAGTCTGCCACTTTTTCTTACTGTGGCCTGTCTGCCAGAAGCGATATGTCACTCGTTGTGTATCTTAAGAGATTCATCGTTACTCCTTCCATAGGTTACTGGTATTCTCTGATGTAATACGTCTCGTGACGAAAAAGTCGCTATCTTAATAGTGCAATACTTCTTCCTCCCAGTTGCTCACACAGTTTACTACTTTTTGTGTACTTGCCAGTCTGCCAGAAGCGATATGTCACTAGTTGTGTATCATAAAAGTGTCATCGTTTCTCCTCCTAGGGGTTATTCGAGATTTCTTAATCCAAACCCCTAGTAACGAGGCATTGGCTACCTTAAGAGGGTCATAGTTACTCGTCCCACTTGCTCACCCAGTCTGCCACTTTTTCTTACTGTGGCCAGTCTGCCAGAAGCGATATGTCACTCGTTGTGTATCTTAAGAGATTCATCGTTACTCCTTCCATAGGTTACTGGTATTCTCTGATGCAATACCGCTCGTGAAGAAAAAGTCGCTATCTTAATAGTGCAATACTTCTTCCTCCCAGTTGCTCACACAGTTTACTACTTTTTGTGTACTTGCCAGTCTGCCAGAAGCGATATGTCACAAGTTGTATATCATAAAAGAGTCATCGTTTCTCCTCCTAGGGGTTATTCGAGGTTTCTTAATCCAAACCCCTAGTGACGAGGCATTGGCTACCTTAAGAGAGTCATAGTTACTCGTCCATATTGCTCACCAAGTCTGCCAATTATTCTTACTGTGGCCAGTCTGCCACAAGAGATATGTCACTTGTTGTGTATCTTAAGAGATTCATCGTTACTCCTTCAATAGGTTACTGGTATTCTCTGATTCAATCCTCTCGTGACGAAAAAGTCGCTATCTTAATAGTGCAATACTTCTTCCTCCCAGTTGCTCACACAGTCTACTACTTTTTGTGCAGTTTTTGTCTGCCAGATACTATAATTCACTAGTTGTGTATCATAAAAGTGTCATCGTTTCTCCTCCTACTGGTTATTCGAGATTTCTTAATCCAAACACCTAGTAACGAGGCATTGGCTACCTTAAGAGAGTCATAGTTACTCGTCCCTATTGCTCAATCAGTCTGCCACTTATTCTTACTGTGGCCAGTCTGCCAGAAGCGATATGTCACTCGTTGTGTGTCTTAATAGATTCATCGTTACTCCCTCCATAGGTTACTCGTATTCTCTGATTCAATACCTCTCGTGACGAAACATTGGCTTTCTTAATAGTGCCATACTTCTTCCACCGAGTTGCTCACACTGTTTCCTACTTTTTGTGTACTTGCCAGTCTGCCAGAAGCGATATGTCACTAGTTGTGTATCATAAAAGAGTCATCGTTTCTCCTCCTAGGGGTTATTCGAGATTTCTTAATCCAAACCCTTAGTGACAAGGCATTGGCTACCTTAAGAGAGTCATAGTTACTCGTCCCAATTGCTCACCCAGTCTGCCACTTTTTCTTACTGTGGCCAGTCTGCCAGAAGCGATATGTCACTCGTTGTGTATCTTAAGAGATTCATCGTTACTCCTTCCATAGGTTACTGTTATTCTCTGATGCAATACGTCTCGTGACGAAAAAGTCGGTATCTTAATAGTGCAATACTTCTTCCTCCCAGTTGCTCACACAGTTTACTACTTTTTGTGTACTTGCCAGTCTGCCAGAAGCGATATGTCACTCGTTGTGTATCTTAAGAAATTCATCGTTACTCCTTCCATAGGTTACTGGTATTCTCTGATGCAATACCTCTCGTGACGAAAAATTCGCTATCTTAATAGTGCAATACTTCTTCCTCCCACTTGCTCACACAGTTTACTACTTTCTGTGTACTTGCCAGTCTGCCAGAAGCGATATGTCACTAGTTGTGTATCATAAAAGAGTCATCGTTTCTCCTCCTAGGGGTTATTCGAGATTTCTTAATCCAAACCCTTAGTGACGAGGCATTGGCTACCTTAAGAGAATTTTAGTTCCTCGTCCCAATTGCTCACCCAGTCTGCCACTTTTTCTTACTGTGGCCAGTCTGCCAGAAGCGATATATCACTCGTTGTGTATCTTAAGAGATTCATCGTTACTCCTTCGGTAGGTTACTGGTATTCTCTGATGCAATACCTCTCGTGACGAAAAAGTCGCTATCTAAAAGTGTAATACTTCTTCCTCCCAGTTGCTCACACAGTCTACTACTTTATGTGTAGTTTTTGTCTGCCAGAAACTATAATTCACTAGTTGTGTATCATAAAAGTGTCATCGTTTCTCCTCCTAGGGGTTATTCGAGATTTCTTAAACCAAACCCATAGTAACGAGGCATTGGCTACCTTAAGAGAGTCATAGTTACTCGTCCCACTTGCTCACCCAGTCTGCCACTTTTTCTTACTGTGGCCAGTCTGCCAGAAGCGATATGTCACTCGTTGTGTATCTTAAGAGATTCATCGTTACTCCTTCCATAGGTTACTGTTATTCTCTGATGCAATACGTCTCGTGACGAAAAAGTCGCTATCTTAATAGTGCAATACTTCTTCCTCCCAGTTGCTCACACAGTTTACTACTTTTTGTGTACTTGCCAGTCTGCCAGAAGCGATATGTCACTAGTTGTGTATCATAAAAGTGTCATCGTTTCTCCTCCTAGGGGTTATTCGAGATTTCTTAATCCAAACCCCTAGTAACGAGGCATTGGCTACCTTAAGAGGGTCATAGTTACTCGTCCCACTTGCTCACCCAGTCTGCCACTTTTTCTTACTGTGGCCAGTCTGCCAGAAGCGATATGTCATTCGTTGTGTATCTTAAGAGATTCATCGTTACTCCTTCCATAGGTTACTGGTATTCTCTGATGCAATACCGCTCGTGAAGAAAAAGTCGCTATCTTAATAGTGCAATACTTCTTCCTCCCAGTTGCTCACACAGTTTACTACTTTTTGTGTACTTGCCAGTCTGCCAGAAGCGATATGTCACAAGTTGTATATCATAAAAGAGTCATCGTTTCTCCTCCTAGGGGTTATTCGAGGTTTCTTAATCCAAACCCCTAGTGACGAGGCATTGGCTACCTTAAGAGAGTCATAGTTACTCGTCCATATTGCTCACCAAGTCTGCCAATTATTCTTACTGTGGCCAGTCTGCCACAAGAGATATGTCACTTGTTGTGTATCTTAAGAGATTCATCGTTACTCCTTCAATAGGTTACTGGTATTCTCTGATTCAATCCTCTCGTGACGAAAAAGTCGCTATCTTAATAGTGCAATACTTCTTCCTCCCAGTTGCTCACACAGTCTACTACTTTTTGTGTAGTTTTTGTCTGCCAGATACTATAATTCACTAGTTGTGTATCATAAAAGTGTCATCGTTTCTCCTCCTACTGGTTATTCGAGATTTCTTAATCCAAACACCTAGTAACGAGGCATTGGCTACCTTAAGAGAGTCATAGTTACTCGTCCCTATTGCTCAATCAGTCTGCCACTTATTCTTACTGTGGCCAGTCTGCCAGAAGCGATATGTCACTCGTTGTGTGTCTTAATAGATTCATCGTTACTCCCTCCATAGGTTACTCGTATTCTCTGATTCAATACCTCTCGTGACGAAACATTGGCTTTCTTAATAGTGCCATACTTCTTCCACCGAGTTGCTCACACTGTTTCCTACTTTTTGTGTACTTGCCAGTCTGCCAGAAGCGATATGTCACTAGTTGTGTATCATAAAAGAGTCATCGTTTCTCCTCCTAGGGGTTATTCGAGATTTCTTAATCCAAACCCCTAGTAACGAGGCATTGGCTACCTTAAGAGAGTCATAGTTACTCGTCCCCATTGCTCACCCAGTCTGCCACTTTTTCTTACTGTGGCCAGTCTGCCAGAAGCGATATGTCACTCGTTGTGTATCTTAAGAGATTCATCGTTACTCCTTCCATAGGTTACTGTTATTCTCTGATGCAATACGTCTCGTGACGAAAAAGTCGCTATCTTAATAGTGCAATACTTCTTCCTCCCAGTTGCTCACACAGTTTACTACTTTTTGTGTACTTGCCAGTCTGCCAGAAGCGATATGTCACTCGTTGTGTATCTTAAGAAATTCATCGTTACTCCTTCCATAGGTTACTGGTATTCTCTGATGCAATACCTCTCGTGACGAAAAATTCGCTATCTTAATAGTGCAATACTTCTTCCTCCCACTTGCTCACACAGTTTACTACTTTCTGTGTACTTGCCAGTCTGCCAGAAGCGATATGTCACTAGTTGTGTATCATAAAAGAGTCATCGTTTCTCCTCCTAGGGGTTATTCGAGATTTCTTAATCCAAACCCTTAGTGACGAGGCATTGGCTACCTTAAGAGAATTTTAGTTCCTCGTCCCAATTGCTCACCCAGTCTGCCACTTTTTCTTACTGTGGCCAGTCTGCCAGAAGCGATATATCACTCGTTGTGTATCTTAAGAGATTCATCGTTACTCCTTCGGTAGGTTACTGGTATTCTCTGATGCAATACCTCTCGTGACGAAAAAGTCGCTATCTAAAAGTGTAATACTTCTTCCTCCCAGTTGCTCACACAGTCTACTACTTTATGTGTAGTTTTTGTCTGCCAGAAACTATAATTCACTAGTTGTGTATCATAAAAGTGTCATCGTTTCTCCTCCTAGGGGTTATTCGAGATTTCTTAAACCAAACCCATAGTAACGAGGCATTGGCTACCTTAAGAGAGTCATAGTTACTCGTCCCACTTGCTCACCCAGTCTGCCACTTTTTCTTACTGTGGCCAGTCTGCCAGAAGCGATATGTCACTCGTTGTGTATCTTAAGAGATTCATCGTTACTCCTTCCATAGGTTACTGTTATTCTCTGATGCAATACGTCTCGTGACGAAAAAGTCGCTATCTTAATAGTGCAATACTTCTTCCTCCCAGTTGCTCACACAGTTTACTACTTTTTGTGTACTTGCCAGTCTGCCAGAAGCGATATGTCACTAGTTGTGTATCATAAAAGTGTCATCGTTTCTCCTCCTAGGGGTTATTCGAGATTTCTTAATCCAAACCCCTAGTAACGAGGCATTGGCTACCTTAAGAGGGTCATAGTTACTCGTCCCACTTGCTCACCCAGTCTGCCACTTTTTCTTACTGTGGCCAGTCTGCCAGAAGCGATATGTCACTCGTTGTGTATCTTAAGAGATTCATCGTTACTCCTTCCATAGGTTACTGGTATTCTCTGATGCAATACCGCTCGTGAAGAAAAAGTCGCTATCTTAATAGTGCAATACTTCTTCCTCCCAGTTGCTCACACAGTTTACTACTTTTTGTGTACTTGCCAGTCTGCCAGAAGCGATATGTCACAAGTTGTATATCATAAAAGAGTCATCGTTTCTCCTCCTAGGGGTTATTCGAGGTTTCTTAATCCAAACCCCTAGTGACGAGGCATTGGCTACCTTAAGAGAGTCATAGTTACTCGTCCATATTGCTCACCAAGTCTGCCAATTATTCTTACTGTGGCCAGTCTGCCACAAGAGATATGTCACTTGTTGTGTATCTTAAGAGATTCATCGTTACTCCTTCAATAGGTTACTGGTATTCTCTGATTCAATCCTCTCGTGACGAAAAAGTCGCTATCTTAATAGTGCAATACTTCTTCCTCCCAGTTGCTCACACAGTCTACTACTTTTTGTGTAGTTTTTGTCTGCCAGATACTATAATTCACTAGTTGTGTATCATAAAAGTGTCATCGTTTCTCCTCCTACTGGTTATTCGAGATTTCTTAATCCAAACCCCTAGTAACGAGGCATTGGCTACCTTAAGAGAGTCATAGTTACTCGTCCCTATTGCTCAATCAGTCTGCCACTTATTCTTACTGTGGCCAGTCTGCCAGAAGCGATATGTCACTCGTTGTGTGTCTTAATAGATTCATCGTTACTCCCTCCATAGGTTACTCGTATTCTCTGATTCAATACCTCTCGTGACGAAACATTGGCTTTCTTAATAGTGCCATACTTCTTCCACCGAGTTGCTCACACTGTTTCCTACTTTTTGTGTACTTGCCAGTCTGCCAGAAGCGATATGTCACTAGTTGTGTATCATAAAAGAGTCATCGTTTCTCCTCCTAGGGGTTATTCGAGATTTCTTAATCCAAACCCCTAGTAACGAGGCATTGGCTACCTTAAGAGAGTCATATTTACTCGTCCCCATTGCTCACCCAGTCTGCCACTTTTTCTTACTGTGGCCAGTCTGCCAGAAGCGATATGTCACTCGTTGTGTATCTTAAGAGATTCATCGTTACTCCTTCCATAGGTTACTGTTATTCTCTGATGCAATACGTCTCGTGACGAAAAAGTCGCTATCTTAATAGTGCAATACTTCTTCCTCCCAGTTGCTCACACAGTTTACTACTTTTTGTGTACTTGCCAGTCTGCCAGAAGCGATATGTCACTCGTTGTGTATCTTAAGAAATTCATCGTTACTCCTTCCATAGGTTACTGGTATTCTCTGATGCAATACCTCTCGTGACGAAAAATTCGCTATCTTAATAGTGCAATACTTCTTCCTCCCACTTGCTCACACAGTTTACTACTTTCTGTGTACTTGCCAGTCTGCCAGAAGCGATATGTCACTAGTTGTGTATCATAAAAGAGTCATCGTTTCTCCTCCTAGGGGTTATTCGAGATTTCTTAATCCAAACCCTTAGTGACGAGGCATTGGCTACCTTAAGAGAGTTTTAGTTCCTCGTCCCAATTGCTCACCCAGTCTGCCACTTTTTCTTACTGTGGCCAGTCTGCCAGAAGCGATATGTCACTCGTTGTGTATCTTAAGAGATTCATCGTTACTCCTTTCATACGTTACTGGTATTCTCTGATGCAATACCTCTCGTGACGAAAAAGTCGCTATCTTAAAAGTGCAATACTTCTTCCTCCCAGTTGCTCACACAGTCTACTACTTTTTGTGTAGTTTTTGTCTGCCAGAAACTATAATTCACTAGTTGTGTATCATAAAAGTGTCATCGTTTCTCCTCCTAGGGGTTATTCGAGATTTCTTAAACCAAACCCATAGTGACGAGGCATTGGCTACCTTAAGAGAGTCATAGTTACTCGTCCCACTTGCTCACCCAGTCTGCCACTTTTTCTTACTGTGGCCAGTCTGGCAGAAGCGATATGTCTCTCGTTGTGTATCTTAAGAAATTCATCGTTACTCCCTCCATAGGTTACTCGTATTCTCTGATTCAATACCTCTCGTGACGAAACATTGGCTTTCTTAATAGTGCCATACTTCTTCCTCCCAGTTGCTCACACTGTTTCCTACTTTTTGTTGTACTTGCCAGTGTGCCAGAAGCGATATGTCACTAGTTGTGTATCATAAAAGAGTCATCGTTTCTCCTCTTAGGGTTATTCGAGATTTCTTAATCCAAACCCTTAGTGACGAGGCATTGGCTACCTTAAGAGAGTCATAGTTACTCGTCCCAATTGCTCACCCAGTCTGCCACTTTTTCTTACTGTGGCCAGTCTGCCAGAAGCGATATGTCACTCGTTGTGTATCTTAAGAGATTCATCGTTACTCCTTCCATAGGTTACTGTTATTCTCTGATGCAATACGTCTCGTGACGAAAAAGTCGCTATCTTAATAGTGCAATACTTCTTCCTCCCAGTTGCTCACACAGTTTACTACTTTTTGTGTACTTGCCAGTCTGCCAGAAGCGATATGTCACTCGTTGTGTATCTTAAGAAATTCATCGTTACTCCTTCCATAGGTTACTGGTATTCTCTGATGCAATACCTCTCGTGACGAAAAATTCGCTATCTTAATAGTGCAATACTTCTTCCTCCCACTTGCTCACACAGTTTACTACTTTCTGTGTACTTGCCAGTCTGCCAGAAGCGATATGTCACTAGTTGTGTATCATAAAAGAGTCATCGTTTCTCCTCCTAGGGGTTATTCGAGATTTCTTAATCCAAACCCTTAGTGACGAGGCATTGGCTACCTTAAGAGAATTTTAGTTCCTCGTCCCAATTGCTCACCCAGTCTGCCACTTTTTCTTACTGTGGCCAGTCTGCCAGAAGCGGTATATCACTCGTTGTGTATCTTAAGAGATTCATCGTTACTCCTTCGGTAGGTTACTGGTATTCTCTGATGCAATACCTCTCGTGACGAAAAAGTCGCTATCTAAAAGTGTAATACTTCTTCCTCCCAGTTGCTCACACAGTCTACTACTTTATGTGTAGTTTTTGTCTGCCAGAAACTATAATTCACTAGTTGTGTATCATAAAAGTGTCATCGTTTCTCCTCCTAGGGGTTATTCGAGATTTCTTAAACCAAACCCATAGTAACGAGGCATTGGCTACCTTAAGAGAGTCATAGTTACTCGTCCCACTTGCTCACCCAGTCTGCCACTTTTTCTTACTGTGGCCAGTCTGGCAGAAGCGATATGTCTCTCGTTGTGTATCTTAAGAGATTCATCGTTACTCCCTCCATAGGTTACTCGTATTCTCTGATTCAATACCTCTCGTGACGAAACATTGGCTTTCTTAATAGTGCCATACTTCTTCCTCCCAGTTGCTCACACTGTTTCCTACTTTTTGTGTACTTGCCAGTGTGCCAGAAGCGATATGTCACTAGTTGCGTATCATAAAAGAGTCATCGTTTCTCCTCTTAGGGTTATTCGAGATTTCTTAATCCAAACCCTTAGTGACGAGGCATTGGCTACCTTAAGAGAGTCATAGTTACTCGTCCCAATTGCTCACCCAGTCTGCCACTTTTTCTTACTGTGGCCAGTCTGCCAGAAGCGATATGTCACTCGTTTTGTATCTTTAGAGATTCATCGTTACTCCTTCCATAGGTTACTGGTATTCTCTGATGCAATACGTCTCGTGACGAAAAAGTCGCTATCTTAATAGTGCAATACTTCTTCCTCCCAGTTGCTCACACAGTTTACTACTTTTTGTCTACTTGCCAGTCTGCCAGAAGCGATATGTCACTAGTTGTGTATCATAAAAGTGTCATCGTTTCTCCTCCTAGGGGTTATTCGAGATTTCTTAATCCAAACCCCTAGTAACGAGGCATTGGCTACCTTAAGAGAGTCATAGTTACTCGTCCCACTTGCTCACCCAGTCTGCCACTTTTTCTTACTGTGGCCAGTCTGCCAGAAGCGATATGTCACTCGTTGTGTATCTTAAGAGATTCATCGTTACTCCTTCCATAGGTTACTGGTATTCTCTGATGCAATACCGCTCGTGAAGAAAAAGTCGCTATCTTAATAGTGCAATACTTCTTCCTCCCAGTTGCTCACACAGTTTACTACTTTTTGTGTACTTGCCAGTCTGCCAGAAGCGATATGTCACAAGTTGTGTATCATAAAAGAGTCATCGTTTCTCCTCCTAGGGGTTATTCGAGGTTTCTTAATCCAAACAACTAGTGACGAGGCATTGGCTACCTTAAGAGAGTCATAGTTACTCGTCCATATTGCTCACCAAGTCTGCCAATTATTCTTACTGTGGCCAGTCTGCCACAAGAGATATGTCACTTGTTGTGTATCTTAAGAGATTCATCGTTACTCCTTCAATAGGTTACTGGTATTCTCTGATTCAATCCTCTCGTGACGAAAAAGTCGCTATCTTAATAGTGCAATACTTCTTCCTCCCAGTTGCTCACACAGTCTACTACTTTTTGTGTAGTTTTTGTCTGCCAGATACTATAATTCACTAGTTGTGTATCATAAAAGTGTCATCGTTTCTCCTCCTACTGGTTATTCGAGATTTCTTAATCCAAACCCCTAGTAACGAGGCATTGGCTACATTAAGAGAGTCATAGTTACTCGTCCCTATTGCTCAATCAGTCTGCCACTTATTCTTACTGTGGCCAGTCTGCCAGAAGCGATATGTCACTCGTTGTGTGTCTTAATAGATTCATCGTTACTCCCTCCATAGGTTACTCGTATTCTCTGATTCAATACCTCTCGTGACGAAACATTGGCTTTCTTAATAGTGCCATACTTCTTCCACCCAGTTGCTCACACTGTTTCCTACTTTTTGTGTACTTGCCAGTCTGCCAGAAGCGATATGTCACTAGTTGTGTATCATAAAAGAGTCATCGTTTCTCCTCCTAGGGGTTATTCGAGATTTCTTAATCCAAACCCCTAGTAACGAGGCATTGGCTACCTTAAGAGAGTCATAGTTACTCGTCCCCATTGCTCACCCAGTCTGCCACTTTTTCTTACTGTGGCCAGTCTGCCAGAAGCGATATGTCACTCGTTGTGTATCTTAAGAGATTCATCGTTACTCCTTCCATAGGTTACTGTTATTCTCTGATGCAATACGTCTCGTGACGAAAAAGTCGCTATCTTAATAGTGCAATACTTCTTCCTCCCAGTTGCTCACACAGTTTACTACTTTTTGTGTACTTGCCAGTCTGCCAGAAGCGATATGTCACTCGTTGTGTATCTTAAGAAATTCATCGTTACTCCTTCCATAGGTTACTGGTATTCTCTGATGCAATACCTCTCGTGACGAAAAATTCGCTATCTTAATAGTGCAATACTTCTTCCTCCCACTTGCTCACACAGTTTACTACTTTCTGTGTACTTGCCAGTCTGCCAGAAGCGATATGTCACTAGTTGTGTATCATAAAAGAGTCATCGTTTCTCCTCCTAGGGGTTATTCGAGATTTCTTAATCCAAACCCTTAGTGACGAGGCATTGGCTACCTTAAGAGAGTTTTAGTTCCTCGTCCCAATTGCTCACCCAGTCTGCCACTTTTTCTTACTGTGGCCAGTCTGCCAGAAGCGATATGTCACTCGTTGTGTATCTTAAGAGATTTATCGTCACTCCTTTCATAGATTCCTGGTATTCTCTGATGCAATACCTCTCGTGACGAAAAAGTCGCTATCTTAAAAGTGCAATACTTCTTCCTCCCAGTTGCTCACACAGTCTACTACTTTTTGTGTAGTTTTTGTCTGCCAGAAACTATAATTCACTAGTTGTGTATCATAAAAGTGTCATCGTTTCTCCTCCTAGGGGTTATTCGAGATTTCTTAAACCAAACCCATAGTAACGAGGCATTGGCTACCTTAAGAGAGTCATAGTTACTCGTCCCACTTGCTCACCCAGTCTGCCACTTTTTCTTACTGTGGCCAGTCTGGCAGAAGCGATATGTCTCTCGTTGTGTATCTTAAGAGATTCATCGTTACTCCCTCCATAGGTTACTCGTATTCTCTGATTCAATACCTCTCGTGACGAAACATTGGCTTTCTTAATAGTGCCATACTTCTTCCTCCCAGTTGCTCACACTGTTTCCTACTTTTTGTGTACTTGCCAGTGTGCCAGAAGCGATATGTCACTAGTTGTGTATCATAAAAGAGTCATCGTTTCTCCTCTTAGGGTTATTCGAGATTTCTTAATCCAAACCCTTAGTGACGAGGCATTGGCTACCTTAAGAGAGTCATAGTTACTCGTCCCAATTGCTCACCCAGTCTGCCACTTTTTCTTACTGTGGCCAGTCTGCCAGAAGCGATATGTCACTCGTTGTGTATCTTAAGAGATTCATCGTTACTCCTTCCATAGGTTACTGTTATTCTCTGATGCAATACGTCTCGTGACGAAAAAGTCGCTATCTTAATAGTGCAATACTTCTTCCTCCCAGTTGCTCACACAGTTTACTACTTTTTGTGTACTTGCCAGTCTGCCAGAAGCGATATGTCACTCGTTGTGTATCTTAAGAAATTCATCGTTACTCCTTCCATAGGTTACTGGTATTCTCTGATGCAATACCTCTCGTGACGAAAAATTCGCTATCTTAATAGTGCAATACTTCTTCCTCCCACTTGCTCACACAGTTTACTACTTTCTGTGTACTTGCCAGTCTGCCAGAAGCGATATGTCACTAGTTGTGTATCATAAAAGAGTCATCGTTTCTCCTCCTAGGGGTTATTCGAGATTTCTTAATCCAAACCCTTAGTGACGAGGCATTGGCTACCTTAAGAGAGTTTTAGTTCCTCGTCCCAATTGCTCACCCAGTCTGCCACTTTTTCTTACTGTGGCCAGTCTGCCAGAAGCGATATGTCACTCGTTGTGTATCTTAAGAGATTCATCGTTACTCCTTCGGTAGGTTACTGGTATTCTCTGATGCAATACCTCTCGTGACGAAAAAGTCGCTATCTAAAAGTGTAATACTTCTTCCTCCCAGTTGCACACACAGTCTACTACATTTTGTGTAGTTTTTGTCTGCCAGAAACTATAATTCACTAGTTGTGTATCATAAAAGTGTCATCGTTTCTCCTCCTAGGGGTTATTCGAGATTTCTTAAACCAAACCCATAGTAACGAGGCATTGGCTACCTTAAGAGAGTCATAGTTACTCGTCCCACTTGCTCACCCAGTCTGCCACTTTTTCTTACTGTTTCCAGTCTGGCAGAAGCGATATGTCTCTCGTTGTGTATCTTAAGAGATTCATCGTTACTCCCTCCATAGGTTACTCGTATTCCCTGATTCAATACCTCTCGTGACGAAACATTGGCTTTCTTAATAGTGCCATACTTCTTCCTCCCAGTTGCTCACACTGTTTCCTACTTTTTGTGTACTTGCCAGTGTGCCAGAAGCGATATGTCACTAGTTGCGTATCATAAAAGAGTCATCGTTTCTCCTCTTAGGGTTATTCGAGATTTCTTAATCCAAACCCTTAGTGACGAGGCATTGGCTACCTTAAGAGAGTCATAGTTACTCGTCCCAATTGCTCACCCAGTCTGCCACTTTTTCTTACTGTGGCCAGTCTGCCAGAAGCGATATGTCACTCGTTTTGTATCTTTAGAGATTCATCGTTACTCCTTCCATAGGTTACTGGTATTCTCTGATGCAATACGTCTCGTGACGAAAAAGTCGCTATCTTAATAGTGCAATACTTCTTCCTCCCAGTTGCTCACACAGTTTACTACTTTTTGTCTACTTGCCAGTCTGCCAGAAGCGATATGTCACTAGTTGTGTATCATAAAAGTGTCATCGTTTCTCCTCCTAGGGGTTATTCGAGATTTCTTAATCCAAACCCCTAGTAACGAGGCATTGGCTACCTTAAGAGAGTCATAGTTACTCGTCCCACTTGCTCACCCATTCTGCCACTTTTTCTTACTGTGGCCAGTCTGCCAGAAGCGATATGTCACTCGCTGTGTATCTTAAGAGATTCATCGTTACTCCTTCCATAGGTTACTGGTATTCTCTGATGCAATACCGCTCGTGAAGAAAAAGTCGCTATCTTAATAGTGCAATACTTCTTCCTCCCAGTTGCTCACACAGTTTACTACTTTTTGTGTACTTGCCAGTCTGCCAGAAGCGATATGTCACAAGTTGTGTATCATAAAAGAGTCATCGTTTCTCCTCCTAGGGGTTATTCGAGGTTTCTTAATCCAAACCCCTAGTGACGAGGCATTGGCTACCTTAAGAGAGTCATAGTTACTCGTCCATATTGCTCACCAAGTCTGCCAATTATTCTTACTGTGGCCAGTCTGCCAGAAGAGATATGTCACTTGTTGTGTATCTTAAGAGATTCATCGTTACTCCTTCCATAGGTTACTGGTATTCTCTGATTCAATCCTCTCGTGACGAAAAAGTCGCTATCTTAATAGTGCAATACTTCTTCCTCCCAGTTGCTCACACAGTCTACTACTTTTTGTGTAGTTTTTGTCTGCCAGATACTATAATTCACTAGTTGTGTATCAAAAAAGTGTCATCGTTTCTCCTCCTAGGGGTTATTCGAGATTTCTTAATCCAAACCCCTAGTACCGAGGCATTGGCTACCTTAAGAGAGTCGTAGTTACTCGTCCCAATTGCTCACCCAGTCTGCCACTTATTCTTACTGTGGCCAGTCTGCCAGAAGCGTTATGTCACTCGTTGTGTATCTTAAGAGATTCATCGTTACACCTTCCATAGGTTACTGTTAATCTCTGATGCAATACGTCTCGTGACGAAAAAGTCGCTATCTTAATAGTGCAATACTTCTTCCTCCCAGTTGCTCACACAGTTTACTACTTTTTGTGTACTTGCCAGTCTGCCAGAAGCGATATGTCACTAGTTGTGTATCATAAAAGTGTCATCGTTTCTCCTCCTAGGGGTTATTCGAGATTTCTTAATCCAAACCAATAGTGACGAGGCATTGGCTACCTTAAGAGAGTCATAGTTACTCGTCCCAATTGCTCACCCAGTCTGCCACTTATTCTTACTGTGGCCAGTCTGCCAGAAGCGATATTTCACTCGTTGTGTATCTTAAGAGATTCATCGTTACTCCTTCCATAGGTTACTGGTATTCTCTGATTCAATACCTCTCGTGACGAAAAACTCGCTATCTTAATAGTGCAATACTTCTTCCTCCCAGTTGCTCACACAGTCTACTACTTTTTGTGTAGTTTTTGTCTGCCAGAAACTATAATTCACTAGTTGTGTATCAAAAAAGTGTCATCGTTTCTCCTCCTAGGGGTTATTCGAGATTTCTTAATCCAAACCCCTAGTACCGAGGCATTGGCTACCTTAAGAGAGTCATAGTTACTCGTCCCAATTGCTCACCCAGTCTGCCACTTATTCTTACTGTGGCCAGTCTGCCAGAAGCGATATGTCACTCGTTGTGTATCTTAAGAGATTCATCGTTACTCCCTCCATAGGTTACTCGTATTCTCTGATTCAATACCTCTCGTGACGAAACATTGGCTTTCTTAATAGTGCCATGCTTCTTCCACCCAGTTGCTCATACTGTTTCCTACTTTTTGTGTACTTTCCAGTCTGCCAGAAGCGATATGTCACTAGTTGTGTATCATAAAAGAGTCATCGTTTCTCCTCCTAGGGGTTATTCGAGATTTCTTAATCCAAACTCCTAGTAACGAGGCATTGGCTACGTTAAGGGATTCATAGTTACTCGTCCCCATTGCTCACCCAGTCTGCCACTTTTTCTTACTGTGGCCAGTCTGCCAGAAGCGATATGTCACTCGTTGTGTATCTTAAGAAATTCATCGTTACTCCTTCCATAGGTTACTGGTATTCTCTGTTGCAATACCTCTAGTGACGAAAAATTCGCTATCTTAATAGTGCAATACTTCTTCCTCCCAGTTGCTCACACAGTTTACTACTTTCTGTGTACTTGCCAGTCTGCCAGAAGCGATATGTCACTAGTTGTGTATCATAAAAGAGTCATCGTTTCTCCTCCTAGGGGTTATTCGAGATTTCTTAATCCAAACTCTTAGTGACGAGGCATTGGCTACCTTAAGAGAGTTATAGTTACTCGTCCCAATTGCTCACCCAGTCTGCCACTTTTTCTTACTGTGGCCAGTCTGCCAGAAGCGATATGTCACTCGTTGTGTATCTTAAGAGATTCATCGTTACTCCTTCCATAGGTTACTGGTATTCTCTGATGCAATACCGCTCGTGAAGAAAAAGTCGCTATCTTAATAGTGCAATACTTCTTCCTCCCAGTTGCTCACACAGTTTACTACTTTTTGTGTACTTGCCAGTCTGCCAGAAGCGATATGTCACAAGTTGTGTATCATAAAAGAGTCATCGTTTCTCCTCCTAGGGGTTATTCGAGGTTTCTTAATCCAAACCCCTAGTGACGAGGCATTGGCTACCTTAAGAGAGTCATAGTTACTCGTCCATATTGCTCACCAAGTCTGCCAATTATTCTTACTGTGGCCAGTCTGCCAGAAGAGATATGTCACTTGTTGTGTATCTTAAGAGATTCATCGTTACTCCTTCAATAGGTTACTGGTATTCTCTGATTCAATCCTCTCGTGACGAAAAAGTCGCTATCTTAATAGTGCAATACTTCTTCCTCCCAGTTGCTCACACAGTGTACTACTTTTTGTGTAGTTTTTGTCTGCCAGAAACTATAATTCACTAGTTGTGTCTCATAAAAGTGTCATCGTTTCTCCTCCTACTGGTTATTCGAGATTTCTTAATCCAAACCCCTAGTAACGAGGCATTGGCTACCTTAAGAGAGTCATAGTTACTCGTCCCTATTGCTCAATCAGTCTGCCACTTATTTTTACTGTGGCCAGTCTGCCAGAAGCGATATGTCACTCGTTGTGTGTCTTAATAGATTCATCGTTACTCCCTCCATAGGTTACTCGTATTCTCTGATTCAATACCTCTCGTGACGAAACATTGGCTTTCTTAATAGTGCCATACTTCTTCCACCCAGTTGCTCACACTGTTTCCTACTTTTTGTGTACTTGCCAGTCTGCCAGAAGCGATATGTCACTAGTTGTGTATCATAAAAGAGTCATCGTTTCTCCTCCTAGGGGTTATTCGAGATTTCTTAATCCAAACCCCTAGTAACGAGGCATTGGCTACCTTAAGAGAGTCATAATTACCCGTCCCCATTGCTCACCCAGTCTGCCACTTTTTCTTACTGTGGCCAGTCTGCCAGAAGCGATATGTCACTCGTTGTGTATCTTAAGAGATTCATCGTTACTCCTTCCATAGGTTACTGTTATTCTCTGATGCAATACGTCTCGTGACGAAAAAGTCGCTATCTTAATAGTGCAATACTTCTTCCTCCCAGTTGCTCACACAGTTTACTACTTTTTGTTTACTTGCCAGTCTGCCAGAAGCAATATGTCACTAGTTGTGTATCATAAAAGTGTCATCGTTTCTCCTCCTAGGGGTTATTCGAGATTTCTTAATCCAAACCAATAGTGACGAGGCATTGGCTACCTTAAGAGAGTCATAGTTACTCGTCCCAATTGCTCACCCAGTCTGCCACTTATTCTTACTGTGGCCAGTCTGCCAGAAGCGATATTTCACTCGTTGTGTATCTTAAGAGATTCATCGTTACTCCTTCCATAGGTTACTGGTATTCTCTGATTCAATACCTCTCGTGACGAAAAACTCGCTATCTTAATAATGCAATACTTCTTCCTCCCAGTTGCTCACACAGTCTACTACTTTTTGTGTAGTTTTTGTCTGCCAGAAACTATAATTCACTAGTTGTGTATCATAAAAGTGTCATCGTTTCTCCTCCTACTGGTTATTCGAGATTTCTTAATCCAAACCCCTAGTACCGAGGCATTGGCTACCTTAAGAGAGTCATAGTTACTCGTCCCAATTGCTCACCCAGTCTGCCACTTATTCTTACTGTGGCCAGTCTGCCAGAAGCGATATGTCACTCGTTGTGTATCTTAAGAGATTCATCGTTACTCCCTCCATAGGTTACTCGTATTCTCTGATTCAATACCTCTCGTGACGAAACATTGGCTTTCTTAATAGTGCCATACTTCTTCCACCCAGTTGCTCATACTGTTTCCTACTTTTTGTGTACTTTCCAGTCTGCCAGAAGCGATATGTGACTAGTTGTGTATCATAAAAGAGTCATCGTTTATCCTCCTAGGGGTTATTCGAGATTTCTTAATCCAAACTCCTAGTAACGAGGCATTGGCTACCTTAAGGGAGTCATAGTTACTCGTCCCCATTGCTCACCCAGTCTGCCACTTTTTCTTACTGTGGCCAGTCTGCCAGAAGCGATATGTCACTCGTTGTGTATCTTAAGAAATTCATCGTTACTCCTTCCATAGGTTACTGGTATTCTCTGTTGCAATACCTCTAGTGACGAAAAATTCGCTATCTTAATAGTGCAATACTTCTTCCTCCCAGTTGCTCACACAGTTTACTACTTTCTGTGTACTTGCCAGTCTGCCAGAAGCGATATGTCACTAGTTGTGTATCATAAAAGAGTCATCGTTTCTCCTCCTAGGGGTTATTCGAGGTTTCTTAATCCAAACCCCTAGTGACGAGGCATTGGCTACCTTAAGTGAGTCATAGTTACTCGTCCCACTTGCTCACCCAGTCTGCCACTTTTTCTTACTGTGGCCAGTCTGCCAGAAGCGATATGTCACTCGTTGTGTATCTTAAGAGATTCATCGTTACTCCTTCCATAGGTTACTGGTATTCTCTGATGCAATACCTCTCGTGAAGAAAAAGTCGCTATCTTAATAGTGCAATACTTCTTCCTCCCAGTTGCTCACACAGTTTACTACTTTTTGTGTACTTGCCAGTCTGCCAGAAGCGATATGTCACAAGTTGTGTATCATAAAAGAGTCATCGTTTCTCCTCCTAGGGGTTATTCGAGGTTTCTTAATCCAAACCCCTAGTGACGAGGCATTGGCTACCTTAAGAGAGTCATAGTTACTCGTCCATATTGCTCACCAAGTCTGCCAATTATTCTTACTGTGGCCAGTCTGCCACAAGAGATATGTCACTTGTTGTGTATCTTAAGAGATTCATCGTTACTCCTTCAATAGGTTACTGGTATTCTCTGATTCAATCCTCTCGTGACGAAAAAGTCGCTATCTTAATAGTGCAATACTTCTTCCTCCCAGTTGCTCACACAGTCTACTACTTTTTGTGTAGTTTTTGTCTGCCAGATACTATAATTCACTAGTTGTGTATCATAAAAGTGTCATCGTTTCTCCTCCTACTGGTTATTCGAGATTTCTTAATCCAAACCCCTAGTAACGAGGCATTGGCTACCTTAAGAGAGTCATAGTTACTCGTCCCTATTGCTCAATCAGTCTGCCACTTATTCTTACTGTGGCCAGTCTGCCAGAAGCGATATGTCACTCGTTGTGTGTCTTAATAGATTCATCGTTACTCCCTCCATAGGTTACTCGTATTCTCTGATTCAATACCTCTCGTGACGAAACATTGGCTTTCTTAATAGTGCCATACTTCTTCCACCCAGTTGCTCACACTGTTTCCTACTTTTTGTGTACTTCCCAGTCTGCCAGAAGCGATATGTCACTAGTTGTGTATCATAAAAGAGTCATCGTTTCTCCTCCTAGGGGTTATTCGAGATTTCTTAATCCAAACCCCTAGTAACGAGGCATTGGCTACCTTAAGAGAGTCATAGTTACTCGTCCCCATTGCTCACCCAGTCTGCCACTTTTTCTTACTGTGGCCAGTCTGCCAGAAGCGATATGTCACTCGTTGTGTATCTTAAGAGATTCATCGTTACTCCTTCCATAGGTTACTGTTATTCTCTGATGCAATACGTCTCGTGACGAAAAAGTCGCTATCTTAATAGTGCAATACTTCTTCCTCCCAGTTGCTCACACAGTTTACTACTTTTTGTGTACTTGCCAGTCTGCCAGAAGCGATATGTCACTCGTTGTGTATCTTAAGAATTTCATCGTTACTCCTTCCATAGGTTACTGGTATTCTCTGATGCAATACCTCTCGTGACGAAAAATTCGCTATCTTAATAGTGCAATACTTCTTCCTCCCACTTGCTCACACAGTTTACTACTTTCTGTGTACTTGCCAGTCTGCCAGAAGCGATATGTCACTAGTTGTGTATCATAAAAGAGTCATCGTTTCTCCTCCTAGGGGTTATTCGAGATTTCTTAATCCAAACCCTTAGTGACGAGGCATTGGCTACCTTAAGAGAGTTTTAGTTCCTCGTCCCAATTGCTCACCCAGTCTGCCACTTTTTCTTACTGTGGCCAGTCTGCCAGAAGCGATATGTCACTCGTTGTGTATCTTAAGAGATTCATCGTTACTCCTTTCATAGGTTACTGGTATTCTCTGATGCAATACCTCTCGTGACGAAAAAGTCGCTATCTTAAAAGTGCAATACTTCTTCCTCCCAGTTGCTCACACAGTCTACTTCTTTTTGTGTAGTTTTTGTCTGCCAGAAACTATAATTCACTAGTTGTGTATCATAAAAGTGTCATCGTTTCTCCTCCTAGGGGTTATTCGAGATTTCTTAAACCAAACCCATAGTAACGAGGCATTGGCTACCTTAAGAGAGTCATAGTTACTCGTCCCACTTGCTCACCCAGTCTGCCACTTTTTCTTACTGTGGCCAGTCTGGCAGAAGCGATATGTCTCTCGTTGTGTATCTTAAGAGATTCATCGTTACTCCCTCCATAGGTTACTCGTATTCTCTGATTCAATACCTCTCGTGACGAAACATTGGCTTTCTTAATAGTGCCATACTTCTTCCTCCCAGTTGCTCACACTGTTTCCTACTTTTTGTGTACTTGCCAGTGTGCCAGAAGCGATATGTCAGTAGTTGTGTATCATAAAAGAGTCATCGTTTCTCCTCTTAGGGTTATTCGAGATTTCTTAATCCAAACCGATAGTGACGAGGCATTGGCTACCTTAAGAGAGTCATAGTTACTCGTCCCAATTGCTCACCCAGTCTGCCACTTTTTCTTACTGTGGCCAGTCTGCCAGAAGCGATATGTCACTCGTTGTGTATCTTAAGAGATTCATCGTTACTCCTTCCATAGGTTACTGTTATTCTCTGATGCAATACGTCTCGTGACGAAAAAGTCGCTATCTTAATAGTGCAATACTTCTTCCTCCCAGTTGCTCACACAGTTTACTACTTTTTGTGTACTTGCCAGTCTGCCAGAAGCGATATGTCACAAGTTGTGTATCATAAAAGAGTCATCGTTTCTCCTCCTAGGGGTTATTCGAGGTTTCTTAATCCAAACCCCTAGTGACGAGGCATTGGCTACCTTAAGAGAGTCATAGTTACTCGTCCATATTGCTCACCAAGTCTGCCAATTATTCTTACTGTGGCCAGTCTGCCACAAGAGATATGTCACTTGTTGTGTATCTTAAGAGATTCATCGTTACTCCTTCAATAGGTTACTGGTATTCTCTGATTCAATCCTCTCGTGACGAAAAAGTCGCTATCTTAATAGTGCAATACTTCTTCCTCCCAGTTGCTCACACAGTCTACTACTTTTTGTGTAGTTTTTGTCTGCCAGATACTATAATTCACTAGTTGTGTATCATAAAAGTGTCATCGTTTCTCCTCCTACTGGTTATTCGAGATTTCTTAATCCAAACCCCTAGTAACGAGGCATTGGCTACCTTAAGAGAGTCATAGTTACTCGTCCCTATTGCTCAATCAGTCTGCCACTTATTCTTACTGTGGCCAGTCTGCCAGAAGCGATATGTCACTCGTTGTGTGGCTTAATAGATTCATCGTTACTCCCTCCATAGGTTACTCGTATTCTCTGATTCAATACCTCTCGTGACGAAACATTGGCTTTCTTAATAGTCCATACTTCTTCCACCCAGTTGCTCACACTGTTTCCTACTTTTTGTGTACTTGCCAGTCTGCCAGAAGCGATATGTCACTAGTTGTGTATCATAAAAGAGTCATCGTTTCTCCTCCTAGGGGTTATTCGAGATTTCTTAATCCAAACCCCTAGTAACGAGGCATTGGCTACCTTAAGAGAGTCATAGTTACTCGTCCCCATTGCTCACCCAGTCTGCCACTTTTTCTTACTGTGGCCAGTCTGCCAGAAGCGATATGTCACTCGTTGTGTATCTTAAGAGATTCATCGTTACTCCTTCCATAGGTTACTGTTATTCTCTGATGCAATACGTCTCGTGACGAAAAAGTCGCTATCTTAATAGTGCAATACTTCTTCCTCCCAGTTGCTCACAGAGTTTACTACTTTTTGTGTACTTGCCAGTCTGCCAGAAGCGATATGTCACTCGTTGTGTATCTTAAGAATTTCATCGTTACTCCTTCCATAGGTTACTGGTATTCTCTGATGCAATACCTCTCGTGACGAAAAATTCGCTATCTTAATAGTGCAATACTTCTTCCTCCCACTTGCTCACACAGTTTACTACTTTCTGTGTACTTGCCAGTCTGCCAGAAGCGATATGTCACTAGTTGTGTATCATAAAAGAGTCATCGTTTCTCCTCCTAGGGGTTATTCGAGATTTCTTAATCCAAACCCTTAGTGACGAGGCATTGGCTACCTTAAGAGAGTTTTAGTTCCTCGTCCCAATTGCTCACCCAGTCTGCCACTTTTTCTTACTGTGGCCAGTCTGCCAGAAGCGATATGTCACTCGTTGTGTATCTTAAGAGATTCATCGTTACTCCTTTCATAGGTTACTGGTATTCTCTGATGCAATACCTCTCGTGACGAAAAAGTCGCTATCTTAAAAGTGCAATACTTCTTCCTCCCAGTTGCTCACACAGTCTACTACTTTTTGTGTATTTTTTGTCTGCCAGAAACTATAATTCACTAGTTGTGTATCATAAAAGTGTCATCGTTTCTCCTCCTAGGTGTTATTCGAGATTTCTTAAACCAAACCCATAGTAACGAGGCATTGGCTACCTTAAGAGAGTCATAGTTACTCGTCCCACTTGCTCACCCAGTCTGCCACTTTTTCTTACTGTGGCCAGTCTGGCAGAAGCGATATGTCTCTCGTTGTGTATCTTAAGAGATTCATCGTTACTCCCTCCATAGGTTACTCGTATTCTCTGATTCAATACCCCTCGTGACGAAACATTGGCTTTCTTAATAGTGCCATACTTCTTCCTCCCAGTTGCTCACACTGTTTCCTACTTTTTGTGTACTTGCCAGTGTGCCAGAAGCGATATGTCACTAGTTGTGTATCATAAAAGAGTCATCGTTTCTCCTCTTAGGGTTATTCGAGATTTCTTAATCCAAACCCTTAGTGACGAGGCATTGGCTACCTTAAGAGAGTCATAGTTACTCGTCCCAATTGCTCACCCAGTCTGCCACTTTTTCTTACTGTGGCCAGTCTGCCAGAAGCGATATGTCACTCGTTGTGTATCTTAAGAGATTCATCGTTACTCCTTCCATAGGTTACTGTTATTCTCTGATGCAATACGTCTCGTGACGAAAAAGTCGCTATCTTAATAGTGCAATACTTCTTCCTCCCAGTTGCTCACACAGTTTACTACTTTTTGTGTACTTGCCAGTCTGCCAGAAGCGATATGTCACTCGTTGTGTATCTTAAGAAATTCATCGTTACTCCTTCCATAGGTTACTGGTATTCTCTGATGCAATACCTCTCGTGACGAAAAATTCGCTATCTTAATAGTGCAATACTTCTTCCTCCCACTTGCTCACACAGTTTACTACTTTCTGTGTACTTGCCAGTCTGCCAGAAGCGATATGTCACTAGTTGTGTATCATAAAAGAGTCATCGTTTCTCCTCCTAGGGGTTATTCGAGATTTCTTAATCCAAACCCTTAGTGACGAGGCATTAGCTACCTTAAGAGAGTTTTAGTTCCTCGTCCCAATTGCTCACCCAGTCTGCCACTTTTTCTTACTGTGGCCAGTCTGCCAGAAGCGATATGTCACTCGTTGTGTATCTTAAGAGATTCATCGTTACTCCTTCGGTAGGTTACTGGTATTCTCTGATGCAATACCTCTCGTGAAGAAAAAGTCGCTATCTAAAAGTGTAATACTTCTTCCTCCCAGTTGCTCACACAGTCTACTACTTTTTGTGTAGTTTTTGTCTGCCAGAAACTATAATTCACTAGTTGTGTATCATAAAAGTGTCATCGTTTCTCCTCCTAGGGGTTATTCGAGATTTCTTAAACCAAACCCATAGTAACGAGGCATTGGCTACCTTAAGAGAGTCATAGTTACTCGTCCCACTTGCTCACCCAGTCTGCCACTTTTTCTTACTGTGGCCAGTCTGGCAGAAGCGATATGTCTCTCGTTGTGTATCTTAAGAGATTCATCGTTACTCCCTCCATAGGTTACTCGTATTCTCTGATTCAATACCTCTCGTGACGAAACATTGGCTTTCTTAATAGTGCCATACTTCTTCCTCCCAGTTGCTCACACTGTTTCCTACTTTTTGTGTACTTGCCAGTGTGCCAGAAGCGATATGTCACTAGTTGCGTATCATAAAAGAGTCATCGTTTCTCCTCTTAGGGTTATTCGAGATTTCTTAATCCAAACCCTTAGTGACGAGGCATTGGCTACCTTAAGAGAGTCATAGTTACTCGTCCCAATTGCTCACCCAGTCTGCCACTTTTTCTTACTGTGGCCAGTCTGCCAGAAGCGATATGTCACTCGTTTTGTATCTTTAGAGATTCATCGTTACTCCTTCCATAGGTTACTGGTATTCTCTGATGCAATACGTCTCGTGACGAAAAAGTCGCTATCTTAATAGTGCAATACTTCTTCCTCCCAGTTGCTCACACAGTTTACTACTTTTTGTCTACTTGCCAGTCTGCCAGAAGCGATATGTCACTAGTTGTGTATCATAAAAGTGTCATCGTTTCTCCTCCTAGGGGTTATTCGAGATTTCTTAATCCAAACCCCTAGTACCGAGGCATTGGCTACCTTAAGAGAGTCATAGTTACTCGTCCCAATTGCTCACCCAGTCTGCCACTTATTCTTACTGTGGCCAGTCTGCCAGAAGCGATATGTCACTCGTTGTGTATCTTAAGAGATTCATCGTTACACCTTCCATAGGTTACTGTTATTCTCTGATGCAATACGTCTCGTGACGAAAAAGTCGCTATCTTAATAGTGCAATACTTCTTCCTCCCAGTTGCTCACACAGTTTACTACTTTTTGTGTACTTGCCAGTCTGCCAGAAGCGATATGTCACTAGTTGTGTATCATAAAAGTGTCATCGTTTCTCCTCCTAGGGGTTATTCGAGATTTCTTAATCCAAACCAATAGTGACGAGGCATTGGCTACCTTAAGAGAGTCATAGTTACTCGTCCCAATTGCTCACCCAGTCTGCCACTTATTCTTACTGTGGCCAGTCTGCCAGAAGCGATATTTCACTCGTTGTGTATCTTAAGAGATTCATCGTTACTCCTTCCATAGGTTACTGGTATTCTCTGATTCAATACCTCTCGTGACGAAAAACTCGCTATCTTAATAGTGCAATACTTCTTCCTCCCAGTTGCTCACACAGTCTACTACTTTTTGTGTAGTTTTTGTCTGCCAGAAACTATAATTCACTAGTTGTGTATCAAAAAAGTGTCATCGTTTCTCCTCCTAGGGGTTATTCGAGATTTCTTAATCCAAACCCCTAGTACCGAGGCATTGGCTACCTTAAGAGAGTCATAGTTACTCGTCCCAATTGCTCACCCAGTCTGCCACTTATTCTTACTGTGGCCAGTCTGCCAGAAGCGATATGTCACTCGTTGTGTATCTTAAGAGATTCATCGTTACTCCCTCCATAGGTTACTCGTATTCTCTGATTCAATACCTCTCGTGACGAAACATTGGCTTTCTTAATAGTGCCATACTTCTTCCACCCAGTTGCTCATACTGTTTCCTACTTTTTGTGTACTTTCCAGTCTGCCAGAAGCGATATGTCACTAGTTGTGTATCATAAAAGTGTCATCGTTTCTCCTCCTAGGGGTTATTCGAGATTTCTTAATCCAAACTAATAGTGACGAGGCATTGGCTACCTTAAGGGAGTCATAGTTACTCGTCCCCATTGCTCACCCAGTCTGCCACTTTTTCTTACTGTGGCCAGTCTGCCAGAAGCGATATGTCACTCGTTGTGTATCTTAAGAAATTCATCGTTACTCCTTCCATAGGTTACTGGTATTCTCTGTTGCAATACCTCTAGTGACGAAAAATTCGCTATCTTAATAGTGCAATACTTCTTCCTCCCAGTTGCTCACACAGTTTACTACTTTCTGTGTACTTGCCAGTCTGCCAGAAGCGATATGTCACTAGTTGTGTATCATAAAAGAGTCATCGTTTCTCCTCCTAGGGGTTATTCGAGATTTCTTAATCCAAACTCTTAGTGACGAGGCATTGGCTACCTTAAGAGAGTTATAGTTACTCGTCCCAATTGCTCACCCAGTCTGCCACTTTTTCTTACTGTGGCCAGTCTGCCAGAAGCGATATGTCACTCGTTGTGTATCTTAAGAGATTCATCGTTACTCCTTCCATAGGTTACTGGTATTCTCTGATGCAATACCGCTCGTGAAGAAAAAGTCGCTATCTTAATAGTGCAATACTTCTTCCTCCCAGTTGCTCACACAGTTTACTACTTTTTGTGTACTTGCCAGTCTGCCAGAAGCGATATGTCACAAGTTGTGTATCATAAAAGAGTCATCGTTTCTCCTCCTAGGGGTTATTCGAGGTTTCTTAATCCAAACCCCTAGTGACGAGGCATTGGCTACCTTAAGAGAGTCATAGTTACTCGTCCATATTGCTCACCAAGTCTGCCAATTATTCTTACTGTGGCCAGTCTGCCAGAAGAGATATGTCACTTGTTGTGTATCTTAAGAGATTCATCGTTACTCCTTCAATAGGTTACTGGTATTCTCTGATTCAATCCTCTCGTGACGAAAAAGTCGCTATCTTAATAGTGCAATACTTCTTCCTCCCAGTTGCTCACACAGTCTACTACTTTTTGTGTAGTTTTTGTCTGCCAGATACTATAATTCACTAGTTGTGTATCAAAAAAGTGTCATCGTTTCTCCTCCTAGGGGTTATTCGAGATTTCTTAATCCAAACCCCTAGTACCGAGGCATTGGCTACCTTAAGAGAGTCATAGTTACTCGTCCCAATTGCTCACCCAGTCTGCCACTTATTCTTACTGTGGCCAGTCTGCCAGAAGCGATATGTCACTCGTTGTGTATCTTAAGAGATTCATCGTTACACCTTCCATAGGTTACTGTTATTCTCTGATGCAATACGTCTCGTGACGAAAAAGTCGCTATCTTAATAGTGCAATACTTCTTCCTCCCAGTTGCTCACACAGTTTACTACTTTTTGTGTACTTGCCAGTCTGCCAGAAGCGATATGTCACTAGTTGTGTATCATAAAAGTGTCATCGTTTCTCCTCCTAGGGGTTATTCGAGATTTCTTAATCCAAACCAATAGTGACGAGGCATTGGCTACCTTAAGAGAGTCATAGTTACTCGTCCCAATTGCTCACCCAGTCTGCCACTTATTCTTACTGTGGCCAGTCTGCCAGAAGCGATATTTCACTCGTTGTGTATCTTAAGAGATTCATCGTTACTCCTTCCATAGGTTACTGGTATTCTCTGATTCAATACCTCTCGTGACGAAAAACTCGCTATCTTAATAGTGCAATACTTCTTCCTCCCAGTTGCTCACACAGTCTACTACTTTTTGTGTAGTTTTTGTCTGCCAGAAACTATAATTCACTAGTTGTGTATCAAAAAAGTGTCATCGTTTCTCCTCCTAGGGGTTATTCGAGATTTCTTAATCCAAACCCCTAGTACCGAGGCATTGGCTACCTTAAGAGAGTCATAGTTACTCGTCCCAATTGCTCACCCAGTCTGCCACTTATTCTTACTGTGGCCAGTCTGCCAGAAGCGATATGTCACTCGTTGTGTATCTTAAGAGATTCATCGTTACTCCCTCCATAGGTTACTCGTATTCTCTGATTCAATACCTCTCGTGACGAAACATTGGCTTTCTTAATAGTGCCATACTTCTTCCACCCAGTTGCTCATACTGTTTCCTACTTTTTGTGTACTTTCCAGTCTGCCAGAAGCGATATGTCACTAGTTGTGTATCATAAAAGTGTCATCGTTTCTCCTCCTAGGGGTTATTCGAGATTTCTTAATCCAAACTAATAGTGACGAGGCATTGGCTACCTTAAGGGAGTCATAGTTACTCGTCCCCATTGCTCACCCAGTCTGCCACTTTTTCTTACTGTGGCCAGTCTGCCAGAAGCGATATGTCACTCGTTGTGTATCTTAAGAAATTCATCGTTACTCCTTCCATAGGTTACTGGTATTCTCTGTTGCAATACCTCTAGTGACGAAAAATTCGCTATCTTAATAGTGCAATACTTCTTCCTCCCAGTTGCTCACACAGTTTACTACTTTCTGTGTACTTGCCAGTCTGCCAGAAGCGATATGTCACTAGTTGTGTATCATAAAAGAGTCATCGTTTCTCCTCCTAGGGGTTATTCGAGATTTCTTAATCCAAACTCTTAGTGACGAGGCATTGGCTACCTTAAGAGAGTTATAGTTACTCGTCCCAATTGCTCACCCAGTCTGCCACTTTTTCTTACTGTGGCCAGTCTGCCAGAAGCGATATGTCACTCGTTGTGTATCTTAAGAGATTCATCGTTACTCCTTCCATAGGTTACTGGTATTCTCTGATGCAATACCGCTCGTGAAGAAAAAGTCGCTATCTTAATAGTGCAATACTTCTTCCTCCCAGTTGCTCACACAGTTTACTACTTTTTGTGTACTTGCCAGTCTGCCAGAAGCGATATGTCACAAGTTGTGTATCATAAAAGAGTCATCGTTTCTCCTCCTAGGGGTTATTCGAGGTTTCTTAATCCAAACCCCTAGTGACGAGGCATTGGCTACCTTAAGAGAGTCATAGTTACTCGTCCATATTGCTCACCAAGTCTGCCAATTATTCTTACTGTGGCCAGTCTGCCAGAAGAGATATGTCACTTGTTGTGTATCTTAAGAGATTCATCGTTACTCCTTCAATAGGTTACTGGTATTCTCTGATTCAATCCTCTCGTGACGAAAAAGTCGCTATCTTAATAGTGCAATACTTCTTCCTCCCAGTTGCTCACACAGTGTACTACTTTTTGTGTAGTTTTTGTCTGCCAGATACTATAATTCACTAGTTGTGTCTCATAAAAGTGTCATCGTTTCTCCTCCTACTGGTTATTCGAGATTTCTTAATCCAAACCCCTAGTAACGAGGCATTGGCTACCTTAAGAGAGTCATAGTTACTCGTCCCTATTGCTCAATCAGTCTGCCACTTATTCTTACTGTGGCCAGTCTGCCAGAAGCGATATGTCACTCGTTGTGTGTCTTAATAGATTCATCGTTACTCCCTCCATAGGTTACTCGTATTCTCTGATTCAATACCTCTCGTGACGAAACATTGGCTTTCTTAATAGTGCCATACTTCTTCCACCCAGTTGCTCACACTGTTTCCTACTTTTTGTGTACTTGCCAGTCTGCCAGAAGCGATATGTCACTAGTTGTGTATCATAAAAGAGTCATCGTTTCTCCTCCTAGGGGTTATTCGAGATTTCTTAATCCAAACCCCTAGTAACGAGGCATTGGCTACCTTAAGAGAGTCATAGTTACCCGTCCCCATTGCTCACCCAGTCTGCCACTTTTTCTTACTGTGGCCAGTCTGCCAGAAGCGATATGTCACTCGTTGTGTATCTTAAGAGATTCATCGTTACTCCTTCCATAGGTTACTGTTATTCTCTGATGCAATACGTCTCGTGACGAAAAAGTCGCTATCTTAATAGTGCAATACTTCTTCCTCCCAGTTGCTCACACAGTTTACTACTTTTTGTGTACTTGCCAGTCTGCCAGAAGCAATATGTCACTAGTTGTGTATCATAAAAGTGTCATCGTTTCTCCTCCTAGGGGTTATTCGAGATTTCTTAATCCAAACCAATAGTGACGAGGCATTGGCTACCTTAAGAGAGTCATAGTTACTCGTCCCAATTGCTCACCCAGTCTGCCACTTTTTCTTACTGTGGCCAGTCTGCCAGAAGCGATATGTCACTCGTTGTGTATCTTAAGAGATTCATCGTTACTCCTTCCATAGGTTACTGGTATTCTCTGATGCAATACCGCTCGTGAAGAAAAAGTCGCTATCTTAATAGTGCAATACTTCTTCCTCCCAGTTGCTCACACAGTTTACTACTTTTTGTGTACTTGCCAGTCTGCCAGAAGCGATATGTCACAAGTTGTGTATCATAAAAGAGTCATCGTTTCTCCTCCTAGGGGTTATTCGAGGTTTCTTAATCCAAACCCCTAGTGACGAGGCATTGGCTACCTTAAGAGAGTCATAGTTACTCGTCCATATTGCTCACCAAGTCTGCCAATTATTCTTACTGTGGCCAGTCTGCCAGAAGAGATATGTCACTTGTTGTGTATCTTAAGAGATTCATCGTTACTCCTTCAATAGGTTACTGGTATTCTCTGATTCAATCCTCTCGTGACGAAAAAGTCGCTATCTTAATAGTGCAATACTTCTTCCTCCCAGTTGCTCACACAGTCTACTACTTTTTGTGTAGTTTTTGTCTGCCAGATACTATAATTCACTAGTTGTGTATCAAAAAAGTGTCATCGTTTCTCCTCCTAGGGGTTATTCGAGATTTCTTAATCCAAACCCCTAGTACCGAGGCATTGGCTACCTTAAGAGAGTCATAGTTACTCGTCCCAATTGCTCACCCAGTCTGCCACTTATTCTTACTGTGGCCAGTCTGCCAGAAGCGATATGTCACTCGTTGTGTATCTTAAGAGATTCATCGTTACTCCCTCCATAGGTTACTCGTATTCTCTGATTCAATACCTCTCGTGACGAAACATTGGCTTTCTTAATAGTGCCATACTTCTTCCACCCAGTTGCTCATACTGTTTCCTACTTTTTGTGTACTTTCCAGTCTGCCAGAAGCGATATGTCACTCGTTGTGTATCTTAAGAAATTCATCGTTACTCCTTCCATAGGTTACTGGTATTCTCTGTTGCAATACCTCTAGTGACGAAAAATTCGCTATCTTAATAGTGCAATACTTCTTCCTCCCAGTTGCTCACACAGTTTACTACTTTCTGTGTACTTGCCAGTCTGCCAGAAGCGATATGTCACTAGTTGTGTATCATAAAAGAGTCATCGTTTCTCCTCCTAGGGGTTATTCGAGATTTCTTAATCCAAACTCTTAGTGACGAGGCATTGGCTACCTTAAGAGAGTTATAGTTACTCGTCCCAATTGCTCACCCAGTCTGCCACTTTTTCTTACTGTGGCCAGTCTGCCAGAAGCGATATGTCACTCGTTGTGTATCTTAAGAGATTCATCGTTACTCCTTCCATAGGTTACTGGTATTCTCTGATGCAATACCGCTCGTGAAGAAAAAGTCGCTATCTTAATAGTGCAATACTTCTTCCTCCCAGTTGCTCACACAGTTTACTACTTTTTGTGTACTTGCCAGTCTGCCAGAAGCGATATGTCACAAGTTGTGTATCATAAAAGAGTCATCGTTTCTCCTCCTAGGGGTTATTCGAGGTTTCTTAATCCAAACCCCTAGTGACGAGGCATTGGCTACCTTAAGAGAGTCATAGTTACTCGTCCATATTGCTCACCAAGTCTGCCAATTATTCTTACTGTGGCCAGTCTGCCAGAAGAGATATGTCACTTGTTGTGTATCTTAAGAGATTCATCGTTACTCCTTCAATAGGTTACTGGTATTCTCTGATTCAATCCTCTCGTGACGAAAAAGTCGCTATCTTAATAGTGCAATACTTCTTCCTCCCAGTTGCTCACACAGTGTACTACTTTTTGTGTAGTTTTTGTCTGCCAGATACTATAATTCACTAGTTGTGTCTCATAAAAGTGTCATCGTTTCTCCTCCTACTGGTTATTCGAGATTTCTTAATCCAAACCCCTAGTAACGAGGCATTGGCTACCTTAAGAGAGTCATAGTTACTCGTCCCTATTGCTCAATCAGTCTGCCACTTATTCTTACTGTGGCCAGTCTGCCAGAAGCGATATGTCACTCGTTGTGTGTCTTAATAGATTCATCGTTACTCCCTCCATAGGTTACTCGTATTCTCTGATTCAATACCTCTCGTGACGAAACATTGGCTTTCTTAATAGTGCCATACTTCTTCCACCCAGTTGCTCACACTGTTTCCTACTTTTTGTGTACTTGCCAGTCTGCCAGAAGCGATATGTCACTAGTTGTGTATCATAAAAGAGTCATCGTTTCTCCTCCTAGGGGTTATTCGAGATTTCTTAATCCAAACCCCTAGTAACGAGGCATTGGCTACCTTAAGAGAGTCATAGTTACCCGTCCCCATTGCTCACCCAGTCTGCCACTTTTTCTTACTGTGGCCAGTCTGCCAGAAGCGATATGTCACTCGTTGTGTATCTTAAGAGATTCATCGTTACTCCTTCCATAGGTTACTGTTATTCTCTGATGCAATACGTCTCGTGACGAAAAAGTCGCTATCTTAATAGTGCAATACTTCTTCCTCCCAGTTGCTCACACAGTTTACTACTTTTTGTTTACTTGCCAGTCTGCCAGAAGCAATATGTCACTAGTTGTGTATCATAAAAGTGTCATCGTTTCTCCTCCTAGGGGTTATTCGAGATTTCTTAATCCAAACCAATAGTGACGAGGCATTGGCTACCTTAAGAGAGTCATAGTTACTCGTCCCAATTGCTCACCCAGTCTGCCACTTATTCTTACTGTGGCCAGTCTGCCAGAAGCGATATTTCACTCGTTGTGTATCTTAAGAGATTCATCGTTACTCCTTCCATAGGTTACTGGTATTCTCTGATTCAATACCTCTCGTGACGAAAAACTCGCTATCTTAATAATGCAATACTTCTTCCTCCCAGTTGCTCACACAGTCTACTACTTTTTGTGTAGTTTTTGTCTGCCAGAAACTATAATTCACTAGTTGTGTATCATAAAAGTGTCATCGTTTCTCCTCCTAGGGGTTATTCGAGATTTCTTAATCCAAACCCCTAGTACCGAGGCATTGGCTACCTTAAGAGAGTCATAGTTACTCGTCCCAATTGCTCACCCAGTCTGCCACTTATTCTTACTGTGGCCAGTCTGCCAGAAGCGATATGTCACTCGTTGTGTATCTTAAGAGATTCATCGTTACTCCCTCCATAGGTTACTCGTATTCTCTGATTCAATACCTCTCGTGACGAAACATTGGCTTTCTTAATAGTGCCATACTTCTTCCACCCAGTTGCTCATACTGTTTCCTACTTTTTGTGTACTTTCCAGTCTGCCAGAAGCGATATGTCACTAGTTGTGTATCATAAAAGAGTCATCGTTTATCCTCCTAGGGGTTATTCGAGATTTCTTAATCCAAACTCCTAGTAACGAGGCATTGGCTACCTTAAGGGAGTCATAGTTACTCGTCCCCATTGCTCACCCAGTCTGCCACTTTTTCTTACTGTGGCCAGTCTGCCAGAAGCGATATTTCACTCGTTGTGTATCTTAAGAGATTCATCGTTACTCCTTCCATAGGTTACTGGTATTCTCTGATTCAATACCTCTCGTGACGAAAAACTCGCTATCTTAATAGTGCAATACTTCTTCCTCCCAGTTGCTCACACAGTCTACTACTTTTTGTGTAGTTTTTGTCTGCCAGAAACTATAATTCACTAGTTGTGTATCAAAAAAGTGTCATCGTTTCTCCTCCTAGGGGTTATTCGAGATTTCTTAATCCAAACCCCTAGTACCGAGGCATTGGCTACCTTAAGAGAGTCATAGTTACTCGTCCCAATTGCTCACCCAGTCTGCCACTTATTCTTACTGTGGCCAGTCTGCCAGAAGCGATATGTCACTCGTTGTGTATCTTAAGAGATTCATCGTTACTCCCTCCATAGGTTACTCGTATTCTCTGATTCAATACCTCTCGTGACGAAACATTGGCTTTCTTAATAGTGCCATACTTCTTCCACCCAGTTGCTCATACTGTTTCCTACTTTTTGTGTACTTTCCAGTCTGCCAGAAGCGATATGTCACTAGTTGTGTATCATAAAAGTGTCATCGTTTCTCCTCCTAGGGGTTATTCGAGATTTCTTAATCCAAACTAATAGTGACGAGGCATTGGCTACCTTAAGGGAGTCATAGTTACTCGTCCCCATTGCTCACCCAGTCTGCCACTTTTTCTTACTGTGGCCAGTCTGCCAGAAGCGATATGTCACTCGTTGTGTATCTTAAGAAATTCATCGTTACTCCTTCCATAGGTTACTGGTATTCTCTGTTGCAATACCTCTAGTGACGAAAAATTCGCTATCTTAATAGTGCAATACTTCTTCCTCCCAGTTGCTCACACAGTTTACTACTTTCTGTGTACTTGCCAGTCTGCCAGAAGCGATATGTCACTAGTTGTGTATCATAAAAGAGTCATCGTTTCTCCTCCTAGGGGTTATTCGAGATTTCTTAATCCAAACTCTTAGTGACGAGGCATTGGCTACCTTAAGAGAGTTATAGTTACTCGTCCCAATTGCTCACCCAGTCTGCCACTTTTTCTTACTGTGGCCAGTCTGCCAGAAGCGATATGTCACTCGTTGTGTATCTTAAGAGATTCATCGTTACTCCTTCCATAGGTTACTGGTATTCTCTGATGCAATACCGCTCGTGAAGAAAAAGTCGCTATCTTAATAGTGCAATACTTCTTCCTCCCAGTTGCTCACACAGTTTACTACTTTTTGTGTACTTGCCAGTCTGCCAGAAGCGATATGTCACAAGTTGTGTATCATAAAAGAGTCATCGTTTCTCCTCCTAGGGGTTATTCGAGGTTTCTTAATCCAAACCCCTAGTGACGAGGCATTGGCTACCTTAAGAGAGTCATAGTTACTCGTCCATATTGCTCACCAAGTCTGCCAATTATTCTTACTGTGGCCAGTCTGCCAGAAGAGATATGTCACTTGTTGTGTATCTTAAGAGATTCATCGTTACTCCTTCAATGGGTTACTGGTATTCTCTGATTCAATCCTCTCGTGACGAAAAAGTCGCTATCTTAATAGTGCAATACTTCTTCCTCCCAGTTGCTCACACAGTGTACTACTTTTTGTGTAGTTTTTGTCTGCCAGATACTATAATTCACTAGTTGTGTCTCATAAAAGTGTCATCGTTTCTCCTCCTACTGGTTATTCGAGATTTCTTAATCCAAACCCCTAGTAACGAGGCATTGGCTACCTTAAGAGAGTCATAGTTACTCGTACCTATTGCTCAATCAGTCTGCCACTTATTCTTACTGTGGCCAGTCTGCCAGAAGAGATATGTCACTCGTTGTGTGTCTTAATAGATTCATCGTTACTCCCTCCATAGGTTACTCGTATTCTCTGATTCAATACCTCTCGTGACGAAACATTGGCTTTCTTAATAGTGCCATACTTCTTCCACCCAGTTGCTCACACTGTTTCCTACTTTTTGTGTACTTGCCAGTCTGCCAGAAGCGATATGTCACTAGTTGTGTATCATAAAAGAGTCATCGTTTCTCCTCCTAGGGGTTATTCGAGATTTCTTAATCCAAACCCCTAGTAACGAGGCATTGGCTACCTTAAGAGAGTCATAGTTACCCGTCCCCATTGCTCACCCAGTCTGCCACTTTTTCTTACTGTGGCCAGTCTGCCAGAAGCGATATGTCACTCGTTGTGTATCTTAAGAGATTCATCGTTACTCCTTCCATAGGTTACTGGTATTCTCTGATGCAATACCGCTCGTGAAGAAAAAGTCGCTATCTTAATAGTGCAATACTTCTTCCTCCCAGTTGCTCACACAGTTTACTACTTTTTGTGTACTTGCCAGTCTGCCAGAAGCGATATGTCACAAGTTGTGTATCATAAAAGAGTCATCGTTTCTCCTCCTAGGGGTTATTCGAGGTTTCTTAATCCAAACCCCTAGTGACGAGGCATTGGCTACCTTAAGAGAGTCATAGTTACTCGTCCATATTGCTCACCAAGTCTGCCAATTATTCTTACTGTGGCCAGTCTGCCAGAAGAGATATGTCACTTGTTGTGTATCTTAAGAGATTCATCGTTACTCCTTCAATAGGTTACTGGTATTCTCTGATTCAATCCTCTCGTGACGAAAAAGTCGCTATCTTAATAGTGCAATACTTCTTCCTCCCAGTTGCTCACACAGTGTACTACTTTTTGTGTAGTTTTTGTCTGCCAGATACTATAATTCACTAGTTGTGTCTCATAAAAGTGTCATCGTTTCTCCTCCTACTGGTTATTCGAGATTTCTTAATCCAAACCCCTAGTAACGAGGCATTGGCTACCTTACGAGAGTCATAGTTACTCGTCCCTATTGCTCAATCAGTCTGCCACTTATTCTTACTGTGGCCAGTCTGCCAGAAGCGATATGTCACTCGTTGTGTGTCTTAATAGATTCATCGTTACTCCCTCCATAGGTTACTCGTATTCTCTGATTCAATACCTCTCGTGACGAAACATTGGCTTTCTTAATAGTGCCATACTTCTTCCACCCAGTTGCTCACACTGTTTCCTACTTTTTGTGTACTTGCCAGTCTGCCAGAAGCGATATGTCACTAGTTGTGTATCATAAAAGAGTCATCGTTTCTCCTCCTAGGGGTTATTCGAGATTTCTTAATCCAAACCCCTAGTAACGAGGCATTGGCTACCTTAAGAGAGTCATAGTTACCCGTCCCCATTGCTCACCCAGTCTGCCACTTTTTCTTACTGTGGCCAGTCTGCCAGAAGCGATATGTCACTCGTTGTGTATCTTAAGAGATTCATCGTTACTCCTTCCATAGGTTACTGTTATTCTCTGATGCAATACGTCTCGTGACGAAAAAGTCGCTATCTTAATAGTGCAATACTTCTTCCTCCCAGTTGCTCACACAGTTTACTACTTTTTGTTTACTTGCCAGTCTGCCAGAAGCAATATGTCACTAGTTGTGTATCATAAAAGTGTCATCGTTTCTCCTCCTAGGGGTTATTCGAGATTTCTTAATCCAAACCAATAGTGACGAGGCATTGGCTACCTTAAGAGAGTCATAGTTACTCGTCCCAATTGCTCACCCAGTCTGCCACTTATTCTTACTGTGGCCAGTCTGCCAGAAGCGATATTTCACTCGTTGTGTATCTTAAGAGATTCATCGTTACTCCTTCCATAGGTTACTGGTATTCTCTGATTCAATACCTCTCGTGACGAAAAACTCGCTATCTTAATAATGCAATACTTCTTCCTCCCAGTTGCTCACACAGTCTACTACTTTTTGTGTAGTTTTTGTCTGCCAGAAACTATAATTCACTAGTTGTGTATCATAAAAGTGTCATCGTTTCTCCTCCTAGGGGTTATTCGAGATTTCTTAATCCAAACCCCTAGTACCGAGGCATTGGCTACCTTAAGAGAGTCATAGTTACTCGTCCCAATTGCTCACCCAGTCTGCCACTTATTCTTACTGTGGCCAGTCTGCCAGAAGCGATATGTCACTCGTTGTGTATCTTAAGAGATTCATCGTTACTCCCTCCATAGGTTACTCGTATTCTCTGATTCAATACCTCTCGTGACGAAACATTGGCTTTCTTAATAGTGCCATACTTCTTCCACCCAGTTGCTCATACTGTTTCCTACTTTTTGTGTACTTTCCAGTCTGCCAGAAGCGATATGTCACTAGTTGTGTATCATAAAAGAGTCATCGTTTATCCTCCTAGGGGTTATTCGAGATTTCTTAATCCAAACTCCTAGTAACGAGGCATTGGCTACCTTAAGGGAGTCATAGTTACTCGTCCCCATTGCTCACCCAGTCTGCCACTTTTTCTTACTGTGGCCAGTCTGCCAGAAGCGATATTTCACTCGTTGTGTATCTTAAGAGATTCATCGTTACTCCTTCCATAGGTTACTGGTATTCTCTGATTCAATACCTCTCGTGACGAAAAACTCGCTATCTTAATAGTGCAATACTTCTTCCTCCCAGTTGCTCACACAGTCTACTACTTTTTGTGTAGTTTTTGTCTGCCAGAAACTATAATTCACTAGTTGTGTATCAAAAAAGTGTCATCGTTTCTCCTCCTAGGGGTTATTCGAGATTTCTTAATCCAAACCCCTAGTACCGAGGCATTGGCTACCTTAAGTGAGTCATAGTTACTCGTCCCAATTGCTCACCCAGTCTGCCACTTATTCTTACTGTGGCCAGTCTGCCAGAAGCGATATGTCACTCGTTGTGTATCTTAAGAGATTCATCGTTACTCCCTCCATAGGTTACTCGTATTCTCTGATTCAATACCTCTCGTGACGAAACATTGGCTTTCTTAATAGTGCCATACTTCTTCCACCCAGTTGCTCATACTGTTTCCTACTTTTTGTGTACTTTCCAGTCTGCCAGAAGCGATATGTCACTAGTTGTGTATCATAAAAGTGTCATCGTTTCTCCTCCTAGGGGTTATTCGAGATTTCTTAATCCAAACTAATAGTGACGAGGCATTGGCTACCTTAAGGGAGTCATAGTTACTCGTCCCCATTGCTCACCCAGTCTGCCACTTTTTCTTACTGTGGCCAGTCTGCCAGAAGCGATATGTCACTCGTTGTGTATCTTAAGAAATTCATCGTTACTCCTTCCATAGGTTACTGGTATTCTCTGTTGCAATACCTCTAGTGACGAAAAATTCGCTATCTTAATAGTGCAATACTTCTTCCTCCCAGTTGCTCACACAGTTTACTACTTTCTGTGTACTTGCCAGTCTGCCAGAAGCGATATGTCACTAGTTGTGTATCATAAAAGAGTCATCGTTTCTCCTCCTAGGGGTTATTCGAGATTTCTTAATCCAAACTCTTAGTGACGAGGCATTGGCTACCTTAAGAGAGTTATAGTTACTCGTCCCAATTGCTCACCCAGTCTGCCACTTTTTCTTACTGTGGCCAGTCTGCCAGAAGCGATATGTCACTCGTTGTGTATCTTAAGAGATTCATCGTTACTCCTTCCATAGGTTACTGGTATTCTCTGATGCAATACCGCTCGTGAAGAAAAAGTCGCTATCTTAATAGTGCAATACTTCTTCCTCCCAGTTGCTCACACAGTTTACTACTTTTTGTGTACTTGCCAGTCTGCCAGAAGCGATATGTCACAAGTTGTGTATCATAAAAGAGTCATCGTTTCTCCTCCTAGGGGTTATTCGAGGTTTCTTAATCCAAACCCCTAGTGACGAGGCATTGGCTACCTTAAGAGAGTCATAGTTACTCGTCCATATTGCTCACCAAGTCTGCCAATTATTCTTACTGTGGCCAGTCTGCCAGAAGAGATATGTCACTTGTTGTGTATCTTAAGAGATTCATCGTTACTCCTTCAATGGGTTACTGGTATTCTCTGATTCAATCCTCTCGTGACGAAAAAGTCGCTATCTTAATAGTGCAATACTTCTTCCTCCCAGTTGCTCACACAGTGTACTACTTTTTGTGTAGTTTTTGTCTGCCAGATACTATAATTCACTAGTTGTGTCTCATAAAAGTGTCATCGTTTCTCCTCCTACTGGTTATTCGAGATTTCTTAATCCAAACCCCTAGTAACGAGGCATTGGCTACCTTAAGAGAGTCATAGTTACTCGTCCCTATTGCTCAATCAGTCTGCCACTTATTCTTACTGTGGCCAGTCTGCCAGAAGAGATATGTCACTCGTTGTGTGTCTTAATAGATTCATCGTTACTCCCTCCATAGGTTACTCGTATTCTCTGATTCAATACCTCTCGTGACGAAACATTGGCTTTCTTAATAGTGCCATACTTCTTCCACCCAGTTGCTCACACTGTTTCCTACTTTTTGTGTACTTGCCAGTCTGCCAGAAGCGATATGTCACTAGTTGTGTATCATAAAAGAGTCATCGTTTCTCCTCCTAGGGGTTATTCGAGATTTCTTAATCCAAACCCCTAGTAACGAGGCATTGGCTACCTTAAGAGAGTCATAGTTACCCGTCCCCATTGCTCACCCAGTCTGCCACTTTTTCTTACTGTGGCCAGTCTGCCAGAAGCGATATGTCACTCGTTGTGTATCTTAAGAGATTCATCGTTACTCCTTCCATAGGTTACTGTTATTCTCTGATGCAATACGTCTCGTGACGAAAAAGTCGCTATCTTAATAGTGCAATACTTCTTCCTCCCAGTTGCTCACACAGTTTACTACTTTTTGTTTACTTGCCAGTCTGCCAGAAGCAATATGTCACTAGTTGTGTATCATAAAAGTGTCATCGTTTCTCCTCCTAGGGGTTATTCGAGATTTCTTAATCCAAACCAATAGTGACGAGGCATTGGCTACCTTAAGAGAGTCATAGTTACTCGTCCCAATTGCTCACCCAGTCTGCCACTTATTCTTACTGTGGCCAGTCTGCCAGAAGCGATATTTCACTCGTTGTGTATCTTAAGAGATTGATCGTTACTCCTTCCATAGGTTACTGGTATTCTCTGATTCAATACCTCTCGTGACGAAAAACTCGCTATCTTAATAATGCAATACTTCTTCCTCCCAGTTGCTCACACAGTCTACTACTTTTTGTGTAGTTTTTGTCTGCCAGAAACTATAATTCACTAGTTGTGTATCATAAAAGTGTCATCGTTTCTCCTCCTAGGGGTTATTCGAGATTTCTTAATCCAAACCCCTAGTACCGAGGCATTGGCTACCTTAAGAGAGTCATAGTTACTCGTCCCAATTGCTCACCCAGTCTGCCACTTATTCTTACTGTGGCCAGTCTGCCAGAAGCGATATGTCACTCGTTGTGTATCTTAAGAGATTCATCGTTACTCCCTCCATAGGTTACTCGTATTCTCTGATTCAATACCTCTCGTGACGAAACATTGGCTTTCTTAATAGTGCCATACTTCTTCCACCCAGTTGCTCATACTGTTTCCTACTTTTTGTGTACTTTCCAGTCTGCCAGAAGCGATATGTCACTAGTTGTGTATCATAAAAGAGTCATCGTTTATCCTCCTAGGGGTTATTCGAGATTTCTTAATCCAAACTCCTAGTAACGAGGCATTGGCTACCTTAAGGGAGTCATAGTTACTCGTCCCCATTGCTCACCCAGTCTGCCACTTTTTCTTACTGTGGCCAGTCTGCCAGAAGCGATATGTCACTCGTTGTGTATCTTAAGAAATTCATCGTTACTCCTTCCATAGGTTACTGGTATTCTCTGTTGCAATACCTCTAGTGACGAAAAATTCGCTATCTTAATAGTGCAATACTTCTTCCTCCCAGTTGCTCACACAGTTTACTACTTTCTGTGTACTTGCCAGTCTGCCAGAAGCGATATGTCACTAGTTGTGTATCATAAAAGAGTCATCGTTTCTCCTCCTAGGGGTTATTCGAGATTTCTTAATCCAAACCCTTAGTGACGAGGCATTGGCTACCTTAAGAGAGTTATAGTTACTCGTCCCAATTGCTCACCCAGTCTGCCACTTTTTCTTACTGTGGCCAGTCTGCCAGAAGCGATATGTCACTCGTTGTGTATCTTAAGAGATTCATCGTTACTCCTTCCATAGGTTACTGGTATTCTCTGATGCAATACCTCTCGTGACGAAAAAGTCGCTATCTTAAAAGTGCAATACTTCTTCCTCCCAGTTGCTCACACAGTCTACTACTTTTTGTGTAGTTTTTGTCTGCTAGAAACTATAATTCACCAGTTGTGTATCATAAAAGTGTCATCGTTTCTCCTCCTAGGGGTTATTCGAGATTTCTTAATCCAAACCCATAGTAACGAGGCATTGGCTACCTTAAGAGAGTCATAGTTACTCGTCCCACTTGCTCACCCAGTCTGCCACTTTTTCTTACTGTGGCCAGTCTGCCAGAAGCGATATGTCACTCGTTGTGTATCTTAAGAGATTCATCGTTACTCCTTCCATAGGTTACTGGTATTCTCTGATGCAATACGTCTCGTGACGAAAAAGTCGCTATCTTAATAGTGCAATACTTCTTCCTCCCAGTTGCTCACACAGTTTACTACTTTTTGTGTAGTTTTTGTCTGCCAGAAACTATAATTCACTAGTTGTGTATCATAAAAGTGTCATCGTTTCTCCTCCTAGGGGTTATTCGAGATTTCTTAATCCAAACCCCTAGTAACGAGGCATTGGCTACCTTAAGAGAGTCATAGTTACTCGTCCCACTTGCTCACCCAGTCTGCCACGTTTTCTTACTGTGGCCAGTCTGCCAGAAGCGATATGTCACTCGTTGTGTATCTTAAGAGATTCATCGTTACTCCTTCCATAGGTTACTGGTATTCTCTGATGCAATACCTCTCGTGAAGAAAAAGTCGCTATCTTAATAGTGCAATACTTCTTCCTCCCAGTTGCTCACACAGTTTACTACTTTTTGTGTACTTGCCAGTCTGCCAGAAGCGATATGTCACAAGTTGTGTATCATAAAAGAGTCATCGTTTCTCCTCCTAGGGGTTATTCGAGGTTTCTTAATCCAAACCCCTAGTGACGAGGCATTGGCTACCTTAAGAGAGTCATAGTTACTCGTCCATATTGCTCACCCAGTCTGCCAATTATTCTTACTGTGTCCAGTCTGCCAGAAGAGTTATGTCACTTGTTGTGTATCTTAAGAGATTCATCGTTACTCCTTCAATAGGTTACTGGTATTCTCTGATTCAATACCTCTCGTGACGAAAAAGTCGCTATCTTAATAGTGCAATACTTCTTCCTCCCAGTTGCTCACACAGTCTACTACTTTTTGTGTAGTTTTTGTCTGCCAGATACTATAATTCACTAGTTGTGTATCATAAAAGTGTCATCGTTTCTCCTCCTACTGGTTATTCGAGATTTCTTAATCCAAACCCCTAGTAACGAGGCATTGGCTACCTTAAGAGAGTCGTAGTTACTCGTCCCTATTGCTCAATCAGTCTGCCACTTAATCTTACTGTGGCCAGTCTGCCAGAAGCGATATGTCACTCGTTGTGTGTCTTAATAGATTCATCGTTACTCCCTCCATAGGTTACTCGTATTCTCTGATTCAATACCTCTCGTGACGAAACATTGGCTTTCTTAATAGTGCCATACTTCTTCCACCCAGTTGCTCACACTGTTTCCTACTTTTTGTGTACTTGCCAGTCTGCCAGAAGCGATATGTCACTAGTTGTGTATCATAAAAGAGTCATCGTTTCTCCTCCTAGGGGTTATTCGACATTTCTTAATCCAAACCCCTAGTAACGAGGTATTGGCTACCTTAAGAGAGTCATAGTTACTCGTCCCCATTGCTCACCCAGTCTGCCACTTTTTCTTACTGTGGCCAGTCTGCCAGAAGCGATATGTCACTCTTTATGTATCTTAAGAGATTCATCGTTACTCCTTCCATAGGTTACTGTTATTCTCTGATGCAATACGTCTCGTGACGAAAAAGTCGCTATCTTAATAGTGCAATACTTCTTCCTCCCAGTTGCTCACACAGTTTACTACTTTTTGTGTACTTGCCAGTCTGCCAGAAGCGATATGTCACTAGTTGTGTATCATAAAAGTGTCATCGTTTCTCCTCCTAGGGGTTATTCGAGATTTCTTAATCCAAACCAATAGTGACGAGGCATTGGCTACCTTAAGAGAGTCATAGTTACTCGTCCCAATTGCTCACCCAGTCTGCCACTTATTCTTACTGTGGCCAGTCTACCAGAAGCGATATTTCACTCGTTGTGTATCTTAAGAGATTCATCGTTACTCCTTCCATAGGTTACTGGTATTCTCTGATTCAATACCTCTCGTGACGAAAAAGTCGCTATCTTAATAGTGCAATACTTCTTCCTCCCAGTTGCTCACACAGTCTACTACTTTTTGTGTAGTTTTTGTCTGCCAGAAACTATAATTCACTAGTTGTGTATCATAAAAGTGTCATCGTTTCTCCTCCTAGGGGTTATTCGAAATTTCTTAATCCAAACCCCTAGTAACGAGGCATTGGCTACCTTAAGAGAGTCATAGTTACTCGTCCCAATTGCTCACCCAGTCTGCCACTTATTCTTACTGTGGCCAGTCTGACAGAAGCGATATGTCACTCGTTGTGTATCTTAAGAGATTCATCGTTACTCCCTAAATAGGTTACTCGTATTCTCTGATTCAATACCTCTCGTGACGAAACATTGGCTTTCTTAATAGTGCCATACTTCTTCCACCCAGTTGCTCATACTGTTTCCTACTTTTTGTGTACTTGCCAGTCTGCCAGAAGCGATATGTCACTAGTTGTGTATCATAAAAGAGTCATCGTTTCTCCTCCTAGGGGTTATTCGAGATTTCTTAATCCAAACTCCTAGTAACGAGGCATTGGCTACCTTAAGGGAGTCATAGTTACTCGTCCCCATTGCTCACCCAGTCTGCCCCTTTTTCTTACTGTGGCAAGTCTGCCAGAAGCGATATGTCACTCGTTGTGTATCTTAAGAGATTCATCGTTACTCCTTCCATAGGCTACTGGTATTCTCTGATGCAATACCTCTCGTGAAGAAAAAGTCGCTATCTTAATAGTGCAATACTTCTTCCTCCCAGTTGCTCACACAGTTTACTACTTTTTGTGTACTTGCCAGTCTGCCAGAAGCGATATGTCACTAGTTGTGTATCATAAAAGAGTCATCGTTTCTCCTCCTAGGGGTTATTCGAGGTTTCTTAATACAAACCCCTAGTGACGAGGCATTGGCTACCTTAAGAGAGTCATAGTTACTCGTCCCCATTGCTCACCCAGTCTGCCACTTTTTCTTACTGTGGCCAGTCTGCCAGAAGCGATATGTCACTCGTTGTGTATCTTAAGAAATTCATCGTTACTCCTTCCATAGGTTACTGGTATTCTATGATGCAATACCTCTCGTGACGAAAAATTCGCTATCTTAATAGTGCAATACTTCTTCCTCCCAGTTGCTCACACAGTTTACTACTTTTTGTGTACTTGTTAGTCTGCCAGAAGCGATATGTCACTAGTTGTGTATCATAAAAGTGTCATCGTTTCTCCTCCTAGGGGTTATTCGAGATTTCTTAATCCAAACCAATAGTGACGAGGCATTGGATACCTTAAGAGAGTCATAGTTACTCGTCCCAATTGCTCACCCAGTCTGCCACTTATTCTTACTGTGGCCAGTCTGCCAGAAGCGATATTTCACTCGTTGTGTATCTTAAGAGATTCATCGTTACTCCTTCCATAGGTTACTGGTATTCTCTGATTCAATACCTCTCGTGACGAAAAACTCGCTATCTTAATAGTGCAATACTTCTTCCTCCCAGTTGCTCACACAGTCTACTACTTTTTGTGTAGTTTTTGTCTGCCAGAAACTATAATTCACTAGTTGTGTATCATAAAAGTGTCATCGTTTCTCCTCCTAGGGGTTATTCGAGATTTCTTAATCCAAACCCCTAGTAACGAGGCAATGGCTACCTTAAGAGAGTCATTGTTACTCGTCCCCATTGCTCACCCAGTCTGCCACTTTTTCTTACTGTGGCCAGTCTGCCACAAGCGATATGTCACTCGTTGTGTATCTTAAGAGATTCATCGTTACTCCTTCCATAGGTTACTGGTATTCTCTGATGCAATACCTCTCATGACGAATAAGTCGCTATCTTAAAAGTGCAATACTTGTTCCTCCCAGTTGCTCACACAGTCTACTACTTTTTGTGGAGTTTTTGTCTGCCAGAAACTATAATTCACTAGTTGTCTATCATAAAAGTGTCATCGTTTCTCCTCCTAGGGGTTATTCGAGATTTTTTAATCCAAACCCCTAGTAACGAGGCATTGGCTACCTTAAGAGAGTCATAGTTACTCGTCCCCATTGCTCACCCAGTCTGCCACTTTTTCTTACTGTGGCCAGTCTGCCAGAAGCGATATGTCTCTCGTTGTGTATCTTAAGAGATTCATCGTTACTCCCTCCATAGGTTACTCGTATTCTCTGATTCAATACCTCTCGTGACGAAACATTGGCTTTCTTAATAGTGCCATACTTCTTCCTCCCAGTTGCTCACACTGTTTCCTACTTTTTGTGTACTTGCCAGTGTGCCAGAAGCGATATGTCACTAGTTGTGTATCATAAAAGTGTCATCGTTTCTCCTCCTAGGGTTATTCGAGATTTCTTAATCCAAACCCTTAGTGACGAGGCATTGGCTACCTTAAGAGAGTCATAGTTACTCGTCCCAATTCCTCACCCAGTCTGCCACTTTTTCTTACTGTGGCCAGTCTGCCAGAAGCGATATGTCACTCGTTGTGTATCTTAAGAGATTCATCGTTACTCCTTCCATAGGTTACTGGTATTCTCTGATGCAATACGTCTCGTGACGAAAAAGTCGCTATCTTAATAGTGCAATACTTCTTCCTCCCAGTTGCTCACACAGTTTACTACTTTTTGTGTACTTGCCAGTCTGCCAGAAGCGATATGTCACTAGTTGTGTATCATAAAAGTGTCATCGTTTCTCCTCCTAGGGGTTATTCGAGATTTCTTAATCCAAACCAATAGTGACGAGGCATTGGCTACCTTAAGACAGTCATAGTTACTCGTCCCAATTGCTCACCCAGTCTGCCACTTATTCTTACTGTGGCCAGTCTGCCAGAAGCGATATTTCACTCGTTGTGTATCTTAAGAGATTCATCGTTACTCCTTCCATAGGTTACTGGTATTCTCTGATTCAATACCTCTCGTGACGAAAAACTCGCTATCTTAATAGTGCAATACTTCTTCCTCCCAGTTGCTCACACAGTCTACTACTTTTTGTGTAGTTTTTGTCTGCCAGAAACTATAATTCACTAGTTGTGTATCATAAAATTGTCATCGTTTCTCCTCCTAGGGGTTATTCGGGATTTCTTAATCCAAACCCCTAGTAACGAGGCATTGGCTACCTTAAGAGGGTCATAGTTACTCGTCCCACTTGCTCACCCAGTCTGCCACTTTTTCTTACTGTGGCCAGTCTGCCAGAAGCGATATGTCACTCGTTGTGTATCTTAAGAGATTTTTCGTTACTCCTTCCATAGGTTACTGGTATTCTCTGATGCAATACCTCTCGTGAAGAAAAAGTCGCTATCTTAATAGTGCAATACTTCTTCCTCCCAGTTGCTCACACAGTTTACTACTTTTTGTGTACTTGCCAGTCTGCCAGAAGCGATATGTCACTAGTTGTGTATCATAAAAGAGTCATCGTTTCTCCTCCTAGGGGTTATTCGAGGTTTCTTAATCCAAACCCCTAGTGACGAGGCATTGGCTACCTTAAGAGAGTCATAGTTACTCGTCCCAATTGCTCACCCAGTCTGCCACTTATTCTTACTGTGGCCAGTCTGCCAGAAGCGATATGTCACTTGTTGTGTATCTTAAGAGATTCATCGTTACTCCTTCAATAGGTTACTGGTATTCTCTGATTCAATACCTCTCGTGATGAAAAACTCGCTATCTTAATAGTGCAATACTTCTTTTTCCCAGATGCTCACACAGTCTACTACTTTTTGTGTAGTTTTTGTCTGCCAGAAACTATAATTCACTAGTTGTGTATCATAAAAGGGTCATCGTTTCTCCTCCTAGGGGTTATTCGAGATTTCTTAATCCAAACCCCTAGTAACGAGGCATTGGCTACCTTAAGAGAGTCATAGTTACTCGTCCCAATTGCTCACCCAGTCTGCCACTTATTCTTACTGTGGCCAGTCTGCCACAAGCGATATGTCACTCGTTGTGTATCTTAAGAGATTCATCGTTACTCCCTCCGTAGGTTACTCGTATTCTCTGATTCAATACCTCTCGTGACGAAACATTGGCTTTCTTAATAGTGCCATACTTCTTCCACCCAGTTGCACACACTGTTTCCTACTTTTTGTGTACTTGCCAGTCTGCCAGAAGCGATATGTCACTAGTTGTGTATCATAAAAGAGTCATCGTTTCTCCTCCTAGGGGTTATTCGAGATTTCTTAATCCAAACCCCTAGTAACGAGGCATTGGCTACCTTAAGGGAGTCATAGTTACTCGTCCCCATTGCTCACCCAGTCTGCCACTTTTTCTTACTGTGGCCAGTCTGCCAGAAGCGATATGTCACTCGTTGTGTATCTTAAGAAATTCATCGTTACTCCTTCCATAGGTTACTGGTATTCTCTGATGCAATACCTCTCGTGATGAAAAATTCGCTATCTTAATAGTGCAATACTTCTTCCTCCCAGTTGCTCACACAGTTTACTACTTTTTGTGTACTTGCCAGTCTGCCAGAAGCGATATGTCACTAGTTGTGTATCATAAAAGAGTCATCGTTTCTCCTCCTAGGGGTTATTCGAGGTTTCTTAATCCAAACCCCTAGTGACGAGGCATTGGCTACCTTAAGAGAGTCATAGTTACTCGTCCCAATTGCTCACCCAGTCTGCCACTTATTCTTACTGTGGCCAGTCTGCCAGAAGCGATATGTCACTTGTTGTGTATCTTAAGAGATTCATCGTTACTCCTTCCATAGGTTACTGGTATTCTCTGATTCAATACCTCTCGTGACGAAAAAGTCGCTATCTTAATAGTGCAATACTTCTTCCTCCCAGTTGCTCACACAGTCTACTACTTTTTGTGTAGTTTTTGTCTGCCAGAAACTATAATTCACTAGTTGTGTATCATAAAAGTGTCATCGTTTCTCCTCCTAGGGGTTATTCGAGATTTCTTAATCCAAACCCCTAGTAACGAGGCATTGGCTACCTTAAGAGAGTCATAGTTACTCGTCCCACTTGCTCACCCAGTCTGCCACTTTTTCATACTGTGGCCAGTCTGCCAGAAGCGATATGTCACTCGTTGTGTATCTTAAGAGATTTTTCGTTACTCCTTCCGTAGGTTACTGGTATTTTCTGATGCAATACCTCTCGTGAAGAAAAAGTCGCTATCTTAATAGTGCAATACATCTTCCTCCCAGTTGCTCACGCAGATTACTACTTTTTGTGTACTTGCCAGTCTGCCAGAAGCGATATGTCACTAGTTGTGTATCATAAAAGAGTCATCGTTTCTCCTCCTAGGGGTTATTCGAGATTTCTTAATCCAAACCCCTAGTAACGAGGCATTGGCTACCTTAAGAGAGTCATAGTTACTCGTCCCAATTGCTCACCCAGTCTGCCACTTATTCTTACTGTGGCCAGTCTGCCACAAGCGATATGTCACTCGTTGTGTATCTTAAGAGATTCATCGTTACTCTTTCCATAGGTTACTGGTATTCTCTGATGCAATACCTCTCGTGACGAAAAAGTCGCTATCTTAAAAGTGCAATACTTCTTCCTCCCAGTTGCTCACACAGTCTACTACTTTTTGTGTAGTTTTTGTCTGCCAGAAACTATAATTCACTAGTTGTGTATCATAAAAGTGTCATCGTTTCTCCTCCTAGGGGATATTCGAGATTTCTTAATCCAAACCAATAGTGACGAGGCATTGGCTACCTTAAGAGAGTCATAGTTACTCGTCCCAATTGCTCACCCAGTCTGCCACTTATTCTTACTGTGGCCAGTCTGCCAGAAGCGATATTTCACTCGTTGTGTATCTTAAGAGACTCATCGTTACTCCTTCCATAGGTTACTGGTATTCTCTGATTCAATACCTCTCGTGACGAAAAACTCGCTATCTTAATAGTGCAATACTTCTTCCTCCCAGTTGCTCACACAGTCTACTACTTTTTGTGTAGTTTTTGTCTGCCAGAAACTATAATTCACTAGTTGTGTATCATAATAGTGTCATCGTTTCTCCTCCTAGGGGTTATTCGAGATTTCTTAATCCAAACCCCTAGTAACGAGGCATTGGCTACCTTAAGAGAGTCATAGTTACTCGTCCCCATTGCTCACCCAGTCTGCCACTTTTTCTTACTGTGGCCAGTCTGCCAGAAGCGATATGTCACTCGTTGTGTATCTTAAGAGATTCATCGTTACTCCTTCCATAGGTTACTGGTATTCTCTGATGCAATACCTCTCGTGACGAAAAAGTCGCTATCTTAAAAGTGCAATACTTCTTCCTCCCAGTTGCTCACACAGTCTACTACTTTTTGTGTAGTTTTTGTCTGCCAGAAACTATAATTCACTAGTTGTGTATCATGAAAGTGTCATCGTTTCTCCTCCTAGGGGTTATTCGAGATTTCTTAATCCAAACCCCTAGTAACGAGGCATTGGCTACCTTAAGAGAGTCATAGTTACTCGTCCCCATTGCTCACCCAGTCTGCCACTTTTTCTTACTGTGGCCAGTCTGCCAGAAGCGATATGTCTCTCGTTGTGTATCTTAAGAGATTCATCGTTACTCCCTCCATAGGTTACTCGTATTCTCTGATTCAATACCTCTCGTGACGAAACATTGGCTTTCTTAATAGTGCCATACTTCTTCCTCCCAGTTGCTCACACTGTTTCCTACTTTTTGTGTACTTGCCAGTGTGCCAGAAGCGATATGTCACTAGTTGTGTATCATAAAAGTGTCATCGTTTCTCCTCCTAGGGTTATTCGAGATTTCTTAATCCAAACCCTTAGTGACGAGGCATTGGCTACCTTAAGAGAGTCATAGTTACTCGTCCCAATTGCTCACCCAGTCTGCCACTTATTCTTACTGTGGCCAGTCTGCCAGAAGCGATATTTCACTCGTTGTGTATCTTAAGAGATTCATCGTTACTCCTTCCATAGGTTACTGGTATTCTCTGATGCAATACCTCTCGTGACGAAAAAGTCGCTATCTTAAAAGTGCAATACTTCTTCCTCCCAGTTGCTCACACAGTCTACTACTTTTTGTGGAGTTTTTGTCTGCCAGAAACTATAATTCACTAGTTGTCTATCATGAAAGTGTCATCGTTTCTCCTCCTAGGGGTTATTCGAGATTTCTTAATCCAAACCCCTAGTAACGAGGCATTGGCTACCTTAAGAGAGTCATAGTTACTCGTCCCCATTGCTCACCCAGTCTGCCACTTTTTCTTACTGTGGCCAGTCTGCCAGAAGCGATATGTCTCTCGTTGTGTATCTTAAGAGATTCATCGTTACTCCCTCCATAGGTTACTCGTATTCTCTGATTCAATACCTCTCGTGACGAAACATTGGCTTTCTTAATAGTGCCATACTTCTTCCTCCCAGTTGCTCACACTGTTTCCTACTTTTTGTGTACTTGCCAGTGTGCCAGAAGCGATATGTCACTAGTTGTGTATCATAAAAGTGTCATCGTTTCTCCTCCTAGGGTTATTCGAGATTTCTTAATCCAAACCCTTAGTGACGAGGCATTGGCTACCTTAAGAGAGTCATAGTTACTAGTCCCAATTGCTCATCCAGTCTGCCACTTATTCTTACTGTGGCCAGTCTGCCAGAAGCGATATTTCACTCGTTGTGTATCTTGAGAGATTCATCGTTACTCCTTCCATAGGTTACTGGTATTCTCTGATTCAATACCTCTCGTGACGAAAAACTCGCTATCTTAATAGTGCAATACTTCTTCCTCCCAGTTGCTCACACAGTCTACTACTTTTTGTGTAGTTTTTGTCTGCCAGAAACTATAATTCACTAGTTGTGTATCATAAAAGTGTCATCGTTTCTCCTCCTAGGGGTTATTCGAGATTTCTTAATCCAAACCCCTAGTAACGAGGCATTGGCTACCTTAAGAGAGTCATAGTTACTCGTCCCAATTGCTCACCCAGTCTGCCACTTATTCTTACTGTGGCCAGTCTGCCACAAGCGATATGTCACTCGTTGTGTATCTTAAGAGATTCATCGTTACTCCATCCATAGGTTACTCGTATTCTCTGATTCAATACCTCTCGTGACGAAACATTGGCTTTCTTAATAGTGCCATACTTCTTCCACCCAGTTGCTCACACTGTTTCCTACTTTTTGTGTACTTGGCAGTCTGCCAGAAGCGATATGTCACTAGTTGTGTATCATAAAAAAGTCATCGTTTCTCCTCCTAGGGGTTATTCGAGGTTTCTTAATACAAACCCCTAGTGACGAGGCATTGGCTACCTTAAGAGAGTCATAGTTACTCGTCCCAATTGCTCACCCAGTCTGCCACTTATTCTTACTGTGGCCAGTCTGCCAGAAGCGATATGTCACTTGTTGTGTATCTTAAGAGATTCATCGTTACTCCTTCCATAGGTCACTGGTATTCTCTGATTCAGTACCTCTCGTGACGAAAAAGTCGCTATCTTAATAGTGCAATACTTCTTCCTCCCAGTTGCTCACACAGTCTACTACTTTTTGTGTAGTTTTTGTCTGCCAGAAACTATAATTCACTAGTTGTGTATCATAAAAGTGTCATCGTTTCTCCTCCTAGGGGTTATTCGAGATTTCTTAATCCAGACCCCTAGTAACGAGGCATTGGCTACCTTAAGAGAGTCATAGTTACTCGTCCCAATTGCTCACCCAGTCTGCCACTTATTCTTACTGTGGCCAGTCTGCCACAAGCGATATGTCACTCGTTGTGTATCTTAAGAGATTCATCGTTACTCCGTCCATAGGTTACTGGTATTCTCTGATGCAATACCTCTCGTGACGAAAAAGTCGCTATCTTAAAAGTGCAATACTTCTTCCTCCCAGTTGCTCACACAGTCTACTACTTTTTGTGTAGTTTTTGTCTGCCAGAAACTATAATTCACTAGTTGTGTATCATAAAAGTGTCATCGTTTCTCCTCCTAGGGGTTATTCGAGATTTCTTAATCCAAACCCCTAGTAACGAGGCATTGGCTACCTTAAGAGAGTCATAGTTACTCGTCCCAATTGCTCACCCAGTCTGCCACTTATTCTTACTGTGGCCAGTCTGCCACAAGCGATATGTCACTCGTTGTGTATCTTAAGAGATTCATCGTTACTCTTTCCATAGGTTACTGGTATTCTCTGATGCAATACCTCTCGTGACGAAAAAGTCGCTATCTTAAAAGTGCAATACTTCTTCCTCCCAGTTGCTCACACAGTCTACTACTTTTTGTGTAGTTTTTGTCTGCCAGAAACTATAATTCACTAGTTGTGTATCATAAAAGTGTCATCGTTTCTCCTCCTAGGGGATATTCGAGATTTCTTAATCCAAACCAATAGTGACGAGGCATTGGCTACCTTAAGAGAGTCATAGTTACTCGTCCCAATTGCTCACCCAGTCTGCCACTTATTCTTACTGTGGCCAGTCTGCCAGAAGCGATATTTCACTCGTTGTGTATCTTAAGAGACTCATCGTTACTCCTTCCATAGGTTACTGGTATTCTCTGATTCAATACCTCTCGTGACGAAAAACTCGCTATCTTAATAGTGCAATACTTCTTCCTCCCAGTTGCTCACACAGTCTACTACTTTTTGTGTAGTTTTTGTCTGCCAGAAACTATAATTCACTAGTTGTGTATCATAATAGTGTCATCGTTTCTCCTCCTAGGGGTTATTCGAGATTTCTTAATCCAAACCCCTAGTAACGAGGCATTGGCTACCTTAAGAGAGTCATAGTTACTCGTCCCCATTGCTCACCCAGTCTGCCACTTTTTCTTACTGTGGCCAGTCTGCCAGAAGCGATATGTCACTCGTTGTGTATCTTAAGAGATTCATCGTTACTCCTTCCATAGGTTACTGGTATTCTCTGATGCAATACCTCTCGTGACGAAAAAGTCGCTATCTTAAAAGTGCAATACTTCTTCCTCCCAGTTGCTCACACAGTCTACTACTTTTTGTGGAGTTTTTGTCTGCCAGAAACTATAATTCACTAGTTGTCTATCATGAAAGTGTCATCGTTTCTCCTCCTAGGGGTTATTCGAGATTTCTTAATCCAAACCCCTAGTAACGAGGCATTGGCTACCTTAAGAGAGTCATAGTTACTCGTCCCCATTGCTCACCCAGTCTGCCACTTTTTCTTACTGTGGCCAGTCTGCCAGAAGCGATATGTCTCTCGTTGTGTATCTTAAGAGATTCATCGTTACTCCCTCCATAGGTTACTCGTATTCTCTGATTCAATACCTCTCGTGACGAAACATTGGCTTTCTTAATAGTGCCATACTTCTTCCTCCCAGTTGCTCACACTGTTTCCTACTTTTTGTGTACTTGCCAGTGTGCCAGAAGCGATATGTCACTAGTTGTGTATCATAAAAGTGTCATCGTTTCTCCTCCTAGGGTTATTCGAGATTTCTTAATCCAAACCCTTAGTGACGAGGCATTGGCTACCTTAAGAGAGTCATAGTTACTCGTCCCAATTGCTCACCCAGTCTGCCACTTATTCTTACTGTGGCCAGTCTGCCAGAAGCGATATTTCACTCGTTGTGTATCTTAAGAGATTCATCGTTACTCCTTCCATAGGTTACTGGTATTCTCTGATGCAATACCTCTCGTGACGAAAAAGTCGCTATCTTAAAAGTGCAATACTTCTTCCTCCCAGTTGCTCACACAGTCTACTACTTTTTGTGGAGTTTTTGTCTGCCAGAAACTATAATTCACTAGTTGTCTATCATGAAAGTGTCATCGTTTCTCCTCCTAGGGGTTATTCGAGATTTCTTAATCCAAACCCCTAGTAACGAGGCATTGGCTACCTTAAGAGAGTCATAGTTACTCGTCCCCATTGCTCACCCAGTCTGCCACTTTTTCTTACTGTGGCCAGTCTGCCAGAAGCGATATGTCTCTCGTTGTGTATCTTAAGAGATTCATCGTTACTCCCTCCATAGGTTACTCGTATTCTCTGATTCAATACCTCTCGTGACGAAACATTGGCTTTCTTAATAGTGCCATACTTCTTCCTCCCAGTTGCTCACACTGTTTCCTACTTTTTGTGTACTTGCCAGTGTGCCAGAAGCGATATGTCACTAGTTGTGTATCATAAAAGTGTCATCGTTTCTCCTCCTAGGGTTATTCGAGATTTCTTAATCCAAACCCTTAGTGACGAGGCATTGGCTACCTTAAGAGAGTCATAGTTACTAGTCCCAATTGCTCATCCAGTCTGCCACTTATTCTTACTGTGGCCAGTCTGCCAGAAGCGATATTTCACTCGTTGTGTATCTTGAGAGATTCATCGTTACTCCTTCCATAGGTTACTGGTATTCTCTGATTCAATACCTCTCGTGACGAAAAACTCGCTATCTTAATAGTGCAATACTTCTTCCTCCCAGTTGCTCACACAGTCTACTACTTTTTGTGTAGTTTTTGTCTGCCAGAAACTATAATTCACTAGTTGTGTATCATAAAAGTGTCATCGTTTCTCCTCCTAGGGGTTATTCGAGATTTCTTAATCCAAACCCCTAGTAACGAGGCATTGGCTACCTTAAGAGAGTCATAGTTACTCGTCCCAATTGCTCACCCAGTCTGCCACTTATTCTTACTGTGGCCAGTCTGCCACAAGCGATATGTCACTCGTTGTGTATCTTAAGAGATTCATCGTTACTCCATCCATAGGTTACTCGTATTCTCTGATTCAATACCTCTCGTGACGAAACATTGGCTTTCTTAATAGTGCCATACTTCTTCCACCCAGTTGCTCACACTGTTTCCTACTTTTTGTGTACTTGGCAGTCTGCCAGAAGCGATATGTCACTAGTTGTGTATCATAAAAAAGTCATCGTTTCTCCTCCTAGGGGTTATTCGAGGTTTCTTAATACAAACCCCTAGTGACGAGGCATTGGCTACCTTAAGAGAGTCATAGTTACTCGTCCCAATTGCTCACCCAGTCTGCCACTTATTCTTACTGTGGCCAGTCTGCCAGAAGCGATATGTCACTTGTTGTGTATCTTAAGAGATTCATCGTTACTCCTTCAATAGGTTACTGGTATTCTCTGATTCAATACCTCTCGTGATGAAAAACTCGCTATCTTAATAGTGCAATACTTCTTTTTCCCAGATGCTCACACAGTCTACTACTTTTTGTGTAGTTTTTGTCTGCCAGAAACTATAATTCACTAGTTGTGTATCATAAAAGGGTCATCGTTTCTCCTCCTAGGGGTTATTCGAGATTTCTTAATCCAAACCCCTAGTAACGAGGCATTGGCTACCTTAAGAGAGTCATAGTTACTCGTCCCAATTGCTCACCCAGTCTGCCACTTATTCTTACTGTGGCCAGTCTGCCACAAGCGATATGTCACTCGTTGTGTATCTTAAGAGATTCATCGTTACTCCCTCCGTAGGTTACTCGTATTCTCTGATTCAATACCTCTCGTGACGAAACATTGGCTTTCTTAATAGTGCCATACTTCTTCCACCCAGTTGCACACACTGTTTCCTACTTTTTGTGTACTTGCCAGTCTGCCAGAAGCGATATGTCACTAGTTGTGTATCATAAAAGAGTCATCGTTTCTCCTCCTAGGGGTTATTCGAGATTTCTTAATCCAAACCCCTAGTAACGAGGCATTGGCTACCTTAAGGGAGTCATAGTTACTCGTCCCCATTGCTCACCCAGTCTGCCACTTTTTCTTACTGTGGCCAGTCTGCCAGAAGCGATATGTCACTCGTTGTGTATCTTAAGAAATTCATCGTTACTCCTTCCATAGGTTACTGGTATTCTCTGATGCAATACCTCTCGTGATGAAAAATTCGCTATCTTAATAGTGCAATACTTCTTCCTCCCAGTTGCTCACACAGTTTACTACTTTTTGTGTACTTGCCAGTCTGCCAGAAGCGATATGTCACTAGTTGTGTATCATAAAAGAGTCATCGTTTCTCCTCCTAGGGGTTATTCGAGGTTTCTTAATCCAAACCCCTAGTGACGAGGCATTGGCTACCTTAAGAGAGTCATAGTTACTCGTCCCAATTGCTCACCCAGTCTGCCACTTATTCTTACTGTGGCCAGTCTGCCAGAAGCGATATGTCACTTGTTGTGTATCTTAAGAGATTCATCGTTACTCCTTCCATAGGTTACTGGTATTCTCTGATGCAATACCTCTCGTGACGAAAAAGTCGCTATTTTAATAGTGCAATACTTCTTCCTCCCAGTTGCTCACACAGTCTACTACTTTTTGTGTAGTTTTTGTCTGCCAGAAACTATAATTCACTAGTTGTGTATCATAAAAGTGTCATCGTTTCTCCTCCTAGGGGTTATTCGAGATTTCTTAATCCAAACCCCTAGTAACGAGGCATTGGCTACCTTAAGAGAGTCATAGTTACTCGTCCCACTTGCTCACCCAGTCTGCCACTTTTTCATACTGTGGCCAGTCTGCCAGAAGCGATATGTCACTCGTTGTGTATCTTAAGAGATTTTTCGTTACTCCTTCCGTAGGTTACTGGTATTTTCTGATGCAATACCTCTCGTGAAGAAAAAGTCGCTATCTTAATAGTGCAATACATCTTCCTCCCAGTTGCTCACGCAGATTACTACTTTTTGTGTACTTGCCAGTCTGCCAGAAGCGATATGTCACTAGTTGTGTATCATAAAAGAGTCATCGTTTCTCCTCCTAGGGGTTATTCGAGATTTCTTAATCCAAACCCCTAGTAACGAGGCATTGGCTACCTTAAGAGAGTCATAGTTACTCGTCCCAATTGCTCACCCAGTCTGCCACTTATTCTTACTGTGGCCAGTCTGCCACAAGCGATATGTCACTCGTTGTGTATCTTAAGAGATTCATCGTTACTCTTTCCATAGGTTACTGGTATTCTCTGATGCAATACCTCTCGTGACGAAAAAGTCGCTATCTTAAAAGTGCAATACTTCTTCCTCCCAGTTGCTCACACAGTCTACTACTTTTTGTGTAGTTTTTGTCTGCCAGAAACTATAATTCACTAATTGTGTATCATAAAAGTGTCATCGTTTCTCCTCCTAGGGGATATTCGAGATTTCTTAATCCAAACCAATAGTGACGAGGCATTGGCTACCTTAAGAGAGTCATAGTTACTCGTCCCAATTGCTCACCCAGTCTGCCACTTATTCTTACTGTGGCCAGTCTGCCAGAAGCGATATTTCACTCGTTGTGTATCTTAAGAGACTCATCGTTACTCCTTCCATAGGTTACTGGTATTCTCTGATTCAATACCTCTCGTGACGAAAAACTCGCTATCTTAATAGTGCAATACTTCTTCCTCCCAGTTGCTCACACAGTCTACTACTTTTTGTGTAGTTTTTGTCTGCCAGAAACTATAATTCACTAGTTGTGTATCATAATAGTGTCATCGTTTCTCCTCCTAGGGGTTATTCGAGATTTCTTAATCCAAACCCCTAGTAACGAGGCATTGGCTACCTTAAGAGAGTCATAGTTACTCGTCCCCATTGCTCACCCAGTCTGCCACTTTTTCTTACTGTGGCCAGTCTGCCAGAAGCGATATGTCACTCGTTGTGTATCTTAAGAGATTCATCGTTACTCCTTCCATAGGTTACTGGTATTCTCTGATGCAATACCTCTCGTGACGAAAAAGTCGCTATCTTAAAAGTGCAATACTTCTTCCTCCCAGTTGCTCACACAGTCTACTACTTTTTGTGGAGTTTTTGTCTGCCAGAAACTATAATTCACTAGTTGTCTATCATGAAAGTGTCATCGTTTCTCCTCCTAGGGGTTATTCGAGATTTCTTAATCCAAACCCCTAGTAACGAGGCATTGGCTACCTTAAGAGAGTCATAGTTACTCGTCCCCATTGCTCACCCAGTCTGCCACTTTTTCTTACTGTGGCCAGTCTGCCAGAAGCGATATGTCTCTCGTTGTGTATCTTAAGAGATTCATCGTTACTCCCTCCATAGGTTACTCGTATTCTCTGATTCAATACCTCTCGTGACGAAACATTGGCTTTCTTAATAGTGCCATACTTCTTCCTCCCAGTTGCTCACACTGTTTCCTACTTTTTGTGTACTTGCCAGTGTGCCAGAAGCGATATGTCACTAGTTGTGTATCATAAAAGTGTCATCGTTTCTCCTCCTAGGGTTATTCGAGATTTCTTAATCCAAACCCTTAGTGACGAGGCATTGGCTACCTTAAGAGAGTCATAGTTACTCGTCCCAATTGCTCACCCAGTCTGCCACTTATTCTTACTGTGGCCAGTCTGCCAGAAGCGATATTTCACTCGTTGTGTATCTTAAGAGATTCATCGTTACTCCTTCCATAGGTTACTGGTATTCTCTGATGCAATACCTCTCGTGACGAAAAAGTCGCTATCTTAAAAGTGCAATACTTCTTCCTCCCAGTTGCTCACACAGTCTACTACTTTTTGTGGAGTTTTTGTCTGCCAGAAACTATAATTCACTAGTTGTCTATCATGAAAGTGTCATCGTTTCTCCTCCTAGGGGTTATTCGAGATTTCTTAATCCAAACCCCTAGTAACGAGGCATTGGCTACCTTAAGAGAGTCATAGTTACTCGTCCCCATTGCTCACCCAGTCTGCCACTTTTTCTTACTGTGGCCAGTCTGCCAGAAGCGATATGTCTCTCGTTGTGTATCTTAAGAGATTCATCGTTACTCCCTCCATAGGTTACTCGTATTCTCTGATTCAATACCTCTCGTGACGAAACATTGGCTTTCTTAATAGTGCCATACTTCTTCCTCCCAGTTGCTCACACTGTTTCCTACTTTTTGTGTACTTGCCAGTGTGCCAGAAGCGATATGTCACTAGTTGTGTATCATAAAAGTGTCATCGTTTCTCCTCCTAGGGTTATTCGAGATTTCTTAATCCAAACCCTTAGTGACGAGGCATTGGCTACCTTAAGAGAGTCATAGTTACTAGTCCCAATTGCTCATCCAGTCTGCCACTTATTCTTACTGTGGCCAGTCTGCCAGAAGCGATATTTCACTCGTTGTGTATCTTGAGAGATTCATCGTTACTCCTTCCATAGGTTACTGGTATTCTCTGATTCAATACCTCTCGTGACGAAAAACTCGCTATCTTAATAGTGCAATACTTCTTCCTCCCAGTTGCTCACACAGTCTACTACTTTTTGTGTAGTTTTTGTCTGCCAGAAACTATAATTCACTAGTTGTGTATCATAAAAGTGTCATCGTTTCTCCTCCTAGGGGTTATTCGAGATTTCTTAATCCAAACCCCTAGTAACGAGGCATTGGCTACCTTAAGAGAGTCATAGTTACTCGTCCCAATTGCTCACCCAGTCTGCCACTTATTCTTACTGTGGCCAGTCTGCCACAAGCGATATGTCACTCGTTGTGTATCTTAAGAGATTCATCGTTACTCCATCCATAGGTTACTCGTATTCTCTGATTCAATACCTCTCGTGACGAAACATTGGCTTTCTTAATAGTGCCATACTTCTTCCACCCAGTTGCTCACACTGTTTCCTACTTTTTGTGTACTTGGCAGTCTGCCAGAAGCGATATGTCACTAGTTGTGTATCATAAAAAAGTCATCGTTTCTCCTCCTAGGGGTTATTCGAGGTTTCTTAATACAAACCCCTAGTGACGAGGCATTGGCTACCTTAAGAGAGTCATAGTTACTCGTCCCAATTGCTCACCCAGTCTGCCACTTATTCTTACTGTGGCCAGTCTGCCAGAAGCGATATGTCACTTGTTGTGTATCTTAAGAGATTCATCGTTACTCCTTCCATAGGTCACTGGTATTCTCTGATTCAGTACCTCTCGTGACGAAAAAGTCGCTATCTTAATAGTGCAATACTTCTTCCTCCCAGTTGCTCACACAGTCTACTACTTTTTGTGTAGTTTTTGTCTGCCAGAAACTATAATTCACTAGTTGTGTATCATAAAAGTGTCATCGTTTCTCCTCCTAGGGGTTATTCGAGATTTCTTAATCCAGACCCCTAGTAACGAGGCATTGGCTACCTTAAGAGAGTCATAGTTACTCGTCCCAATTGCTCCCCCAGTCTGCCACTTATTCTTACTGTGGCCAGTCTGCCACAAGCGATATGTCACTCGTTGTGTATCTTAAGAGATTCATCGTTACTCCGTCCATAGGTTACTGGTATTCTCTGATGCAATACCTCTCGTGACGAAAAAGTCGCTATCTTAAAAGTGCAATACTTCTTCCTCCCAGTTGCTCACACAGTCTACTACTTTTTGTGTAGTTTTTGTCTGCCAGAAACTATAATTCACTAGTTGTGTATCATAAAAGTGTCATCGTTTCTCCTCCTAGGGGTTATTCGAGATTTCTTAATCTAAACCCCTAGTAACGAGGCATTGGCTACCTTAAGAGAGTCATAGTTACTCGTCCCAATTGCTCACCCAGTCTGCCACATTTTCTTACTGTGGCCAGTCTGCCAGAAGCGATATGTCTCTCGTTGTGTATCCTAAGAGATTCATCGTTACTCCCTCCATAGGTTACTCGTATTCTCTGATTCAATACCTCTCGTGACGAAACATTGGCTTTCTTAATAGTGCCATACTTCTTCCACCCAGTTGCTCACACTGTTTCCTACTTTTTGTGTACTTGCCAGTCTGCCAGAAGCGATATGTCACTAGTTGTGTATCATAAAAGAGTCATCGTTTCTCCTCCTAGGGGTTATTCGAGGTTTCTTAATCCAAACCCCTAGTGACGAGGCATTGGCTACCTTAAGAGAGTCATAGTTACTCGTCCCAATTGCTCACCCAGTCTGCCACTTATTCTTACTGTGGCCAGTCTGCCAGAAGCGATATGTCACTTGTTGTGTATCTTAAGAGATTCATCGTTACTCCTTCCATAGGTTACTGGTATTCTCTGATTCAGTACCTCTCGTGACGAAAACGTCGCTATCTTAATAGTGCAATACTTCTTCCTCCCAGTTGCTCACACAGTCTACTACTTTTTGTGTAGTTTTTGTCTGCCAGAAACTATAATTCACTAGTTGTGTATCATAAAAGTGTCATCGTTTCTCCTCCTAGGGGTTATTCGAGATTTCTTAATCCAAACCCCTAGTAACGAGGCATTGGCTACCTTAAGAGAGTCATAGTTACTCGTCCCAATTGCTCACCCAGTCTGCCACTTATTCTTACTGTGGCCAGACTGCCACAAGCGATATGTCACTCGTTGTGTATCTTAAGAGATTCATCGTTACTCCGTCCATAGGTTACTGGTATTCTCTGATGCAATACCTCTCGTGACGAAAAAGTCGCTATCTTAAAAGTGCAATACTTCTTCCTCCCAGTTGCTCACACAGTCTACTACTTTTTGTGTAGTTTTTGTCTGCCAGAAACTATAATTCACTAGTTGTGTATCATAAAAGTGTCATCGTTTCTCCTCCTAGGGGTTATTCGAGATTTCTTAATCCAAACCCCTAGTAACGAGGCATTGGCTACCTTAAGAGAGTCATAGTTACTCGTCCCAATTGCTCACCCAGTCTGCCACTTTTTCTTACTGTGTCCAGTCTGCCAGAAGCGATATGTCTCTCGTTGTGTATCCTAAGAGATTCATCGTTACTCCCTCCATAGGTTACTCGTATTCTCTGATTCAATACCTCTCGTGACGAAACATTGGCTTTCTTAATAGTGCCATACTTCTTCCACCCAGTTGCTCACACTGTTTCCTACTTTTTGTGTACTTGCCAGTCTGCCAGAAGCGATATGTCACTAGTTGTGTATCATAAAAGAGTCATCGTTTCTCCTCCTAGGGGTTATTCGAGGTTTCTTAATCCAAACCCCTAGTGACGAGGCATTGGCTACCTTAAGAGAGTCATAGTTACTCGTCCCAATTGCTCACCCAGTCTGCCACTTATTCTTACTGTGGCCAGTCTGCCAGAAGCGATATGTCACTTGTTGTGTATCTTAAGAGATTCATCGTTACTCCTTCCATAGGTTACTGGTATTCTCTGATTCAGTACCTCTCGTGACGAAAAAGTCGCTATCTTAATAGTGCAATACTTCTTCCTCCCAGTTGCTCACACAGTCTACTACTTTTTGTGTAGTTTTTGTCTGCCAGAAACTATAATTCACTAGTTGTGTATCATAAAAGTGTCATCGTTTCTCCTCCTAGGGGTTATTCGAGATTTCTTAATCCAAACCCCTAGTAACGAGGCATTGGCTACCTTAAGAGAGTCATAGTTACTCGTCCCAATTGCTCACCCAGTCTGCCACTTATTCTTACTGTGGCCAGTCTGCCACAAGCGATATGTCACTCGTTGTGTATCTTAAGAGATTCATCGTTACTCCGTCCATAGGTTACTGGTATTCTCTGATGCAATACCTCTCGTGACGAAAAAGTCGCTATCTTAAAAGTGCAATACTTCTTCCTCCCAGTTGCTCACACAGTCTACTACTTTTTGTGTAGTTTTTGTCTGCCAGAAACTATAATTCACTAGTTGTGTATCATAAAAGTGTCATCGTTTCTCCTCCTAGGGGTTATTCGAGATTTCTTAATCCAAACCCCTAGTAACGAGGCATTGGCTACCTTAAGAGAGTCATAGTTACTCGTCCCAATTGCTCACCCAGTCTGCCACTTTTTCTTACTGTGGTTAGTCTGCCAGAAGCGATATGTCTCTCGTTGTGTATCCTAAGAGATTCATCGTTACTCCCTCCATAGGTTACTCGTATTCTCTGATTCAATACCTCTCGTGACGAAACATTGGCTTTCTTAATAGTGCCATACTTCTTCCTCCCAGTTGCTCACACTGTTTCCTACTTTTTGTGTACTTGCCAGTGTGCCAGAAGCGATATGTCACTAGTTGTGTATCATAAAAGTGTCATCGTTTCTCCTCCTAGGGTTATTCGAGATTTCTTAATCCAAACCCTTAGCGACGAGGCATTGGCTACCTTAAGAGAGTGATAGTTACTCGTCCCAATTGCTCACCCAGTCTGCCACTTTTTCTTACTGTGGCCAGTCTGCCAGAAGCGATATGTCACTCGTTGTGTATCTTAAGAGATTCATCGTTACTCCTTCCATAGGTTACTGGTATTCTCTGATGCAATACCTCTCGTGACGAAAAAGTCGCTATCTTAAAAGTGCAATACTTCTTCCTCCCAGTTGCTCACACAGTCTACTACTTTTTGTGGAGTTTTTGTCTGCCAGAAACTATAATTCACTAGTTGTCTATCATGAAAGTGTCATCGTTTCTCCTCCTAGGGGTTATTCGAGATTTCTTAATCCAAACCCCTAGTAACGAGGCATTGGCTACCTTAAGAGAGTCATAGTTACTCGTCCCCATTGCTCACCCAGTCTGCCACTTTTTCTTACTGTGGCCAGTCTGCCAGAAGCGATATGTCTCTCGTTGTGTATCTTAAGAGATTCATCGTTACTCCCTCCATAGGTTACTCGTATTCTCTGATTCAATACCTCTCGTGACGAAACATTGGCTTTCTTAATAGTGCCATACTTCTTCCTCCCAGTTGCTCACACTGTTTCCTACTTTTTGTGTACTTGCCAGTGTGCCAGAAGCGATATGTCACTAGTTGTTCATCATAAAAGTGTCATCGTTTCTCCTCCTAGGGTTATTCGAGATTTCTTAATCCAAACCCTTAGTGACGAGGCATTGGCTACCTTAAGAGAGTCATAGTTACTCGTCCCAATTGCTCACCCAGTCTGCCACTTATTCTTACTGTGGCCAGTCTGCCAGAAGCGATATTTCACTCGTTGTGTATCTTAAGAGATTCATCGTTACTCCTTCCATAGGTTACTGGTATTCTCTGATTCAATACCACTCGTGACGAAAAACTCGCTATCTTAATAGTGCAATACTTCTTCCTCCCAGTTGCTCACACAGTCTACTACTTTTTGTGTAGTTTTTGTCTGCCAGAAACTATAATTCACTAGTTGTGTATCATAAAAGTGTCATCGTTTCTCCTCCTAGGGGTTATTCGGGATTTCTTAATCCAAACCCCTAGTAACGAGGCATTGGCTACCTTAAGAGGGTCATAGTTACTCGTCCCACTTGCTCACCCAGTCTGCCACTTTTTCTTACTGTGGCCAGTCTTCCAGAAGCGATATGTCACTCGTTGTGTATCTTAAGAGATTTTTCGTTACTCCTTCCGTAGGTTACTGGTATTCTCTGATGCAATACCTCTCGTGACGAAAAACTCGCTATCTTAATAGTGCAATACTTCTTCCTCCCAGTTGCTCACACAGTTTACTACTTTTTGTGTACTTGCCAGTCTGCCAGAAGCGATATGTCACTAGTTGTGTATCATAAAAGAGTCATCGTTTCTCCTCCTAGGGGTTATTCGAGGTTTCTTAATCCAAACCCCTAGTGACGAGGCATTGGCTACCTTAAGAGAGTCATAGTTACTCGTCCCAATTGCTCACCCAGTCTGCCACTTATTCTTACTGTGGCCAGTCTGCCAGAAGCGATATTTCACTCGTTGTGTATCTTAAGAGATTCATCGTTACTCCTTCCATAGGTTACTGGTATTCTCTGATTCAATACCTCTCGTGACGAAAAACTCGCTATCTTAATAGTGCAATACTTCTTCCTCCCAGTTGCTCACACAGTCTACTACTTTTTGTGTAGTTTTTGTCTGCCAGAAACTATAATTCACTAGTTGTGTATCATAAAAGTGTCATCGTTTCTCCTCCTAGGGGTTATTCGAGATTTCTTAATCCAAACCCCTAGTAACGAGGCATTGGCTACCTTAAGAGAGTCATAGTTACTCGTCCCAATTGCTCACCCAGTCTGCCACTTATTCTTACTGTGGCCAGTCTGCCACAAGCGATATGTCACTCGTTGTGTATCTTAAGAGATTCATCGTTACTCCATCCATAGGTTACTCGTATTCTCTGATTCAATACCTCTCGTGACGAAACATTGGCTTTCTTAATAGTGCCATACTTCTTCCACCCAGTTGCTCACACTGTTTCCTACTTTTTGTGTACTTGGCAGTCTGCCAGAAGCGATATGTCACTAGTTGTGTATCATAAAAAAGTCATCGTTTCTCCTCCTAGGGGTTATTCGAGGTTTCTTAATCCAAACCCCTAGTGACGAGGCATTGGCTACCTTAAGAGAGTCATAGTTACTCGTCCCTATTGCTCACCCAGTCTGCCACTTATTCTTACTGTGGCCAGTCTGCCAGAAGCGATATGTCACTTGTTGTGTATCTTAAGAGATTCATCGTTACTCCTTCCATAGGTTACTGGTATTCTCTGATTCAGTACCTCTCGTGACGAGAAAGTCGCTATCTTAATAGTGCAAAACTTCTTCCTCCCAGTTGCTCACACAGTCTACTACTTTTTGTGTAGTTTTTGTCTGCCAGAAACTATAATTCACTAGTTGTGTATCATAAAAGTGTCATCGTTTCTCCTCCTAGGGGTTATTCGAGATTTCTTAATCCAAACCCCTAGTAACGAGGCATTGGCTACCTTAAGAGAGTCATAGTTACTCGTCCCAATTGCTCACCCAGTCTGCCACTTATTCTTACTGTGGCCAGTCTGCCAGAAGCGATATGTCACTCGTTGTGTATCTTAAGAGATTCATCGTTACTCCTTCCATAGGTTACTGGTATTCTCTGATGCAATACCTCTCGTGACGAAAAAGTCGCTATCTTAAAAGTGCAATACTTCTTCCTCCCAGTTGCTCACACAGTCTACTACTTTTTGTGGAGTTTTTGTCTGCCAGAAACTATAATTCACTAGTTGTCTATCATGAAAGTGTCATCGTTTCTCCTCCTAGGGGTTATTCGAGATTTCTTAATCCAAACCCCTAGTAACGAGGCATTGGCTACCTTAAGAGAGTCATAGTTACTCGTCCCCATTGCTCACCCAGTCTGCCACTTTTTCTTACTGTGGCCAGTCTGCCAGAAGCGATATGTCTCTCGTTGTGTATCCTAAGAGATTCATCGTTACTCCCTCCATAGGTTACTCGTATTCTCTGATTCAATACCTCTCGTGACGAAACATTGGCTTTCTTAATAGTGCCATACTTCTTCCACCCAGTTGCTCACACTGTTTCCTACTTTTTGTGTACTTGCCAGTCTGCCAGAAGCGATATGTCACTAGTTGTGTATCATAAAAGAGTCATCGTTTCTCCTCCTAGGGGTTATTCGAGGTTTCTTAATCCAAACCCCTAGTGACGAGGCATTGGCTACCTTAAGAGAGTCATAGGCACTCGTCCCAATTGCTCACCCAGTCTGCCACTTATTCTTACTGTGGCCAGTCTGCCAGAAGCGATATGTCACTTGTTGTGTATCTTAAGAGATTCATCGTTACTCCTTCCATAGGTTACTGGTATTCTCTGATTCAGTACCTCTCGTGACGAAAAAGTCGCTATCTTAATAGTGCAATACTTCTTCCTCCCAGTTGCTCACACAGTCTACTACTTTTTGTGTAGTTTTTGTCTGCCAGAAACTATAATTCACTAGTTGTGTATCATAAAAGTGTCATCGTTTCTCCTCCTAGGGGTTATTCGAGATTTCTTAATCCAAACCCCTAGTAACGAGGCATTGGCTACCTTAAGAGAGTCATAGTTACTCGTCCCAATTGCTCACCCTGTCTGCCACTTATTCTTACTGTGGCCAGTCTGCCACAAGCGATATGTCACTCGTTGTGTATCTTAAGAGATTCATCGTTACTCCGTCCATAGGTTACTGGTATTCTCTGATTCAATACCTCTCGTGACGAAAAATTCGCTATCTTAATAGTGCAATACTTCTTCCTCCCAGTTGCTCACACAGTCTACTACTTTTTGTGTAGTTTTTGTCTGTCAGAAACTATAATTCACTAGTTGTGTATCATAAAAGTGTCATCGTTTCTCCTCCTAGGGTTTATTCGGGATTTCTTAATCCAAACCCCTAGTAACGAGGCATTGGCTACCTTAAGAGGGTCATAGTTACTCGTCCCACTTGCTCACCCAGTCTGCCACTTTTTCTTACTGTGGCCAGTCTGCCAGAAGCGATATGTCACTCGTTGTGTATCTTAAGAGATTTTTCGTTACTCCTTCCGTAGGTTACTGGTATTCTCTGATGCAATACCTCTCGTGAAGAAAAAGTCGCTATCTTAATAGTGCAATACTTCTTCCTCCCAGTTGCTCACACAGTTTACTACTTCTTGTGTACTTGCCAGTCTGTCAGAAGCGATATGTCACTAGTTGTGTATCATAAAAGTGTCATCGTTTCTCCTCCTAGGGGTTATTCGGGATTTCTTAATCCAAACCCCTAGTAACGAGGCATTGGCTACCTTAAGAGGGTCATAGTTACTCGTCCCACTTGCTCACCCAGTCTGCCACTTTTTCTTACTGTGGCCAGTCTGCCAGAAGCGATATGTCACTTGTTGTGTATCTTAAGAGATTTTTCGTTACTCCTTCCGTAGGTTACTGGTATTCTCTGATGCAATACCTCTCGTGAAGAAAAAGTCGCTATCTTAATAGTGCAATACTTCTTCCTCCCAGTTGCTCACACAGTTTACTACTTTTTGTGTACTTGCCAGTCTGCCAGAAGCGATATGTCACTGGTTGTGTATCATAAAAGAGTCATCGTTTCTCCTCCTAGGGGTTATTCGAGGTTTCTTAATCCAAACCCCTAGTGACGAGGCATTGGCTACCTTAAGAGAGTCATAGTTACTCGTCCCAATTGCTCACCCATTCTGCCACTTATTCTTACTGTGGCCAGTCTGCCAGAAGCGATATTTCACTCGTTGTGTATCTTAAGAGATTCATCGTTACTACTTCCATAGGTTACTGGTATTCTCTGATTCAATACCTCTCGTGACGAAAAACTCGCTATCTTAATAGTGCAATACTTCTTCCTCCCAGTTGCTCACACAGTCTACTACTTTTTGTGTAGTTTTTGTCTGCCAGAAACTATAATTCACTAGTTGTGTATCATAAAAGTGTCATCGTTTCTCCTCCTAGGGGTTATTCGAGATTTCTTAATCCAAACCCCTAGTAACGAGGCATTGGCTACCTTAAGAGAGTCATAGTTACTCGTCCCAATTGCTCACCCAGTCTGCCACTTATTCTTAGTGTGGCCAGTCTGCCACAAGCGATATATCACTCGTTGTGTATCTTAAGAGATTCATCGTTACTCCATCCATAGGTTACTCGTATTCTCTGATTCAATACCTCTCGTGACGAAACATTGGCTTTCTTAATAGTGCCATACTTCTTCCACCCAGTTGCTCACACTGTTTCCTACTTTTTGTGTACTTGGCAGTCTGCCAGAAGCGATATGTCACTAGTTGTGTATCATAAAAAAGTCATCGTTTCTCCTCCTAGGGGTTATTCGAGGTTTCTTAATCCAAACCCCTAGTGACGAGGCATTGGCTACCTTAAGAGAGTCATAGTTACTCGTCCCAATTGCTCACCCAGTCTGCCACTTATTCTTACTGTGGCCAGTCTGCCAGAAGCGATATGTCACTTGTTGTGTATCTTAAGAGATTCATCGTTACTCCTTCCATAGGTTACTGGTATTCTCTGATTCAGTACCTCTCGTGACGAAAAAGTCGCTATCTTAATAGTGCAATACTTCTTCCTCCCAGTTGCTCACACAGTCTACTACTTTTTGTGTAGTTTTTGTCTGCCAGAAACTATAATTCACTAGTTGTGTATCATAAAAGTGTCATCGATTCTCCTCCTAGGGGTTATTCGAGATTTCTTAATCCAAACCCCTAGTAACGAGGCATTGGCTACCTTAAGAGAGTCATAGTTACTCGTCCCAATTGCTCACCCAGTCTGCCACTTATTCTTACTGTGGCCAGTCTGTCACAAGCGATATGTCACTCGTTGTGTATCTTAAGAGATTCATCGTTACTCCGTCCATAGGTTACTGGTATTCTCTGATGCAATACCTCTCGTGACGAAAAAGTCGCTATCTTAAAAGTGCAATACTTCTTCCTCCCAGTTGCTCACACAGTCTACTACTTTTTGTGTAGTTTTTGTCTGCCAGAAACTATAATTCGCTAGTTGTGTATCATAAAAGTGTCATCGTTTCTCCTCCTAGGGGTTATTCGAGATTTCTTAATCCAAACCCCTAGTAACGAGGCATTGGCTACCTTAAGAGAGTCATAGTTACTCGTCCCAATTGCTCACCCAGTCTGCCACTTTTTCTTACTGTGGCCAGTCTGCCAGAAGCGATATGTCTCTCGTTGTGTATCTTAAGAGATTCATCGTTACTCCCTCCATAGGTTACTCGTATTCTGTGATTCAATACCTCTCGTGACGAAACATTGGCTTTCTTAATAGTGCGATACTTCTTCCTCCCAGTTGCTCACACTGTTTCCAACTTTTTGTGTACTTGCCAGTCTGCCAGAAGCGATATGTCACTAGTTGTGTATCATAAAAGAGTCATCGTTTCTCCTCCTAGGGGTTATTCGAGGTTTCTTAATCCAAACCCCTAGTGACGAGGCATTGGCTACCTTAAGAGCGTCATAGTTACTCGTCCCAATTGCTCACCCAGTCTGCCACTTATTCTTACTGTGGCCAGTCTGCCAGAAGCGATATGTCACTCGTTGTGTATCTTAAGAAATTCATCGTTACTCCTTCCATAGGTTACTGGTATTCTCTGATTCAATACCTCTCGTGACGAAAAAGTCGCTATCTTAATAGTGCAATACTTCTTCCTCCCAGTTGCTCACACAGTCTACTACTTTTTGTGTAGTTTTTGTCTGCCAGAAACTATAATTCACTAGTTGTGTATCATAAAAGGGTCATCGTTTCTCCTCCTAGGGGTTATTCGAGATTTCTTAATCCAAACCCCTAGTAACGAGGCATTGGCTACCTTAAGAGAGTCATAGTTACTCGTCCCAATTGCTCACCCAGTCTGCCACTTATTCTTACTGTGGCCAGTCTGCCAGAAGCGATATGTCACTCGTTGTGTATCTTAAGAGATTCATCGTTACTCCCTCCATAGGTTACTCGTATTCTCTGATTCAATACCTCTCGTGACGAAACATTGGCTTTCTTAATAGTGCCATACTTCTTCCACCCAGTTGCTCACACTGTTTCCTACTTTTTGTGTACTTGCCAGTCTGCCAGAAGCGATATGTCACTAGTTGTGTATCATAAAAGAGTCATCGTTTCTCCTCCTAGGGGTTATTCGAGATTTCTTAATCCAAACTCCTAGTAACGAGGCATTGGCTACCTTAAGGGAGTCATAGTTACTCGTCCCCATTGCTCACCAAGTCTGCCACTTTTTCTTACTGTGGTTAGTCTGCCAGAAGCGATATGTCACTCGTTGTGTATCTTCAGAAATTCATCGTTACTCCTTCCATAGGTTACTGGTATTCTCTGATGCAATACCTTTCGTGATGAAAAATTCGCTATCTTAATAGTGCAATACTTCTTCCTCCCAGTTGCTCACACAGTTTACTACTTTTTGTGTACTTGCCAGTCTGCCAGAAGCGATATGTCACTAGTTGTGTATCATAAAAGAGTCATCGTTTCTCCTCCTAGGGGTTATTCGAGGTTTCTTAATCCAAACCCCTAGTGACGAGGCATTGGCTACCTTAAGAGAGTCATAGTTACTCGTCCCAATTGCTCACCCAGTCTGCCACTTATTCTTACTGTGGCCAGTCTGCCAGAAGCGATATGTCACTTGTTGTGTATCTTAAGAGATTCATCGTTACTCCTTCCATAGGTTACTGGTATTCTCTGATTCAATACCTCTCCTGACGAAAAAGTCGCTATCTTAATAGTGCAATACTTCTTCCTCCCAGTTGCTCACACAGTCTACTACTTTTTGTGTAGTTTTTGTCTGCCAGAAACTATAATTCACTAGTTGTGTATCATAAAAGTGTCATCGTTTCTCCTCCTAGGGGTTATTCGAGATTTCTTAATCCAAACCCCTAGTAACGAGGCATTGGCTACCTTAAGAGAGTCATAGTTACTCGTCCCAATTGCTCACCCAGTCTGCCACTTATTCTTACTGTGGCCAGTCTGCCAGTAGCGATATGTCACTCGTTGTGTATCTTAAGAGATTCATTGTTACTCCCTCCATAGGTTACTCGTATTCTCTGATTCAATACCTCTCGTGACGAAACATTGGCTTTCTTAATAGTGCCATACTTCTTCCACCCAGTTGCTCACACTGTTTCCTACTTTTTGTGTACTTGCCAGTCTGCCAGAAGCGATATGTCACTAGTTGTGTATCATTAAAGAGTCATCGTTTCTCCTCCTAGGGGTTATTCGAGATTTCTTAATCCAAACTCCTAGTAACGAGGCATTGGCTACCTTAAGGGAGTCATAGTTACTCGTCCCCATTGCTCACCCAGTCTGCCACTTTTTCTTACTGTGGCCAGTCTGCCAGAAGCGATATGTCACTCGTTGTGTATCTTAAGAAATTCATCGTTACTCCTTCCATAGGTTACTGGTATTCTCTGATGCAATACCTCTCGTGACGAAAAAGTCGCTGTCTTAATAGTGCAATACTTCTTCCTCCCAGTTGCCCACACAGTTTACTACTTTTTGTGTACTTGCCAGTCTGCCAGAAGCGATTTGTCACTAGTTGTGTATCATAAAAGAGTCATCGTTTCTCCTCCTAGGGGTTATTCGAGGTTTCTTAATCCAAACCCCTAGTGACGAGGCATTGGCTACCTTAAGAGAGTCATAGTTACTCGTCCCTATTGCTCACCCAGTCTGCCACTTATTCTTACTGTGGCCAGTCTGCCAGAAGCGATATGTCACTTGTTGTGTATCTTAAGAGATTCATCGTTACTCCTTCCATAGGTTACTGGTATTCTCTGATTCAGTACCTCTCGTGACGAGAAAGTCGCTATCTTAATAGTGCAAAACTTCTTCCTCCCAGTTGCTCACACAGTCTACTACTTTTTGTGTAGTTTTTGTCTGCCAGAAACTATAATTCACTAGTTGTGTATCATAAAAGTGTCATCGTTTCTCCTCCTAGGGGTTATTCGAGATTTCTTAATCCAAACCCCTAGTAACGAGGCATTGGCTACCTTAAGAGAGTCATAGTTACTCGTCCCAATTGCTCACCCAGTCTGCCACTTTTTCTTACTGTGGCCAGTCTGCCAGAAGCGATATGTCTCTCGTTGTGTATCCTAAGAGATTCATCGTTACTCCTTCCATAGGTTACTGGTATTCTCTGATTCAGTACCTCTCGTGACGAAAAAGTCGCTATCTTAATAGTGCAATACTTCTTCCTCCCAGTTGCTCACACAGTCTACTACTTTTTGTGTAGTTTTTGTCTGCCAGAAACTATAATTCACTAGTTGTGTATCATAAAAGTGTCATCGTTTCTCCTCCTAGGGGTTATTCGAGATTTCTTAATCCAAACCCTTGTAACGAGGCATTGGCTACCTTAAGAGAGTCATAGTTACTCGTCCCAATTGCTCACCCAGTCTGCCACTTATTCTTACTGTGGCCAGTCTGCCACAAGCGATATGTCACTCGTTGTGTATCTTAAGAGATTCATCGTTACTCCGTCCATAGGTTACTGGTATTCTCTGATTCAATACCTCTCGTGACGAAAAATTCGCTATCTTAATAGTGCAATACTTCTTCCTCCCAGTTGCTCACACAGTCTACTACTTTTTGTGTAGTTTTTGTCTGTCAGAAACTATAATTCACTAGTTGTGTATCATAAAAGTGTCATCGTTTCTCCTCCTAGGGTTTATTCGGGATTTCTTAATCCAAACCCCTAGTAACGAGGCATTGGCTACCTTAAGAGGGTCATAGTTACTCGTCCCACTTGCTCACCCAGTCTGCCACTTTTTCTTACTGTGGCCAGTCTGCCAGAAGCGATATGTCACTCGTTGTGTATCTTAAGAGATTTTTCGTTACTCCTTCCGTAGGTTACTGGTATTCTCTGATGCAATACCTCTCGTGAAGAAAAAGTCGCTATCTTAATAGTGCAATACTTCTTCCTCCCAGTTGCTCACACAGTTTACTACTTCTTGTGTACTTGCCAGTCTGTCAGAAGCGATATGTCACTAGTTGTGTATCATAAAAGTGTCATCGTTTCTCCTCCTAGGGGTTATTCGGGATTTCTTAATCCAAACCCCTAGTAACGAGGCATTGGCTACCTTAAGAGGGTCATAGTTACTCGTCCCACTTGCTCACCCAGTCTGCCACTTTTTCTTACTGTGGCCAGTCTGCCAGAAGCGATATGTCACTAGTTGTGTATCATAAAAGAGTCATCGTTTCTCCTCCTAGGGGTTATTCGAGGTTTCTTAATCCAAACCCCTAGTGACGAGGCATTGGCTACCTTAAGAGAGTCATAGTTACTCGTCCCAATTGCTCACCCAGTCTGCCACTTATTCTTACTGTGGCCAGTCTGCCAGAAGCGATATGTCACTTGTTGTGTATCTTAAGAGATTCATCGTTACTCCTTCCATAGGTTACTGGTATTCTCTGATTCAATACCTCTCCTGACGAAAAAGTCGCTATCTTAATAGTGCAATACTTCTTCCTCCCAGTTGCTCACACAGTCTACTACTTTTTGTGTAGTTTTTGTCTGCCAGAAACTATAATTCACTAGTTGTGTATCATAAAAGTGTCATCGTTTCTCCTCCTAGGGGTTATTCGAGATTTCTTAATCCAAACCCCTAGTAACGAGGCATTGGCTACCTTAAGAGAGTCATAGTTACTCGTCCCAATTGCTCACCCAGTCTGCCACTTATTCTTACTGTGGCCAGTCTGCCAGTAGCGATATGTCACTCGTTGTGTATCTTAAGAGATTCATTGTTACTCCCTCCATAGGTTACTCGTATTCTCTGATTCAATACCTCTCGTGACGAAACATTGGCTTTCTTAATAGTGCCATACTTCTTCCACCCAGTTGCTCACACTGTTTCCTACTTTTTGTGTACTTGCCAGTCTGCCAGAAGCGATATGTCACTAGTTGTGTATCATTAAAGAGTCATCGTTTCTCCTCCTAGGGGTTATTCGAGATTTCTTAATCCAAACTCCTAGTAACGAGGCATTGGCTACCTTAAGGGAGTCATAGTTACTCGTCCCCATTGCTCACCCAGTCTGCCACTTTTTCTTACTGTGGCCAGTCTGCCAGAAGCGATATGTCACTCGTTGTGTATCTTAAGAAATTCATCGTTACTCCTTCCATAGGTTACTGGTATTCTCTGATGCAATACCTCTCGTGACGAAAAAGTCGCTGTCTTAATAGTGCAATACTTCTTCCTCCCAGTTGCCCACACAGTTTACTACTTTTTGTGTACTTGCCAGTCTGCCAGAAGCGATTTGTCACTAGTTGTGTATCATAAAAGAGTCATCGTTTCTCCTCCTAGGGGTTATTCGAGGTTTCTTAATCCAAACCCCTAGTGACGAGGCATTGGCTACCTTAAGAGAGTCATAGTTACTCGTCCCTATTGCTCACCCAGTCTGCCACTTATTCTTACTGTGGCCAGTCTGCCAGAAGCGATATGTCACTTGTTGTGTATCTTAAGAGATTCATCGTTACTCCTTCCATAGGTTACTGGTATTCTCTGATTCAGTACCTCTCGTGACGAGAAAGTCGCTATCTTAATAGTGCAAAACTTCTTCCTCCCAGTTGCTCACACAGTCTACTACTTTTTGTGTAGTTTTTGTCTGCCAGAAACTATAATTCACTAGTTGTGTATCATAAAAGTGTCATCGTTTCTCCTCCTAGGGGTTATTCGAGATTTCTTAATCCAAACCCCTAGTAACGAGGCATTGGCTACCTTAAGAGAGTCATAGTTACTCGTCCCAATTGCTCACCCAGTCTGCCACTTTTTCTTACTGTGGCCAGTCTGCCAGAAGCGATATGTCTCTCGTTGTGTATCCTAAGAGATTCATCGTTACTCCTTCCATAGGTTACTGGTATTCTCTGATTCAGTACCTCTCGTGACGAAAAAGTCGCTATCTTAATAGTGCAATACTTCTTCCTCCCAGTTGCTCACACAGTCTACTACTTTTTGTGTAGTTTTTGTCTGCCAGAAACTATAATTCACTAGTTGTGTATCATAAAAGTGTCATCGTTTCTCCTCCTAGGGGTTATTCGAGATTTCTTAATCCAAACCCTTGTAACGAGGCATTGGCTACCTTAAGAGAGTCATAGTTACTCGTCCCAATTGCTCACCCAGTCTGCCACTTATTCTTACTGTGGCCAGTCTGCCACAAGCGATATGTCACTCGTTGTGTATCTTAAGAGATTCATCGTTACTCCGTCCATAGGTTACTGGTATTCTCTGATTCAATACCTCTCGTGACGAAAAATTCGCTATCTTAATAGTGCAATACTTCTTCCTCCCAGTTGCTCACACAGTCTACTACTTTTTGTGTAGTTTTTGTCTGTCAGAAACTATAATTCACTAGTTGTGTATCATAAAAGTGTCATCGTTTCTCCTCCTAGGGTTTATTCGGGATTTCTTAATCCAAACCCCTAGTAACGAGGCATTGGCTACCTTAAGAGGGTCATAGTTACTCGTCCCACTTGCTCACCCAGTCTGCCACTTTTTCTTACTGTGGCCAGTCTGCCAGAAGCGATATGTCACTCGTTGTGTATCTTAAGAGATTTTTCGTTACTCCTTCCGTAGGTTACTGGTATTCTCTGATGCAATACCTCTCGTGAAGAAAAAGTCGCTATCTTAATAGTGCAATACTTCTTCCTCCCAGTTGCTCACACAGTTTACTACTTCTTGTGTACTTGCCAGTCTGTCAGAAGCGATATGTCACTAGTTGTGTATCATAAAAGTGTCATCGTTTCTCCTCCTAGGGGTTATTCGGGATTTCTTAATCCAAACCCCTAGTAACGAGGCATTGGCTACCTTAAGAGGGTCATAGTTACTCGTCCCACTTGCTCACCCAGTCTGCCACTTTTTCTTACTGTGGCCAGTCTGCCAGAAGCGATATGTCACTTGTTGTGTATCTTAAGAGATTTTTCGTTACTCCTTCCGTAGGTTACTGGTATTCTCTGATGCAATACCTCTCGTGAAGAAAAAGTCGCTATCTTAATAGTGCAATACTTCTTCCTCCCAGTTGCTCACACAGTTTACTACTTTTTGTGTACTTGCCAGTCTGCCAGAAGCGATATGTCACTGGTTGTGTATCATAAAAGAGTCATCGTTTCTCCTCCTAGGGGTTATTCGAGGTTTCTTAATCCAAACCCCTAGTGACGAGGCATTGGCTACCTTAAGAGAGTCATAGTTACTCGTCCCAATTGCTCACCCAGTCTGCCACTTATTCTTACTGTGGCCAGTCTGCCAGAAGCGATATTTCACTCGTTGTGTATCTTAAGAGATTCATCGTTACTACTTCCATAGGTTACTGGTATTCTCTGATTCAATACCTCTCGTGACGAAAAACTCGCTATCTTAATAGTGCAATACTTCTTCCTCCCAGTTGCTCACACAGTCTACTACTTTTTGTGTAGTTTTTGTCTGCCAGAAACTATAATTCACTAGTTGTGTATCATAAAAGTGTCATCGTTTCTCCTCCTAGGGGTTATTCGAGATTTCTTAATCCAAACCCCTAGTAACGAGGCATTGGCTACCTTAAGAGAGTCATAGTTACTCGTCCCAATTGCTCACCCAGTCTGCCACTTATTCTTAGTGTGGCCAGTCTGCCACAAGCGATATATCACTCGTTGTGTATCTTAAGAGATTCATCGTTACTCCATCCATAGGTTACTCGTATTCTCTGATTCAATACCTCTCGTGACGAAACATTGGCTTTCTTAATAGTGCCATACTTCTTCCACCCAGTTGCTCACACTGTTTCCTACTTTTTGTGTACTTGGCAGTCTGCCAGAAGCGATATGTCACTAGTTGTGTATCATAAAAAAGTCATCGTTTCTCCTCCTAGGGGTTATTCGAGGTTTCTTAATCCAAACCCCTAGTGACGAGGCATTGGCTACCTTAAGAGAGTCATAGTTACTCGTCCCAATTGCTCACCCAGTCTGCCACTTATTCTTACTGTGGCCAGTCTGCCAGAAGCGATATGTCACTTGTTGTGTATCTTAAGAGATTCATCGTTACTCCTTCCATAGGTTACTGGTATTCTCTGATTCAGTACCTCTCGTGACGAAAAAGTCGCTATCTTAATAGTGCAATACTTCTTCCTCCCAGTTGCTCACACAGTCTACTACTTTTTGTGTAGTTTTTGTCTGCCAGAAACTATAATTCACTAGTTGTGTATCATAAAAGTGTCATCGATTCTCCTCCTAGGGGTTATTCGAGATTTCTTAATCCAAACCCCTAGTAACGAGGCATTGGCTACCTTAAGAGAGTCATAGTTACTCGTCCCAATTGCTCACCCAGTCTGCCACTTATTCTTACTGTGGCCAGTCTGTCACAAGCGATATGTCACTCGTTGTGTATCTTAAGAGATTCATCGTTACTCCGTCCATAGGTTACTGGTATTCTCTGATGCAATACCTCTCGTGACGAAAAAGTCGCTATCTTAAAAGTGCAATACTTCTTCCTCCCAGTTGCTCACACAGTCTACTACTTTTTGTGTAGTTTTTGTCTGCCAGAAACTATAATTCGCTAGTTGTGTATCATAAAAGTGTCATCGTTTCTCCTCCTAGGGGTTATTCGAGATTTCTTAATCCAAACCCCTAGTAACGAGGCATTGGCTACCTTAAGAGAGTCATAGTTACTCGTCCCAATTGCTCACCCAGTCTGCCACTTTTTCTTACTGTGGCCAGTCTGCCAGAAGCGATATGTCTCTCGTTGTGTATCTTAAGAGATTCATCGTTACTCCCTCCATAGGTTACTCGTATTCTGTGATTCAATACCTCTCGTGACGAAACATTGGCTTTCTTAATAGTGCGATACTTCTTCCTCCCAGTTGCTCACACTGTTTCCAACTTTTTGTGTACTTGCCAGTCTGCCAGAAGCGATATGTCACTAGTTGTGTATCATAAAAGAGTCATCGTTTCTCCTCCTAGGGGTTATTCGAGGTTTCTTAATCCAAACCCCTAGTGACGAGGCATTGGCTACCTTAAGAGCGTCATAGTTACTCGTCCCAATTGCTCACCCAGTCTGCCACTTATTCTTACTGTGGCCAGTCTGCCAGAAGCGATATGTCACTCGTTGTGTATCTTAAGAAATTCATCGTTACTCCTTCCATAGGTTACTGGTATTCTCTGATTCAATACCTCTCGTGACGAAAAAGTCGCTATCTTAATAGTGCAATACTTCTTCCTCCCAGTTGCTCACACAGTCTACTACTTTTTGTGTAGTTTTTGTCTGCCAGAAACTATAATTCACTAGTTGTGTATCATAAAAGTGTCATCGTTTCTCCTCCTAGGGGTTATTCGAGATTTCTTAATCCAAACCCCTAGTAACGAGGCATTGGCTACCTTAAGAGAGTCATAGTTACTCGTCCCAATTGCTCACCCAGTCTGCCACTTATTCTTACTGTGGCCAGTCTGCCAGAAGCGATATGTCACTCGTTGTGTATCTTAAGAGATTCATCGTTACTCCCTCCATAGGTTACTCGTATTCTCTGATTCAATACCTCTCGTGACGAAACATTGGCTTTCTTAATAGTGCCATACTTCTTCCACCCAGTTGCTCACACTGTTTCCTACTTTTTGTGTACTTGCCAGTCTGCCAGAAGCGATATGTCACTAGTTGTGTATCATAAAAGAGTCATCGTTTCTCCTCCTAGGGGTTATTCGAGATTTCTTAATCCAAACTCCTAGTAACGAGGCATTGGCTACCTTAAGGGAGTCATAGTTACTCGTCCCCATTGCTCACCAAGTCTGCCACTTTTTCTTACTGTGGTTAGTCTGCCAGAAGCGATATGTCACTCGTTGTGTATCTTCAGAAATTCATCGTTACTCCTTCCATAGGTTACTGGTATTCTCTGATGCAATACCTTTCGTGATGAAAAATTCGCTATCTTAATAGTGCAATACTTCTTCCTCCCAGTTGCTCACACAGTTTACTACTTTTTGTGTACTTGCCAGTCTGCCAGAAGCGATATGTCACTAGTTGTGTATCATAAAAGAGTCATCGTTTCTCCTCCTAGGGGTTATTCGAGGTTTCTTAATCCAAACCCCTAGTGACGAGGCATTGGCTACCTTAAGAGAGTCATAGTTACTCGTCCCAATTGCTCACCCAGTCTGCCACTTATTCTTACTGTGGCCAGTCTGCCAGAAGCGATATGTCACTTGTTGTGTATCTTAAGAGATTCATCGTTACTCCTTCCATAGGTTACTGGTATTCTCTGATTCAATACCTCTCCTGACGAAAAAGTCGCTATCTTAATAGTGCAATACTTCTTCCTCCCAGTTGCTCACACAGTCTACTACTTTTTGTGTAGTTTTTGTCTGCCAGAAACTATAATTCACTAGTTGTGTATCATAAAAGTGTCATCGTTTCTCCTCCTAGGGGTTATTCGAGATTTCTTAATCCAAACCCCTAGTAACGAGGCATTGGCTACCTTAAGAGAGTCATAGTTACTCGTCCCAATTGCTCACCCAGTCTGCCACTTATTCTTACTGTGGCCAGTCTGCCAGTAGCGATATGTCACTCGTTGTGTATCTTAAGAGATTCATTGTTACTCCCTCCATAGGTTACTCGTATTCTCTGATTCAATACCTCTCGTGACGAAACATTGGCTTTCTTAATAGTGCCATACTTCTTCCACCCAGTTGCTCACACTGTTTCCTACTTTTTGTGTACTTGCCAGTCTGCCAGAAGCGATATGTCACTAGTTGTGTATCATTAAAGAGTCATCGTTTCTCCTCCTAGGGGTTATTCGAGATTTCTTAATCCAAACTCCTAGTAACGAGGCATTGGCTACCTTAAGGGAGTCATAGTTACTCGTCCCCATTGCTCACCCAGTCTGCCACTTTTTCTTACTGTGGCCAGTCTGCCAGAAGCGATATGTCACTCGTTGTGTATCTTAAGAAATTCATCGTTACTCCTTCCATAGGTTACTGGTATTCTCTGATGCAATACCTCTCGTGACGAAAAAGTCGCTGTCTTAATAGTGCAATACTTCTTCCTCCCAGTTTCCCACACAGTTTACTACTTTTTGTGTACTTGCCAGTCTGCCAGAAGCGATTTGTCACTAGTTGTGTATCATAAAAGAGTCATCGTTTCTCCTCCTAGGGGTTATTCGAGGTTTCTTAATCCAAACCCCTAGTGACGAGGCATTGGCCACCTTAAGAGAGTCATAGTTACTCGTCCCAATTGCTCACCCAGTCTGCCACTTATTCTTACTGTGGCCAGTCTGCCAGAAGCGATATGTCACTTGTTGTGTATCTTAAGAGATTCATCGTTACTCCTTCCATAGGTTACTGTTATTCTCTGATTCAATACCTCTCGTGACGAAAAACTCTCTATCTTAATAGTGCAATACTTCTTCCTCCCAGTTGCTCACACAGTCTACTACTTTTTGTGTAGTTTTTGTCTGCCAGAAACTATAATTCACTAGTTGTGTATCATAAAAGTGTCATCGTTTCTCCTCCTAGGGGTTATTCGAGATTTCTTAATCCAAACCCCTAGTAACGAGGCATTGGCTACCTTAAGAGAGTCATAGTTACTCGTCCCACTTGCTCACCCAGTCTGCCACTTTTTCTTACTGTGGCCAGTCTGCCAGAAGCGATATGTCACTCGTTGTGTATCATAAGAGATTTTTCGTTACTCCTTCCGTAGGTTACTGGTATTCTCTGATGCAATACCTCTCGTGAAGAAAAAGTCGCTATCTTAATAGTGCAATACTTCTTCCTCCCAGTTGCTCACACAGTTTACTACTTTTTGTGTACTTGCCAGTCTGCCAGAAGAGATTTGTCACTAGTTGTGTATCATAAAAGAGTCATCGTTTCTCCTCCTAGGGGTTATTCGAGGTTTCTTATTCCAAACCCCAAGTGACGAGGCATTGGCTACCTTAAGAGAGTCATAGTTACTCGTCCCAATTGCTCACCCAGTCTGACACTTATTCTTACTGTGGCCAGTCTGCCAGAAGCGATATGTCACTTGTTGTGTATCTTAAGAGATTCATCGTTACTCCTTCCATAGGTTACTGGTATTCTCTGATTCAATACCTCTCGTGACGAAAAACTCGCTATCTTAATAGTGCAATACTTCTTCCTCCCAGTTGCTCACACAGTCTACTACTTTTTGTGTAGTTTTTGTCTGCCAGAAACTATAATTCACTAGTTGTGTATCATAAAAGTGTCATCGTTTCTCCTCCTAGGGGTTATTCGAGATTTCTTAATCCAAACCCCTAGTAACGAGGCATTGGCTACCTTAAGAGAGTCATAGTTACTCGTCCCAATTGCTCACCCAGTCTGCCACTTTTTCTTACTGTGGCCAGTCTGCCAGAAGCGATATGTCTCTCGTTGTGTATCCTAAGAGATTCATCGTTACTCCCTCCATAGGTTACTCGTATTCTCTGATTCAATACCTCTCGTGACGAAACATTGGCTTTCTTAATAGTGCCATACTTCTTCCACCCAGTTGCTCACACTGTTTCCTACTTTTTGTGTACTTGCCAGTCTGCCAGAAGCGATATGTCACTAGTTGTGTATCATAAAAGAGTCATCGTTTCTCCTCCTAGGGGTTATTCGAGGTTTCTTAATCCAAACCCCTAGTGACGAGGCATTGGCTACCTTAAGAGAGTCATAGTTACTCGTCCCAATTGCTCACCCAGTCTGCCACTTATTCTTACTGTGGCCAGTCTGCCAGAAGCGATATGTCACTTGTTGTGTATCTTAAGAGATTCATCGTTACTCCTTCCATAGGTTACTGGTATTCTCTGATTCAGTACCTCTCGTGACGAAAAAGTCGCTATCTTAATAGTGCAATACTTCTTCCTCCCAGTTGCTCACACAGTCTACTACTTTTTGTGTAGTTTTTGTCTGCCAGAAACTATAATTCACTAGTTGTGTATCATAAAAGTGTCATCGTTTCTCCTCCTAGGGGTTATTCGAGATTTCTTAATCCAAACCCCTAGTAACGAGGCATTGGCTACCTTAAGAGAGTCATAGTTACTCGTCCCAATTGCTCACCCAGTCTGCCACTTATTCTTACTGTGGCCAGTCTGCCACAAGCGATATGTCACTCGTTGTGTATCTTAAGAGATTCATCGTTACTCCGTCCATAGGTTACTGGTATTCTCTGATTCAATACCTCTCGTGACGAAAAATTCGCTATCTTAATAGTGCAATACTTCTTCCTCCCAGTTGCTCACACAGTCTACTACTTTTTGTGTAGTTTTTGTCTGTCAGAAACTATAATTCACTAGTTGTGTATCATAAAAGTGTCATCGTTTCTCCTCCTAGGGTTTATTCGGGATTTCTTAATCCAAACCCCTAGTAACGAGGCATTGGCTACCTTAAGAGGGTCATAGTTACTCGTCCCACTTGCTCACCCAGTCTGCCACTTTTTCTTACTGTGGCCAGTCTGCCAGAAGCGATATGTCACTCGTTGTGTATCTTAAGAGATTTTTCGTTACTCCTTCCGTAGGTTACTGGTATTCTCTGATGCAATACCTCTCGTGAAGAAAAAGTCGCTATCTTAATAGTGCAATACTTCTTCCTCCCAGTTGCTCACACAGTTTACTACTTCTTGTGTACTTGCCAGTCTGTCAGAAGCGATATGTCACTAGTTGTGTATCATAAAAGTGTCATCGTTTCTCCTCCTAGGGGTTATTCGGGATTTCTTAATCCAAACCCCTAGTAACGAGGCATTGGCTACCTTAAGAGGGTCATAGTTACTCGTCCCACTTGCTCACCCAGTCTGCCACTTTTTCTTACTGTGGCCAGTCTGCCAGAAGCGATATGTCACTTGTTGTGTATCTTAAGAGATTTTTCGTTACTCCTTCCGTAGGTTACTGGTATTCTCTGATGCAATACCTCTCGTGAAGAAAAAGTCGCTATCTTAATAGTGCAATACTTCTTCCTCCCAGTTGCTCACACAGTTTACTACTTTTTGTGTACTTGCCAGTCTGCCAGAAGCGATATGTCACTGGTTGTGTATCATAAAAGAGTCATCGTTTCTCCTCCTAGGGGTTATTCGAGGTTTCTTAATCCAAACCCCTAGTGACGAGGCATTGGCTACCTTAAGAGAGTCATAGTTACTCGTCCCAATTGCTCACCCAGTCTGCCACTTATTCTTACTGTGGCCAGTCTGCCAGAAGCGATATTTCACTCGTTGTGTATCTTAAGAGATTCATCGTTACTACTTCCATAGGTTACTGGTATTCTCTGATTCAATACCTCTCGTGACGAAAAACTCGCTATCTTAATAGTGCAATACTTCTTCCTCCCAGTTGCTCACACAGTCTACTACTTTTTGTGTAGTTTTTGTCTGCCAGAAACTATAATTCACTAGTTGTGTATCATAAAAGTGTCATCGTTTCTCCTCCTAGGGGTTATTCGAGATTTCTTAATCCAAACCCCTAGTAACGAGGCATTGGCTACCTTAAGAGAGTCATAGTTACTCGTCCCAATTGCTCACCCAGTCTGCCACTTATTCTTAGTGTGGCCAGTCTGCCACAAGCGATATATCACTCGTTGTGTATCTTAAGAGATTCATCGTTACTCCATCCATAGGTTACTCGTATTCTCTGATTCAATACCTCTCGTGACGAAACATTGGCTTTCTTAATAGTGCCATACTTCTTCCACCCAGTTGCTCACACTGTTTCCTACTTTTTGTGTACTTGGCAGTCTGCCAGAAGCGATATGTCACTAGTTGTGTATCATAAAAAAGTCATCGTTTCTCCTCCTAGGGGTTATTCGAGGTTTCTTAATCCAAACCCCTAGTGACGAGGCATTGGCTACCTTAAGAGAGTCATAGTTACTCGTCCCAATTGCTCACCCAGTCTGCCACTTATTCTTACTGTGGCCAGTCTGCCAGAAGCGATATGTCACTTGTTGTGTATCTTAAGAGATTCATCGTTACTCCTTCCATAGGTTACTGGTATTCTCTGATTCAGTACCTCTCGTGACGAAAAAGTCGCTATCTTAATAGTGCAATACTTCTTCCTCCCAGTTGCTCACACAGTCTACTACTTTTTGTGTAGTTTTTGTCTGCCAGAAACTATAATTCACTAGTTGTGTATCATAAAAGTGTCATCGATTCTCCTCCTAGGGGTTATTCGAGATTTCTTAATCCAAACCCCTAGTAACGAGGCATTGGCTACCTTAAGAGAGTCATAGTTACTCGTCCCAATTGCTCACCCAGTCTGCCACTTATTCTTACTGTGGCCAGTCTGTCACAAGCGATATGTCACTCGTTGTGTATCTTAAGAGATTCATCGTTACTCCGTCCATAGGTTACTGGTATTCTCTGATGCAATACCTCTCGTGACGAAAAAGTCGCTATCTTAAAAGTGCAATACTTCTTCCTCCCAGTTGCTCACACAGTCTACTACTTTTTGTGTAGTTTTTGTCTGCCAGAAACTATAATTCGCTAGTTGTGTATCATAAAAGTGTCATCGTTTCTCCTCCTAGGGGTTATTCGAGATTTCCTAATCCAAACCCCTAGTAACGAGGCATTGGCTACCTTAAGAGAGTCATAGTTACTCGTCCCAATTGCTCACCCAGTCTGCCACTTTTTCTTACTGTGGCCAGTCTGCCAGAAGCGATATGTCTCTCGTTGTGTATCTTAAGAGATTCATCGTTACTCCCTCCATAGGTTACTCGTATTCTGTGATTCAATACCTCTCGTGACGAAACATTGGCTTTCTTAATAGTGCGATACTTCTTCCTCCCAGTTGCTCACACTGTTTCCAACTTTTTGTGTACTTGCCAGTCTGCCAGAAGCGATATGTCACTAGTTGTGTATCATAAAAGAGTCATCGTTTCTCCTCCTAGGGGTTATTCGAGGTTTCTTAATCCAAACCCCTAGTGACGAGGCATTGGCTACCTTAAGAGCGTCATAGTTACTCGTCCCAATTGCTCACCCAGTCTGCCACTTATTCTTACTGTGGCCAGTCTGCCAGAAGCGATATGTCACTCGTTGTGTATCTTAAGAAATTCATCGTTACTCCTTCCATAGGTTACTGGTATTCTCTGATTCAATACCTCTCGTGACGAAAAAGTCGCTATCTTAATAGTGCAATACTTCTTCCTCCCAGTTGCTCACACAGTCTACTACTTTTTGTGTAGTTTTTGTCTGCCAGAAACTATAATTCACTAGTTGTGTATCATAAAAGTGTCATCGTTTCTCCTCCTAGGGGTTATTCGAGATTTCTTAATCCAAACCCCTAGTAACGAGGCATTGGCTACCTTAAGAGAGTCATAGTTACTCGTCCCAATTGCTCACCCAGTCTGCCACTTATTCTTACTGTGGCCAGTCTGCCAGAAGCGATATGTCACTCGTTGTGTATCTTAAGAGATTCATCGTTACTCCCTCCATAGGTTACTCGTATTCTCTGATTCAATACCTCTCGTGACGAAACATTGGCTTTCTTAATAGTGCCATACTTCTTCCACCCAGTTGCTCACACTGTTTCCTACTTTTTGTGTACTTGCCAGTCTGCCAGAAGCGATATGTCACTAGTTGTGTATCATAAAAGAGTCATCGTTTCTCCTCCTAGGGGTTATTCGAGATTTCTTAATCCAAACTCCTAGTAACGAGGCATTGGCTACCTTAAGGGAGTCATAGTTACTCGTCCCCATTGCTCACCAAGTCTGCCACTTTTTCTTACTGTGGTTAGTCTGCCAGAAGCGATATGTCACTCGTTGTGTATCTTCAGAAATTCATCGTTACTCCTTCCATAGGTTACTGGTATTCTCTGATGCAATACCTTTCGTGATGAAAAATTCGCTATCTTAATAGTGCAATACTTCTTCCTCCCAGTTGCTCACACAGTTTACTACTTTTTGTGTACTTGCCAGTCTGCCAGAAGCGATATGTCACTAGTTGTGTATCATAAAAGAGTCATCGTTTCTCCTCCTAGGGGTTATTCGAGGTTTCTTAATCCAAACCCCTAGTGACGAGGCATTGGCTACCTTAAGAGAGTCATAGTTACTCGTCCCAATTGCTCACCCAGTCTGCCACTTATTCTTACTGTGGCCAGTCTGCCAGAAGCGATATGTCACTTGTTGTGTATCTTAAGAGATTCATCGTTACTCCTTCCATAGGTTACTGGTATTCTCTGATTCAATACCTCTCCTGACGAAAAAGTCGCTATCTTAATAGTGCAATACTTCTTCCTCCCAGTTGCTCACACAGTCTACTACTTTTTGTGTAGTTTTTGTCTGCCAGAAACTATAATTCACTAGTTGTGTATCATAAAAGTGTCATCGTTTCTCCTCCTAGGGGTTATTCGAGATTTCTTAATCCAAACCCCTAGTAACGAGGCATTGGCTACCTTAAGAGAGTCATAGTTACTCGTCCCAATTGCTCACCCAGTCTGCCACTTATTCTTACTGTGGCCAGTCTGCCAGTAGCGATATGTCACTCGTTGTGTATCTTAAGAGATTCATTGTTACTCCCTCCATAGGTTACTCGTATTCTCTGATTCAATACCTCTCGTGACGAAACATTGGCTTTCTTAATAGTGCCATACTTCTTCCACCCAGTTGCTCACACTGTTTCCTACTTTTTGTGTACTTGCCAGTCTGCCAGAAGCGATATGTCACTAGTTGTGTATCATTAAAGAGTCATCGTTTCCCCTCCTAGGGGTTATTCGAGATTTCTTAATCCAAACTCCTAGTAACGAGGCATTGGCTACCTTAAGGGAGTCATAGTTACTCGTCCCCATTGCTCACCCAGTCTGCCACTTTTTCTTACTGTGGCCAGTCTGCCAGAAGCGATATGTCACTCGTTGTGTATCTTAAGAAATTCATCGTTACTCCTTCCATAGGTTACTGGTATTCTCTGATGCAATACCTCTCGTGACGAAAAAGTCGCTGTCTTAATAGTGCAATACTTCTTCCTCCCAGTTTCCCACACAGTTTACTACTTTTTGTGTACTTGCCAGTCTGCCAGAAGCGATTTGTCACTAGTTGTGTATCATAAAAGAGTCATCGTTTCTCCTCCTAGGGGTTATTCGAGGTTTCTTAATCCAAACCCCTAGTGACGAGGCATTGGCTACCTTAAGAGAGTCATAGTTACTCGTCCCAATTGCTCACCCAGTCTGCCACTTATTCTTACTGTGGCCAGTCTGCCAGAAGCGATATGTCACTTGTTGTGTATCTTAAGAGATTCATCGTTACTCCTTCCATAGGTTACTGTTATTCTCTGATTCAATACCTCTCGTGACGAAAAACTCTCTATCTTAATAGTGCAATACTTCTTCCTCCCAGTTGCTCACACAGTCTACTACTTTTTGTGTAGTTTTTGTCTGCCAGAAACTATAATTCACTAGTTGTGTATCATAAAAGTGTCATCGTTTCTCCTCCTAGGGGTTATTCGAGATTTCTTAATCCAAACCCCTAGTAACGAGGCATTGGCTACCTTAAGAGAGTCATAGTTACTCGTCCCACTTGCTCACCCAGTCTGCCACTTTTTCTTACTGTGGCCAGTCTGCCAGAAGCGATATGTCACTCGTTGTGTATCATAAGAGATTTTTCGTTACTCCTTCCGTAGGTTACTGGTATTCTCTGATGCAATACCTCTCGTGAAGAAAAAGTCGCTATCTTAATAGTGCAATACTTCTTCCTCCCAGTTGCTCACACAGTTTACTACTTTTTGTGTACTTGCCAGTCTGCCAGAAGAGATTTGTCACTAGTTGTGTATCATAAAAGAGTCATCGTTTCTCCTCCTAGGGGTTATTCGAGGTTTCTTATTCCAAACCCCAAGTGACGAGGCATTGGCTACCTTAAGAGAGTCATAGTTACTCGTCCCAATTGCTCACCCAGTCTGCCACTTATTCTTACTGTGGCCAGTCTGCCAGAAGCGATATGTCACTTGTTGTGTATCTTAAGAGATTCATCGTTACTCCTTCCATAGGTTACTGGTATTCTCTGATTCAATACCTCTCGTGACGAAAAACTCGCTATCTTAATAGTGCAATACTTCTTCCTCCCAGTTGCTCACACAGTCTACTACTTTTTGTGTAGTTTTTGTCTGCCAGAAACTATAATTCACTAGTTGTGTATCATAAAAGTGTCATCGTTTCTCCTCCTAGGGGTTATTCGAGATTTCTTAATCCAAACCCCTAGTAACGAGGCATTGGCTACCTTAAGAGAGTCATAGTTATTCGTCCCACTTGCTCACCCAGTCTGCCACTTTTTCTTACTGTGGCCAGTCTGCCAGAAGCGATATGTCACTCGTTGTGTATCTTAAGAGATTTTTCGTTACTGCTTCCGTAGGTTACTGGTATTCTCTGATGCAATACCTCTCGTGAAGAAAAAGTCGCTATCTTAATAGTGCAATACTTCTTCCTCCCAGTTGCTCACACAGTTTACTACTTTTTGTGTACTTGCCAGTCTGCCAGAAGCGATATGTCACTAGTTGTGTATCATAAAAGAGTCATCGTTTCTCCTCCTAGGGGTTATTCGAGGTTTCTTAATCCAAACCCCTAGTGACGAGGCATTGGCTACCTTAAGAGCGTCATAGTTACTCGTCCCAATTGCTCACCCAGTCTGCCACTTATTCTTACTGTGGCCAGTCTGCCAGAAGCGATATGTCACTTGTGTATCTTAAGAGATTCATCGTTACTCCTTCCATAGGTTACTGGTATTCTCTGATGCAATACCTCTCGTGAAGAAAAAGTCGCTATCTTAATAGTGCAATACTTCTTCCTCCCAGTTGCTCACACAGTTTACTACTTTTTGTGTACTTGCCAGTCTGCCAGAAGCGATATGTCACTAGTTGTGTATCATAAAAGAGTCATCGTTTCTCCTCCTAGGGGTTATTCGAGATTTCTTAATCCAAACTCCTAGTAACGAGGCATTGGCTACCTTAAGGGAGTCATAGTTACTCGTCCCCATTGCTCACCCAGTCTGCCACTTATTCTTACTGTGGCCAGTCTGCCAGAAGCGATATGTCACTCGTTGTGTATCTTAAGAAATTCATCGTTACTCCTTCCATAGGTTACTGGTATTCTCTGATGCAATACCTCTCGTGACGAAAAATTCGCTATCTTAATAGTGCAATACTTCTTCCTCCCAGTTGCTCACACAGTTTACTACTTTTTGTGTACTTGCCAGTCTGCCAGAAGCGATATGTCACTAGTTGTGTATCATAAAAGAGTCATCGTTTCTCCTCCTAGGGGTTATTCGAGGTTTCTTAATCCAAACCCCTAGTGACGAGGCATTGGCTACCTTAAGAGCGTCATAGTTACTCGTCCCAATTGCTCACCCAGTCTGCCACTTATTCTTACTGTGGCCAGTCTGCCAGAAGCGATATGTCACTTGTTGTGTATCTTAAGAGATTCGTCGTTACTCCTTCCATAGGTTACTGGTATTCTCTGATTCAATACCTCTCGTGACGAAAAAGTCGCTATCTTAATAGTGCAATACTTCTTCCTCCCAGTTGCTCACACAGTCTACTACTTTTTGTGTAGTTTTTGTCTGCCAGAAACTATAATTCACTAGTTGTGTATCATAAAAGTGTCATCGTTTCTCCTCCTAGGGGTTATTCGAGATTTCTTAATCCAAACCCCTAGTAACGAGGCATTGGCTACCTTAAGAGAGTCATAGTTACTCGTCCCAATTGCTCACCCAGTCTGCCACTTATTCTTACTGTGGCCAGTCTGCCAGAAGCGATATGTCACTCGTTGTGTATCTTAAGAGATTCATCGTTACTCCCTCCATAGGTTACTCGTATTCTCTGATTCAATACCTCTCGTGACGAAACATTGGCTTTCTTAATAGTGCCATACTTCTTCCACCCAGTTGCTCACACTGTTTCCTACTTTTTGTGTACTTGCCAGTCTGCCAGAAGCGATATGTCACTAGTTGTGTATCATAAAAGAGTCATCGTTTCTCCTCCTAGGGGTTATTCGAGATTTCTTAATCCAAACTCCTAGTAACGAGGCATTGGCTACCTTAAGGGAGTCATAGTTACTCGTCCCCATTGCTCACCAAGTCTGCCACTTTTTCTTACTGTGGTTAGTCTGCCAGAAGCGATATGTCACTCGTTGTGTATCTTCAGAAATTCATCGTTACTCCTTCCATAGGTTACTGGTATTCTCTGATGCAATACCTTTCGTGATGAAAAATTCGCTATCTTAATAGTGCAATACTTCTTCCTCCCAGTTGCTCACACAGTTTACTACTTTTTGTGTACTTGCCAGTCTGCCAGAAGCGATATGTCACTAGTTGTGTATCATAAAAGAGTCATCGTTTCTCCTCCTAGGGGTTATTCGAGGTTTCTTAATCCAAACCCCTAGTGACGAGGCATTGGCTACCTTAAGAGAGTCATAGTTACTCGTCCCAATTGCTCACCCAGTCTGCCACTTATTCTTACTGTGGCCAGTCTGCCAGAAGCGATATGTCACTTGTTGTGTATCTTAAGAGATTCATCGTTACTCCTTCCATAGGTTACTGGTATTCTCTGATTCAATACCTCTCCTGACGAAAAAGTCGCTATCTTAATAGTGCAATACTTCTTCCTCCCAGTTGCTCACACAGTCTACTACTTTTTGTGTAGTTTTTGTCTGCCAGAAACTATAATTCACTAGTTGTGTATCATAAAAGTGTCATCGTTTCTCCTCCTAGGGGTTATTCGAGATTTCTTAATCCAAACCCCTAGTAACGAGGCATTGGCTACCTTAAGAGAGTCATAGTTACTCGTCCCAATTGCTCACCCAGTCTGCCACTTATTCTTACTGTGGCCAGTCTGCCAGTAGCGATATGTCACTCGTTGTGTATCTTAAGAGATTCATCGTTACTCCCTCCATAGGTTACTCGTATTCTCTGATTCAATACCTCTCGTGACGAAACATTGGCTTTCTTAATAGTGCCATACTTCTTCCACCCAGTTGCTCACACTGTTTCCTACTTTTTGTGTACTTGCCAGTCTGCCAGAAGCGATATGTCACTAGTTGTGTATCATTAAAGAGTCATCGTTTCTCCTCCTAGGGGTTATTCGAGATTTCTTAATCCAAACTCCTAGTAACGAGGCATTGGCTACCTTAAGGGAGTCATAGTTACTCGTCCCCATTGCTCACCCAGTCTGCCACTTTTTCTTACTGTGGCCAGTCTGCCAGAAGCGATATGTCACTCGTTGTGTATCTTAAGAAATTCATCGTTACTCCTTCCATAGGTTACTGGTATTCTCTGATGCAATACCTCTCGTGACGAAAAAGTCGCTGTCTTAATAGTGCAATACTTCTTCCTCCCAGTTGCCCACACAGTTTACTACTTTTTGTGTACTTGCCAGTCTGCCAGAAGCGATTTGTCACTAGTTGTGTATCATAAAAGAGTAATCGTTTCTCCTCCTAGGGGTTATTCGAGGTTTCTTAATCCAAACCCCTAGTGACGAGGCATTGGCTACCTTAAGAGAGTCATAGTTACTCGTCCCAATTGCTCACCCAGTCTGCCACTTATTCTTACTGTGGCCAGTCTGCCAGAAGCGATATGTCACTTGTTGTGTATCTTAAGAGATTCATCGTTACTCCTTCCATAGGTTACTGTTATTCTCTGATTCAATACCTCTCGTGACGAAAAACTCTCTATCTTAATAGTGCAATACTTCTTCCTCCCAGTTGCTCACACAGTCTACTACTTTTTGTGTAGTTTTTGTCTGCCAGAAACTATAATTCACTAGTTGTGTATCATAAAAGTGTCATCGTTTCTCCTCCTAGGGGTTATTCGAGATTTCTTAATCCAAACCCCTAGTAACGAGGCATTGGCTACCTTAAGAGAGTCATAGTTACTCGTCCCACTTGCTCACCCAGTCTGCCACTTTTTCTTACTGTGGCCAGTCTGCCAGAAGCGATATGTCACTCGTTGTGTATCATAAGAGATTTTTCGTTACTCCTTCCGTAGGTTACTGGTATTCTCTGATGCAATACCTCTCGTGAAGAAAAAGTCGCTATCTTAATAGTGCAATACTTCTTCCTCCCAGTTGCTCACACAGTTTACTACTTTTTGTGTACTTGCCAGTCTGCCAGAAGAGATTTGTCACTAGTTGTGTATCATAAAAGAGTCATCGTTTCTCCTCCTAGGGGTTATTCGAGGTTTCTTATTCCAAACCCCAAGTGACGAGGCATTGGCTACCTTAAGAGAGTCATAGTTACTCGTCCCAATTGCTCACCCAGTCTGCCACTTATTCTTACTGTGGCCAGTCTGCCAGAAGCGATATGTCACTTGTTGTGTATCTTAAGAGATTCATCGTTACTCCTTCCATAGGTTACTGGTATTCTCTGATTCAATACCTCTCGTGACGAAAAACTCGCTATCTTAATAGTGCAATACTTCTTCCTCCCAGTTGCTCACACAGTCTACTACTTTTTGTGTAGTTTTTGTCTGCCAGAAACTATAATTCACTAGTTGTGTATCATAAAAGTGTCATCGTTTCTCCTCCTAGGGGTTATTCGAGATTTCTTAATCCAAACCACTAGTAACGAGGCATTGGCTACCTTAAGAGAGTCATAGTTATTCGTCCCACTTGCTCACCCAGTCTGCCACTTTTTCTTACTGTGGCCAGTCTGCCAGAAGCGATATGTCACTCGTTGTGTATCTTAAGAGATTTTTCGTTACTGCTTCCGTAGGTTACTGGTATTCTCTGATGCAATACCTCTCGTGAAGAAAAAGTCGCTATCTTAATAGTGCAATACTTCTTCCTCCCAGTTGCTCACACAGTTTACTACTTTTTGTGTACTTGCCAGTCTGCCAGAAGCGATATGTCACTAGTTGTGTATCATAAAAGAGTCATCGTTTCTCCTCCTAGGGGTTATTCGAGATTTCTTAATCCAAACTCCTAGTAACGAGGCATTGGCTACCTTAAGGGAGTCATAGTTACTCGTCCCCATTGCTCACCCAGTCTGCCACTTTTTCTTACTGTGGCCAGTCTGCCAGAAGCGATATGTCACTCGTTGTGTATCATAAGAGATTTTTCGTTACTCCTTCCGTAGGTTACTGGTATTCTCTGATGCAATACCTCTCGTGAAGAAAAAGTCGCTATCTTAATAGTGCAATACTTCTTCCTCCCAGTTGCTCTCACAGTTTACTACTTTTTGTGTACTTGCCAGTCTGCCAGAAGAGATTTGTCACTAGTTGTGTATCATAAAAGAGTCATCGTTTCTCCTCCTAGGGGTTATTCGAGATTTCTTAATCCAAACTCCTAGTAACGAGGCATTGGCTACCTTAAGGGAGTCATAGTTACTCGTCCCCATTGCTCACCCAGTCTGCCACTTTTTCTTACTGTGGCCAGTCTGCCAGAAGCGATATGTCACTCGTTGTGAATCTTAAGAGATTCATCGTTACTCCTATCATAGGTTACTGGTATTCTCTGATTCAATACCTCTCGTGACGAAAAATTCGCTATCTTAATAGTGCAATACTTCTTCCTCCCAGTTGCTCACACAGTCTACTACTTTTTGTGTAGTTTTTGTCTGCCAGAAACTATAATTCACTAGTTGTGTATCATAAAAGAGTGATCGTTTCTCCTCCTAGGGGTTATTCGAGATTTCTTAATCCAAACCCCTAGTAACGAGGCATTGGCTACCTTAAGAGAGTCATAGTTACTCGTCCCAATTGCTCACCCAGTCTGCCACTTATTCTTACTGTGGCCAGTCTGCCAGAAGCGATATGTCACTCGTTGTGTATCTTAAGAGATTCATCGTTACTCCCTCCATAGGTTACTCGTATTCTCTGATTCAATACCTCTCGTGACGAAATATTGGCTTTCTTAATAGTGCCATACTTCTTCCACCCAGTTGCTCACACTGTTTCCTACTTTTTGTGTACTTGCCAGTCTGCCAGAAGCGATATGTCACTAGTTGTGTATCATAAAAGAGTCATCGTTTCTCCTCCTAGGGGTTATTCGAGATTTCTTAATCCAAACTCCTAGTAACGAGGCATTGGCTACCTTAAGGGAGTCATAGTTACTCGTCCCCATTGCTCACCCAGTCTGCCACTTTTTCTTACTGTGGCCAGTCTGCCAGAAGCGATATGTCACTCGTTGTGTATCTTAAGAAATTCATCGTTACTCCTTCCATAGGTTACTGGTATTCTCTGATGCAATACCTCTCGTGACGAAAAATTCGCTATCTTAATAGTGCAATACTTCTTCCTCCCAGTTCCTCACACAGTTTACTACTTTTTGTGTACTTGCCAGTCTGCCAGAAGCGATATGTCACTAGTTGTGTATCATAAAAGAGTCATCGTTTCTCCTCCTAGGGGTTATTCGAGGTTTCTTAATCCAAACCCCTAGTGACGAGGCATTGGCTACCTTAAGAGAGTCATAGTTACTCGTCCCAATTGCTCACCCAGTCTGCCACTTATTCTTACTGTGGCCAGTCTGCCAGAAGCGATATGTCACTTGTTGTGTATCTTAAGAGATTCATCGTTACTCCTTCCATAGGTTACTGGTATTCTCTGATTCAATACCTCTCGTGACGAAAAACTCGCTATCTTAATAGTGCAATACTTCTTCCTCCCAGTTGCTCACACAGTCTACTACTTTTTGTGTAGTTTTTGTCTGCCAGAAACTATAATTCACTAGTTGTGTATCATAAAAGTGTCATCGTTTCTCCTCCTAGGGGTTATTCGAGATTTCTTAATCCAAACCCCTAGTAACGAGGCATTGGCTACCTTAAGAGAGTCATAGTTATTCGTCCCACTTGCTCACCCAGTCTGCCACTTTTTCTTACTGTGGCCAGTCTGCCAGAAGCGATATGTCACTCGTTGTGTATCTTAAGAGATTTTTCGTTACTCCTTCCGTAGGTTACTGGTATTCTCTGATGCAATACCTCTCGTGAAGAAAAAGTCGCTATCTTAATAGTGCAATACTTCTTCCTTCCAGTTGCTCACACAGTTTACTACTTTTTGTGTACTTGCCAGTCTGCCAGAAGCGATATGTCACTAGTTGTGTATCATAAAAGAGTCATCGTTTCTCCTCCTAGGGGTTATTCGAGATTTCTTAATCCAAACTCTTAGTAACGAGGCATTGGCTACCTTAAGGGAGTCATAGTTACTCGTCCCCATTGCTCACCCAGTCTGCCACTTTTTCTTACTGTGGCCAGTCTGCCAGAAGCGATATGTCACTCGTTGTGTATCTTAAGAAATTCATCGTTACTCCTTCCATAGGTTACTGGTATTCTCTGATGCAATACCTCTCGTGACGAAAAATTCGCTATCTTAATAGTGCAATACTTCTTCCTCCCAGTTGCTCACACAGTTTACTACTTTTTGTGTACTTGCCAGTCTGCCAGAAGCGATATGTCACTAGTTGTGTATCATAAAAGAGTCATCGTTTCTCCTCCTAGGGGTTATTCGAGGTTTCTTAATCCAAACCCCTAGTGACGAGGCATTGGCTACCTTAAGAGAGTCATAGTTACTCGTCCCAATTGCTCACCCAGTCTGCCACTTATTCTTACTGTGGCCAGTCTGCCAGAAGCGATATGTCACTTGTTGTGTATCTTAAGAGATTCATCGTTACTCCTTCCATAGGTTACTGGTATTCTCTGATTCAATACCTCTCGTGACGAAAAAGTCGCCATCTTAATAGTGCAATACTTCTTCCTCCCAGTTGCTCACACAGTCTACTACTTTTTGTGTAGTTTTTGTCTGCTAGAAACTATAATTCACTAGTTGTGTATCATAAAAGTGTCATCGTTTCTCCTCCTAGGGGTTATTCGAGATTTCTTAATCCAAACCCCTAGTAACGAGGCATTGGCTACCTTAAGAGAGTCATAGTTACTCGTCCCACTTGCTCACCCAGTCTGCCACTTTTTCTTACTGTGGCCAGTCTGCCAGAAGCGATATGTCACTCGTTGTGTATCTTAAGAGATTTTTCGTTACTCCTTCGGTAGGTTACTGGTATTCTCTGATGCAATACCTCTCGTGAAGAAAAAGTCGCTATCTTAATAGTGCAATACTTCTTCCTCCCAGTTGCTCACACAGTTTACTACTTTTTGTGTACTTGCCAGTCTGCCAGAAGCGATATGTCACTAGTTGTGTATCATAAAATAGTCATCGTTTCTCCTCCTAGGGGTTATTCGAGATTTCTTAATCCAAACTCCTAGTAACGAGGCATTGGCTACCTTAAGGGAGTCATAGTTACTCGTCCCCATTGCTCACCCAGTCTGCCACTTTTTCTTACTGTGGCCAGTCTGCCAGAAGCGATATGTCACTTGTTGTGTATCTTAAGAGATTCATCGTTACTCCTTCCATAGGTTACTGGTATTCTCTGATTCAATACCTCTCGTGACGAAAAACTCGCTATCTTAATAGTGCAATACTTCTTCCTCCCAGTTGCTCACACAGTCTACTACTTTTTGTGTAGTTTTTGTCTGCCAGAAACTATAATTCACTAGTTGTGTATCATAAAAGTGTCATCGTTTCTCCTCCTAGGGGTTATTCGAGATTTCTTAATCCAAACCCCTAGTAACGAGGCATTGGCTACCTTAAGAGAGTCATAGTTATTCGTCCCACTTGCTCACCCAGTCTGCCACTTTTTCTTACTGTGGCCAGTCTGCCAGAAGCGATATGTCACTCGTTGTGTATCTTAAGAGATTTTTCGTTACTCCTTCCGTAGGTTACTGGTATTCTCTGATGCAATACCTCTCGTGAAGAAAAAGTCGCTATCTTAATAGTGCAATACTTCTTCCTCCCAGTTGCTCACACAGTTTACTACTTTTTGTGTACTTGCCAGTCTGCCAGAAGCGATATGTCACTAGTTGTGTATCATAAAAGAGTCATCGTTTCTCCTCCTAGGGGTTATTCGAGATTTCTTAATCCAAACTCCTAGTAACGAGGCATTGGCTACCTTAAGGGAGTCATAGTTACTCGTCCCCATTGCTCACCCAGTCTGCCACTTTTTCTTACTGTGGCCAGTTTGCCAGAAGCGATATGTCACTCGTTGTGTATCTTAAGAAATTCATCGTTACTCCTTCCATAGGTTACTGGTATTCTCTGATGCAATACCTCTCGTGACGAAAAATTCGCTATCTTAATAGTGCAATACTTCTTCCTCCCAGTTGCTCACACAGTTTACTACTTTTTGTGTACTTGCCAGTCTGCCAGAAGCGATATGTCACTAGTTGTGTATCATAAAAGAGTCATCGTTTCTCCTCCTAGGGGTTATTCGAGGTTTCTTAATCCAAACCCCTAGTGACGAGGCATTGGCTACCTTAAGAGAGTCATAGTTACTCGTCCCAATTGCTCACCCAGTCTGCCACTTATTCTTACTGTGGCCAGTCTGCCAGAAGCGATATGTCACTTGTTGTGTATCTTAAGAGATTCATCGTTACTCCTTCCATAGGTTACTGGTATTCTCTGATTCAATACCTCTCGTGACGAAAAAGTCGCCATCTTAATAGTGCAATACTTCTTCCTCCCAGTTGCTCACACAGTCTACTACTTTTTGTGTAGTTTTTGTCTGCTAGAAACTATAATTCACTAGTTGTGTATCATAAAAGTGTCATCGTTTCTCCTCCTAGGGGTTATTCGAGATTTCTTAATCCAAACCCCTAGTAACGAGGCATTGGCTACCTTAAGAGAGTCATAGTTACTCGTCCCACTTGCTCACCCAGTCTGCCACTTTTTCTTACTGTGGCCAGTCTGCCAGAAGCGATATGTCACTCGTTGTGTATCTTAAGAGATTTTTCGTTACTCCTTCGGTAGGTTACTGGTATTCTCTGATGCAATACCTCTCGTGAAGAAAAAGTCGCTATCTTAATAGTGCAATACTTCTTCCTCCCAGTTGCTCACACAGTTTACTACTTTTTGTGTACTTGCCAGTCTGCCAGAAGCGATATGTCACTAGTTGTGTATCATAAAATAGTCATCGTTTCTCCTCCTAGGGGTTATTCGAGATTTCTTAATCCAAACTCCTAGTAACGAGGCATTGGCTACCTTAAGGGAGTCATAGTTACTCGTCCCCATTGCTCACCCAGTCTGCCACTTTTTCTTACTGTGGCCAGTCTGCCAGAAGCGATATGTCACTCGTTGTGAATCTTAAGAGATTCATCGTTACTCCTATCATAGGTTACTGGTATTCTCTGATTCAATACCTCTCGTGACGAAAAAGTCGCTATCTTAATAGTGCAATACTTCTTCCTCCCAGTTGCTCACACAGTCTACTACTTTTTGTGTAGTTTTTGTCTGCCAGAAACTATAATTCACTAGTTGTGTATCATAAAAGAGTGATCGTTTCTCCTCCTAGGGGTTATTCGAGATTTCTTAATCCAAACCCCTAGTAACGAGGCATTGGCTACCTTAAGAGAGTCATAGTTACTCGTCCCAATTGCTCACCCAGTCTGCCACTTATTCTTACTGTGGCCAGTCTGCCAGAAGCGATATGTCACTCGTTGTGTACCTTAAGAGATTCATCGTTACTCCCTCCATAGGTTACTCGTATTCTCTGATTCAATACCTCTCGTGACGAAATATTGGCTTTCTTAATAGTGCCATACTTCTTCCACCCAGTTGCTCACACTGTTTCCTACTTTTTGTGTACTTGCCAGTCTGCCAGAAGCGATATGTCACTAGTTGTGTATCATAAAAGAGTCATCGTTTCTCCTCCTAGGGGTTATTCGAGATTTCTTAATCCAAACTCCTAGTAACGAGGCATTGGCTACCTTAAGGGAGTCATAGTTACTCGTCCCCATTGCTCACCCAGTCTGCCACTTTTTCTTACTGTGGCCAGTCTGCCAGAAGCGATATGTCACTCGTTGTGTATCTTTTGAAATTCATCGTTACTCCTTCCATAGGTTACTGGTATTCTCTGATGCAATACCTCTCGTGACGAAAAATTCGCTATCTTAATAGTGCAATACTTCTTCCTCCCAGTTGCTCACACAGTTTACTACTTTTTGTGTACTTGCCAGTCTGCCAGAAGCGATATGTCACTAGTTGTGTATCATTAAAGAGTCATCGTTTCTCCTCCTAGGGGTTATTCGAGATTTCTTAATCCAAACCAATAGTGACGAGGCATTGGCTACCTTAAGAGAGTCATAGTTACTCGTCCCAATTGCTCACCCAGTCTGCCACTTATTCTTACTGTGGCCAGTCTGCCAGAAGCGAAATGTCACTTGTTGTGTATCTTAAGAGATTCATCGTTACTCCTTCCATAGGTTACTGGTATTCTCTGATTCAATACCTCTCCTGACGAAAAAGTCGCTATCTTAATAGTGCAATACTTCTTCCTCCCAGTTGCTCACACAGTCTACTACTTTTTGTGTAGTTTTTGTCTGCCAGAAACTATAATTCACTAGTTGTGTATCATAAAAGTGTCATCGTTTCTCCTCCTAGGGGTTATTCGAGATTTCTTAATCCAAACCCCTAGTAACGAGGCATTGGCTACCTTAAGAGTGTCATAGTTACTCGTCCCAATTGCTCACCCAGTCTGCCACTTATTCTTACTGTGGCCAGTCTGCCAGTAGCGATATGTCACTCGTTGTGTATCTTAAGAGATTCATCGTTACTCCCTACATAGGTTACTCGTATTCTCTGATTCAATACCTCTCGTGACGAAACATTGGCTTTCTTAATAGTGCCATACTTCTTCCACCCAGTTGCTCACACTGTTTCCTACTTTTTGTGTACTTGCCAGTCTGCCAGAAGCGATATGTCACTAGTTGTGTATCATTAAAGAGTCATCGTTTCTCCTCCTAGGGGTTATTCGAGATTTCTTAATCCAAACTCCTAGTAACGAGGCATTGGCTACCTTAAGGGAGTCATAGTTACTCGTCCCCATTGCTCACCCAGTCTGCCACTTTTTCTTACTGTGGCCAGTCTGCCAGAAGCGATATGTCACTCGTTGTGTATCTTAAGAAATTCATCGTTACTCCTTCCATAGGTTACTGGTATTCTCTGATGCAATACCTCTCGTGACGAAAAAGTCGCTATCTTAATAGTGCAATACTTCTTCCTCCCAGTTGCTCACACAGTTTACTACTTTTTGTGCACTTGCCAGTCTGCCAGAAGCGATTTGTCACTAGTTGTGTATGATAAAAGAGTCATCGTTTCTCCTCCTAGGGGTTATTCGAGGTTTCTTAATCCAAACCCCTAGTGACGAGGCATTGGCTACCTTAAGAGAGTCATAGTTACTCGTCCCAATTGCTCACCCAGTCTGCCACTTATTCTTACTGTGGCCAGTCTGCCAGAAGCGATATGTCACTTGTTGTGTATCTTAAGAGATTCATCGTTACTCCTTCCATAGGTTACTGTTATTCTCTGATTCAATACCTCTCGTGACGAAAAACTCTCTATCTTAATAGTGCAATACTTCTTCCTCCCAGTTGCTCACACAGTTTACTACTTTTTGTGTACTTGCCAGTCTGCCAGAAGAGATTTGTCACTAGTTGTGTATCATAAAAGAGTCATCGTTTCTCCTCCTAGGGGTTTTTCGAGGTTTCTTATTCCAAACCCCAAGTGACGAGGCATTGGCTACCTTAAGAGAGTCATAGTTACTCGTCCCAATTGCTCACCCAGTCTGCCACTTATTCTTACTGTGGCCAGTCTGCCAGAAGCGATATGTCACTTGTTGTGTATCTTAAGAGATTCATCGTTACTCCTTCCATAGGTTACTGGTATTCTCTGATTCAATACATCTAGTGACGAAAAAGTCGCTATCTTAATAGTGCAATACTTCTTCCTCCCAGTTGCTCACACAGTCTACTACTTTTTGTGTAGTTTTTGTCTGCCAGAAACTATAATTCACTAGTTGTGTATCATAAAAGTGTCATCGTTTCTCCTCCTAGGTGTTATTCGAGATTTCTTAATCCAAACCCCTAGTAACGAGGCATTGGCTACCTTAAGAGAGTCATAGTTATTCGTCCCACTTGCTCACCCAGTCTGCCACTTTTTCTTACTGTGGCCAGTCTGCCAGAAGCGATATGTCACTCGTTGTGTATCTTAAGAGATTTTTCGTTACTCCTTCCGTAGGTTACTGGTATTCTCTGATGCAATACCTCTCGTGAAGAAAAAGTCGCTATCTTAATAGTGCAATACTTCTTCCTCCCAGTTGCTCACACAGTTTACTACTTTTTGTGTACTTGCCAGTCTGCCAGAAGCGATATGTCACTAGTTGTGTATCATAAAAGAGTCATCGTTTTTCCTCCTAGGGGTTATTCGAGATTTCTTAATCCAAACTCCTAGTAACGAGGCATTGGCTACCTTAAGGGAGTCATAGTTTCTCGTCCCAATTGCTCACCCAGTCTGCCACTTTTTCTTACTGTGGCCAGTCTGCCAGAAGCGATATGTCACTCGTTGTGTATCTTAAGAAATTCATCGTTACTCCTTCCATAGGTAACTGGTATTCTCTGATTCAATACCTCTCGTGACGAAAAATTCGCTATCTTAATAGTGCAATACTTCTCCCTCCCAGTTGCTCACACAGTTTACTACTTTTTGTGTACTTGCCAGTCTGCCAGAAGCGATGTGTCACTAGTTGTGTATCATAAAAGAGTCATCGTTTCTCCTCCTAGGGGTTATTCGAGGTTTCTTAATCCAAACCCCTAGTGACGAGGCATTGGCTACCTTAAGAGAGTCATAGTTACTCGTCCCAATTGCTCACCCAGTCTGCCACTTATTCTTACTGTGGCCAGTCTGCCAGAAGCGATATGTCACTTGTTGTGTATCTTAAGAGATTCATCGTTACTCCTTCCATAGGTTACTGGTATTCTCTGATTCAATACCTCTCGTGACGAAAAAGTCGCCATCTTAATAGTGCAATACTTCTTCCTCCCAGTTGCTCACACAGTCTACTACTTTTTGTGTAGTTTTTGTCTGCCAGAAACTATAATTCACTAGTTGTGTATCATAAAAGTGTCATCGTTTCTCCTCCTAGGGGTTATTCGAGATTTCTTAATCCAAACCCCTAGTAACGAGGCATTGGCTACCTTAAGAGAGTCATAGTTACTCGTCCCACTTGCTCACCCAGTCTGCCACTTTTTCTTACTGTGGCCAGTCTGCCAGAAGCGATATGTCACTCGTTGTGTATCTTAAGAGATTTTTCGTTACTCCTTCGGTAGGTTACTGGTATTCTCTGATGCAATACCTCTCGTGAAGAAAAAGTCGCTATCTTAATAGTGCAATACTTCTTCCTCCCAGTTGCTCACACAGTTTACTACTTTTTGTGTACTTGCCAGTCTGCCAGAAGCGATATGTCACTAGTTGTGTATCATAAAAGAGTCATCGTTTCTCCTCCTAGGGGTTATTCGAGATTTCTTAATCCAAACTCCCAGTAACGAGGCATTGGCTACCTTAAGGGAGTCATAGTTACTCGTCCCCATTGCTCACCCAGTCTGCCACTTTTTCTTACTGTGGCCAGTCTGCCAGAAGCGATATGTCACTCGTTGTGTATCTTAAGAAATTCATCGTTACTCCTTCCATAGGTTACTGGTATTCTCTGATGCAATACCTCTCGTGACGAAAAATTCGCTATCTTAATAGTGCAATACTTCTTCCTCCCAGTTGCTCACACAGTTTACTACTTTTCGTGTACTTGCCAGTCTGCCAGAAGCGATATGTCACTAGTTGTGTATCGTAAAAGAGTCATCGTTTCTCCTCCTAGGGGTTATTCGAGGTTTCTTAATCCAAACCCCTAGTGACGAGGCATTGGCTACCTTAAGAGAGTCATAGTTACTCGTCCCAATTGCTCACCCAGTCTGCCACTTATTCTTACTGTGGCCAGTCTGCCAGAAGCGATATGTCACTTGTTGTGTATCTTAAGAGATTCGTCGTTACTCCTTCCATAGGTTACTGGTATTCTCTGATTCAATACCTCTCGTGACGAAAAAGTCGCTATCTTAATAGTGCAATACTTCTTCCTCCCAGTTGCTCACACAGTCTACTACTTTTTGTGTAGTTTTTGTCTGCCAGAAACTATAATTCACTAGTTGTGTATCATAAAAGTGTCATCGTTTCTCCTCCTAGGGGTTATTCGAGATTTCTTAATCCAAACCCCTAGTAACGAGGCATTGGCTACCTTAAGAGAGTCATAGTTACTCGTCCCAATTGCTCACCCAGCCTGCCACTTATTCTTACTGTGGCCAGTCTGCCAGAAGCGATATCTCACTCGTTGTGTATCTTAAGAGATTCATCGTTACTCCCTTCATAGGTTACTCGTATTCTCTGATTCAATACCTCTCGTGACGAAACATTGGCTTTCTTAATAGTGCCATACTTCTTCCACCCAGTTGCTCACACTGTTTCCTACTTTTTGTGTACTTGCCAGTCTGCCAGAAGCGATATGTCACTTGTTGTGTATCTTAAGAGATTCATCGTTACTCCTTCCATAGGTTACTGGTATTCTCTGATTCAATACCTCTAGTGACGAAAAAGTCGCTATCTTAATAGTGCAATACTTCTTCCTCCCAGTTGCTCACACAGTCTACTACTTTTTGTGTAGTTTTTGTCTGCCAGAAACTATAATTCACTAGTTGTGTATCATAAAAGTGTCATCGTTTCTCCTCCTAGGGGTTATTCGAGATTTCTTAATCCAAACCCCTAGTAACGAGGCATTGGCTACCTTAAGAGAGTCATAGTTATTCGTCCCACTTGCTCACCCAGTCTGCCACTTTTTCTTACTGTGGCCAGTCTGCCAGAAGCGATATGTCACTCGTTGTGTATCTTAAGAGATTTTTCGTTACTCCTTCCGTAGGTTACTGGTATTCTCTGATGCAATACCTCTCGTGAAGAAAAAGTCGCTATCTTAATAGTGCAATACTTCTTCCTAACAGTTGCTCACACAGTTTACTACTTTTTGTGTACTTGCCAGTCTGCCAGAAGCGATATGTCACTAGTTGTGTATCATAAAAGAGTCATCGTTTCTCCTCCTAGGGGTTATTCGAGATTTCTTAATCCAAACTCCTAGTAACGAGGCATTGGCTACCTTAAGGGAGTCATAGTTACTCGTCCCCATTGCTCACCCAGTCTGCCACTTTTTCTTACTGTGGCCAGTCTGCCAGAAGCGATATGTCACTCGTTGTGTATCTTAAGAAATTCATCGTTACTCCTTCCATAGGTTACTGGTATTCTCTGATGCAATACCTCTCGTGACGAAAAATTCGCTATCTTAATAGTGCAATACTTCTTCCTCCCAGTTGCTCACACAGTTTACTACTTTTTGTGTACTTGCCAGTCTGCCAGAAGCGATATGTCACTAGTTGTGTATCATAAAAGAGTCATCGTTTCTCCTCCTAGGGGTTATTCGAGATTTCTTAATCCAAACTCCTAGTAACGAGGCATTGGCTACCTTAAGGGAGTCATAGTTACTCGTCCCCATTGCTCACCCAGTCTGCCACTTTTTCTTACTGTGGCCAGTCTGCCAGAAGCGATATGTCACTTGTTGTGTATCTTAAGAGATTCGTCGTTACTCCTTCCATAGGTTACTGGTATTCTCTGATTCAATACCTCTCGTGACGAAAAAGTCGCTATCTTAATAGTGCAATACTTCTTCCTCCCAGTTGCTCACACAGTCTACTACTTTTTGTGTAGTTTTTGTCTGCCAGAAACTATAATTCACTAGTTGTGTATCATAAAAGTGTCATCGTTTCTCCTCCTAGGGGTTATTCGAGATTTCTTAATCCAAACCCCTAGTAACGAGGCATTGGCTACCTTAAGAGAGTCATAGTTACTCGTCCCAATTGCTCACCCAGCCTGCCACTTATTCTTACTGTGGCCAGTCTGCCAGAAGCGATATCTCACTCGTTGTGTATCTTAAGAGATTCATCGTTACTCCCTTCATAGGTTACTCGTATTCTCTGATTCAATACCTCTCGTGACGAAACATTGGCTTTCTTAATAGTGCCATACTTCTTCCACCCAGTTGCTCACACTGTTTCCTACTTTTTGTGTACTTGCCAGTCTGCCAGAAGCGATATGTCACTTGTTGTGTATCTTAAGAGATTCATCGTTACTCCTTCCATAGGTTACTGGTATTCTCTGATTCAATACCTCTAGTGACGAAAAAGTCGCTATCTTAATAGTGCAATACTTCTTCCTCCCAGTTGCTCACACAGTCTACTACTTTTTGTGTAGTTTTTGTCTGCCAGAAACTATAATTCACTAGTTGTGTATCATAAAAGTGTCATCGTTTCTCCTCCTAGGGGTTATTCGAGATTTCTTAATCCAAACCCCTAGTAACGAGGCATTGGCTACCTTAAGAGAGTCATAGTTATTCGTCCCACTTGCTCACCCAGTCTGCCACTTTTTCTTACTGTGGCCAGTCTGCCAGAAGCGATATGTCACTCGTTGTGTATCTTAAGAGATTTTTCGTTACTCCTTCCGTAGGTTACTGGTATTCTCTGATGCAATACCTCTCGTGAAGAAAAAGTCGCTATCTTAATAGTGCAATACTTCTTCCTAACAGTTGCTCACACAGTTTACTACTTTTTGTGTACTTGCCAGTCTGCCAGAAGCGATATGTCACTAGTTGTGTATCATAAAAGAGTCATCGTTTCTCCTCCTAGGGGTTATTCGAGATTTCTTAATCCAAACTCCTAGTAACGAGGCATTGGCTACCTTAAGGGAGTCATAGTTACTCGTCCCCATTGCTCACCCAGTCTGCCACTTTTTCTTACTGTGGCCAGTCTGCCAGAAGCGATATGTCACTCGTTGTGTATCTTAAGAAATTCATCGTTACTCCTTCCATAGGTTACTGGTATTCTCTGATGCAATACCTCTCGTGACGAAAAATTCGCTATCTTAATAGTGCAATACTTCTTCCTCCCAGTTGCTCACACAGTTTACTACTTTTTGTGTACTTGCCAGTCTGCCAGAAGCGATATGTCACTAGTTGTGTATCATAAAAGAGTCATCGTTTCTCCTCCTAGGGGTTATTCGAGATTTCTTAATCCAAACTCCTAGTAACGAGGCATTGGCTACCTTAAGGGAGTCATAGTTACTCGTCCCCATTGCTCACCCAGTCTGCCACTTTTTCTTACTGTGGCCAGTCTGCCAGAAGCGATATGTCACTCGTTGTGTATCTTAAGAAATTCATCGTTACTCCTTCCATAGGTTACTGGTATTCTCTGATGCAATACCTCTCGTAGAAAAATTCGCTATCTTAATAGTGCAATACTTCTTCCTCCCAGTTGCTCACACAGTTTACTACTTTTTGTGTACTTGCCAGTCTGCCAGAAGCGATATGTCACTAGTTGTGTATCATAAAAGAGTCATCGTTTCTCCTCCTAGGGGTTATTCGAGGTTTCTTAATCCAAACCCCTAGTGACGAGGCATTGGCTACCTTAAGAGAGTCATAGTTACTCGTCCCAATTGCTCACCCAGTCTGCCATTTATTCTTACTGTGGCCAGTCTGCCAGAAGCGATATGTCACTTGTTGTGTATCTTAAGAGATTCGTCGTTACTCCTTCCATAGGTTACTGGTATTCTCTGATTCAATACCTCTCGTGACGAAAAAGTCGCTATCTTAATAGTGCAATACTTCTTCCTCCCAGTTGCTCACACAGTCTACTACTTTTTGTGCAGTTTTTGTCTGCCAGAAACTATAATTCACTAGTTGTGTATCATAAAAGTGTCATCGTTTCTCCTCCTAGGGGTTATTCGAGATTTCTTAATCCAAACCCCTAGTAACGAGGCATTGGCTACCTTAAGAGAGTCATAGTTACTCGTCCCAATTGCTCACCCAGTCTGCCACTTATTCTTAGTGTGGCCAGTCTGCCAGAAGCGATATGTCACTCGTTGTGTATCTTAAGAGATTCGTCGTTACTCCTTCCATAGGTTACTCGTATTCTCTGATTCAGTACCTCTCGTGACGAAACATTGGCTTTCTTAATAGTGCCATACTTCTTCCACCCAGTTGCTCACACTGTTTCCTACTTTTTGTGTACTTGCCAGTCTGCCAGAAGCGATATGTCACTAGTTGTGTATCATAAAAGAGTCATCGTTTCTCCTCCTAGGGGTTATTCGAGATTTCTTAATCCAAACTCCTACTAACGAGGCATTGGCTACCTTAAGGGAGTCATAGTTACTCGTCCCCATTGCTCACCCAGTCTGCCACTTTTTCTTACTGTGGCCAGTCTGCCAGAAGCGATATGTCACTCGTTGTGTATCTTAAGAAATTCATCGTTACTCCTTCCATAGGTTACTGGTATTCTCTGATGCAATACCTCTCGTGATGAAAAATTCGCTATCTTAATAGTGCAATACTTCTTCCTCCCAGTTGCTCACACAGTTTACTACTTTTTGTGTACTTGCCAGTCTGCCAGAAGCGATATGTCACTAGTTGTGTATCATAAAAGAGTCATCGTTTCTCCTCCTAGGGGTTATTCGAGGTTTCTTAATCCAAACCCCTAGTGACGAGGCATTGGCTACCTTAAGAGAGTCATAGTTACTCGTCCCAATTGCTCACCCAGTCTGCCACTTATTCTTACTGTGGCCAGTCTACCAGTAGCGATATGTCACTCGTTGTGTATCTTAAGAGATTCATCGTTACTCCCTCCATAGGTTACTCGTATTCTCTGATTCAATACCTCTCGTGACGAAACATTGGCTTTCTTAATAGTGCCATACTTCTTCCACCCAGTTGCTCACACTGTTTCCTACTTTTTGTGTACTTGCCAGTCTGCCAGAAGCGATATGTCACTAGTTGTGTATCATAAAAGAGTCATCGTTTCTCCTCCTAGGGGTTATTCGAGATTTCTTAATCCAAACCCCTAGTGACGAGGCATTGGCTACCTTAAGAGAGTTATAGTTACTCGTCCCAATTGCTCACCCAGTCTGCCACTTTTTCTTACTGTGGCCAGTCTGCCAGAAGCGATATGTCACTCGTTGTGTATCTTAAGAGATTCATCGTTACTCCTTCCATAGGTTACTGGTATTCTCTGATGCAATACCTCTCGTGACGAAAAAGTCGCTATCTTAAAAGTGCAATACTTCTTCCTCCCAGTTGCTCACACAGTCTACTACTTTTTGTGTAGTTTTTGTCTGCCAGAAACTATAATTCACTAGTTGTGTATCATAAAAGTGTCATCGTTTCTCCTTCTAGGGGTTATTCGAGATTTCTTAATCCAAACCCATAGTAACGAGGCATTGGCTACCTTAAGAGAGCCATAGTTTAGTCGTCCCACTTGCTCACCCAGTCTGCCACTTTTTCTTACTGTGGCCAGTCTGCCAGAAGCGATATGTCTCTCGTTGTGTATCTTAAGAGATTCATCGTTACTCCCTCCATAGGTTACTCGTATTCTCTGATTCAATACCTCTCGTGACGAAACATTGGCTTTCTTAATAGTGCCATACTTCTTCCTCCCAGTTGCTCACACAGTTTCCTACTTTTTGTGTACTTGCCAGTGAGCCAGAAGCGATATGTCACTAGTTGTGTATCATAAAAGAGTCATCGTTTCTCCTCCTAGGGTTATTCGAGATTTCTTAATCCAAACCCTTAGAGACGAGGCATTGGCTACCTTAAGAGAGTCATAGTTACTCGTCCCAATTGTTCACCCAGTCTGCCACTTTTTCTTACTGTGGCCAGTCTGCCAGAAGCGATATGTCACTCGTTGTGTATCTTAAGAGATTCATCGTTACTCCTTCCATAGGTTACTGGAATTCTCTGATGCAATACGTCTCGTGACGAAAAAGTCGCTATCTTAATAGTGCAATACTTCTTCCTCCCAGTTGCTCACACAGTTTACTACTTTTTGTGTACTTGCCAGTCTGCCAGAAGCGATATGTCACTAGTTGTGTATAATAAAAGTGTCATCGTTTCTCCTCCTAGGGGTTATTCGAGATTTCTTAATCCAAATCCCTAGTAACGAGGCATTGGCTACCTTAAGAGAGTCATAGTTACTCGTCCCACTTGCTCACCCAGTCTGCCACTTTTTCTTACTGTGGCCAGTCTGCCAGAAGCGATATGTCACTAGTTGTGTATCATAAAAGAGTCATCGTTTCTCCTCCTAGGGGTTATTCGAGATTTCTTAATCCAAACTCCTAGTAACGAGGCATTGGCTACCTTAAGGGAGTCATAGTTACTCGTCCCCATTGCTCACACAGTCTGCCACTTTTTCTTACTGTGGCCAGTCTGCCAGAAGCGATATGTCACTCGTTGTGTATCTTAAGAAATTCATCGTTACTCCTTCCATAGGTTACTGGTATTCTCTGATGCAATACCTCTCGTGACGAAAAATTCGCTATCTTAATAGTGCAATACTTCTTCCTCCCAGTTGCTCACACAGTTTACTACTTTTTGTGTACTTGCTAGTCTGCCAGAAGCGATATGTCACTAGTTGTGTTTCATAAAAGAGTCATCGTTTCTCCTCCTAGGGGTTATTCGAGGTTTCTTAATCCAAACCCCTAGTGACGAGGCATTGGCTACCTTAAGAGAGTCATAGTTACTCGTCCCAATTGCTCACCCAGTCTGCCACTTATTCTTACTGTGGCCAGTCTGCCAGAAGCGATATGTCACTTGTTGTGTATCTTAAGAGATTCATCGTTACTCCTTCCATAGGTTACTGGTATTCTCTGATTCAATACCTCTCGTGACGAAAAAGTCGCCATCTTAATAGTGCAATACTTCTTCCTCCCAGTTGCTCACACAGTCTACTACTTTTTGTGTAGTTTTTGTCTGCCAGAAACTATAATTCACTAGTTGTGTATCATAAAAGTGTCATCGTTTCACCTCCTAGGGGTTATTCGAGATTTCTTAATCCAAACCCCTAGTAACGAGGCATTGGCTACCTTAAGAGAGTCATAGTTACTCGTCCCACTTGCTCACCCAGTCTGCCACTTTTTCTTACTGTGGCCAGTCTGCCAGAAGCGATATGTCACTCGTTGTGTATCTTAAGAGATTTTTCGTTACTCCTTCGGTAGGTTACTGGTATTCTCTGATGCAATACCTCTCGTGAAGAAAAAGTCGCTATCTTAATAGTGCAATACTTCTTCCTCCCAGTTGCTCACACAGTTTACTACTTTTTGTGTACTTGCCAGTCTGCCAGAAGCGATATGTCACTAGTTGTGTATCATAAAAGAGTCATCGTTTCTCCTCCTAGGGGTTATTCGAGATTTCTTAATCCAAACTCCTAGTAACGAGGCATTGGCTACCTTAAGGGAGTCATAGTTACTCGTCCCCATTGCTCACCCAGTCTGCCACTTTTTCTTACTGTGGCCAGTCTGCCAGAAGCGATATGTCACTCGTTGTGTATCTTAAGAAATTCATCGTTACTCCTTCCATAGGTTACTGGTATTCTCTGATACAATACCTCTCGTGACGAAAAATTCGCTATCTTAATAGTGCAATACTTCTTCCTCCCAGTTGCTCACACAGTTTACTACTTTTTGTGTACTTGCCAGTCTGCCAGAAGCGATATGTCACTAGTTGTGTATCATAAAAGAGTCATCGTTTCTCCTCCTAGGGGTTATTCGAGGTTTCTTAATCCAAACCCCTAGTGACGAGGCATTGGCTACCTTAAGAGAGTCGTAGTTACTCGTCCCAATTGCTCACCCAGTCTGCCACTTATTCTTACTGTGGCCAGTCTGCCAGAAGCGATATGTCACTTGTTGTGTATCTTAAGAGATTCGTCGTTACTCCTTCCATAGGTTACTGGTATTCTCTGATTCAATACCTCTCGTGACGAAAAAGTCGCTATCTTAATAGTGCAATACTTCTTCCTCCCAGTTGCTCACACAGTCTACTACTTTTTGTGTAGTTTTTGTCTGCCAGAAACTATAATTCACTAGTTGTGTATCATAAAAGTGTCATCGTTTCTCCTCCTAGGGGTTATTCGAGATTTCTTAATCCAAACCCCTAGTAACGAGGCATTGGCTACCTTAAGAGAGTCATAGTTACTCGTCCCAATTGCTCACCCAGTCTGCCACTTATTCTTACTGTGGCCAGTCTGCCAGAAGCGATATGTCACTCGTTGTGTATCTTAAGAGATTCATCGTTACTCCCTCCATAGGTTACTCGTATTCTCTGATTCAATACCTCTCATGACGAAACATTGGCTTTCTTAATAGTGCCATACTTCTTCCACCCAGTTGCTCACACTGTTTCCTACTTTTTGTGTACTTGCCAGTCTGCCAGAAGCGATATGTCACTAGTTGTGTATCATAAAAGAGTCATCGTTTCTCCTCCTAGGGGTTATTCGAGATTTGTTAATCCAAACTCCTAGTAACGAGGCATTGGCTCCCTTAAGGGAGTCATAGTTACTCGTCCCCTTTGCTCACCCAGTCTGCCACTTTTTCTTACTGTGGCCAGTCTGCCAGAAGCGATATGTCACTCGTTGTGTATCTTAAGAGATTCGTCGTTACTCCTTCCATAGGTTACTGGTATTCTCTGATGCAATACCTCTCGTGATGAAAAATTCGCTATCTTAATAGTGCAATACTTCTTCCTCCCAGTTACTCACACAGTTTACTACTTTTTGTGTACTTGCCAGTCTGCCAGAAGCGATATGTCACTAGTTGTGTATCATAAAAGAGTCATCGTTTCTCCTCCTAGGGGTTATTCGAGGTTTCTTAATCCAAACCCCTAGTGACGAGGCATTGGCTACCTTAAGAGAGTCATAGTTACTCGTCCCAATTGCTCACCCAGTCTGCCACTTATTCTTACTGTGGCCAGTCTGCCAGAAGCGATATGTCACTTGTTGTGTATCTTAAGAGATTCATCGTTACTCCTTCCATAGGTTACTGGTATTCTCTGACTCAATACCTCTCCTGACGAAAAAGTCGCTATCTTAATAGTGCAATACTTCTTCCTCCCAGTTGCTCACACAGTCTACTACTTTTTGTGTAGTTTTTGTCTGCCAGAAACTATAATTCACTAGTTGTGTATCATAAAAGTGTCATCGTTTCTCCTCCTAGGGGTTATTCGAGATTTCTTAATCCAAACCCCTAGTAACGAGGCATTGGCTACCTTAAGAGAGTCATAGTTACTCGTCCCAATTGCTCACCAGTCTGCCACTTATTCCTACTGTGGCCAGTCTGCCAGTAGCGATATGTCACTCGTTGTGTATCTTAAGAGATTCATCGTTACTCCCTCCATAGGTTACTCGTATTCTCTGATTCAATACCTCTCGTGACGAAACATTGGCTTTCCTAATAGTGCCATACTTCTTCCACCCAGTTTCTCACACTGTTTCCTACTTTTTGTGTACTTGCCAGTCTGCCAGAAGCGATATGTCACTAGTTGTGTATCATTAAAGAGTCATCGTTTCTCCTCCTAGGGGTTATTCGAGATTTCTTAATCCAAACTCCTAGTAACGAGGCATTGGCTACCTTAAGGGAGTCATAGTTACTCGTCCCCATTGCTCACCCAGTCTGCCACTTTTTCTTACTGTGGCCAGTCTGCCAGAAGCGGTATGTCACTCGTTGTGTATCTTAAGAAATTCATCGTTACTCCTTCCATAGGTTACTGGTATTCTCTGATGCAATACCTCTCGTGACGAAAAATTCGCTATCTTAATAGTGCAATACTTCTTCCTCCCAGTTGCTCACACAGTTTACTACTTTTTGTGTACTTGCCAGTCTGCCAGAAGCGATATGTCACTAGTTGTGTATCATAAAAGAGTCATCGTTTCTCCTCCTAGGGGTTATTCGAGATTTCTTAATCCAAACCCTTAGTGACGAGGCATTGGCTACCTTAAGAGAGTTATAGTTACTCGTCCCAATTGCTCACCCAGTCTGCCACTTTTTCTTACCGTGGCCAGTCTGCCAGAAGCGATATGTCACTCGTTGTGTATCTTAAGAGATTCATCGTTACTCCTTCCATAGGTTACTGGTATTCTCTGATGCAATACCTCTCGTGACGAAAAAGTCGCTATCTTAAAAGTGCAATACTTCTTCCTCCCAGTTGCTCACACAGTCTACTACTTTTTGTGTAGTTTTTTTCTGCCAGAAACTATAATTCACTAGTTGTGTATCATAAAAGTGTCATCGTTTCTCCTCCTAGGGGTTATTCGAGATTTCTTAATCCAAACCCATAGTAACGAGGCATTGGCTACCTTAAGAGAGTCATAGTTACTCGTCCCACTTGCTCACCCAGTCTGCCACTTTTTCTTACTGTGGCCAGTCTGCCAGAAGCGATATGTCTCTCGTTGTGTATCTTAAGAGATTCATCGTTACTCCCTCCATAGGTTACTCGTATTCTCTGATTCAATACCTCTCGTGACGAAACATTGGCTTTCTTAATAGTGCCATACTTCTTCCTCCCAGTTGCTCACACAGTTTCCTACTTTTTGTGTACTTGCCAGTGTGCCAGAAGCGATATGTCACTAGTTGTGTATCATAAAAGAGTCATCGTTTCTCCTCCTAGGGTTATTCGAGATTTCTTAATCCAAACCCTTAGTGACGAGGCATTGGCTACCTTAAGAGAGTCATAGTTACTCGTCCCAATTGCTCACCCAGTCTGCCACTTTTTCTTACTGTGGCCAGTCTGCCAGAAGCGATATGTCACTCGTTGTGTATCTTAAGAGATTCATCGTTACTCCTTCCATAGGTTACTGGTATTCTCTGATTCAATACCTCTCCTGACGAAAAAGTCGCTATCTTAATAGTGCAATACTTCTTCCTCCCAGTTGCTCACACAGTCTACTACTTTTTGTGTAGTTTTTGTCTGCCAGAAACTATAATTCACTAGTTGTGTATCATAAAAGTGTCATCGTTTCTCCTCCTAGGGGTTATTCGAGATTTCTTAATCCAAACCCCTAGTAACGAGGCATTGGCTACCTTAAGAGAGTCATAGTTACTCGTCCCAATTGCTCACCCAGTCTGCCACTTATTCTTACTGTGGCCAGTCTGCCAGTAGCGATATGTCACTCTTTGTGTATCTTAAGAGATTCATCGTTACTCCCTCCATAGGTTACTCGTATTCTCTGATTCAATACCTCTCCTGACGAAAAAGTCGCTATCTTAATAGTGCAATACTTCTTCCTCCCAGTTGCTCACACAGTCTACTACTTTTTGTGTAGTTTTTGTCTGCCAGAAACTATAATTCACTAGTTGTGTATCATAAAAGTGTCATCGTTTCTCCTCCTAGGGGTTATTCGAGATTTCTTAATCCAAACCCCTAGTAACGAGGCATTGGCTACCTTAAGAAAGTCATAGTTACTCGTCCCAATTGCTCACCCAGTCTGCCACTTATTCTTACTGTGGCCAGTCTGCCAGTAGCGATATGTCACTCTTTGTGTATCTTAAGAGATTCATCGTTACTCCCTCCATAGGTTACTCGTATTCTCTGATTCAATACCTCTCGTGACGAAACATTGGCTTTCTTAATAGTGCCATACTTCTTCCACCCAGTTGCTCACACTGTTTCCTACTTTTTGTGTACTTGCCAGTCTGCCAGAAGCGATATGTCACTAGTTGTGTATCATTAAAGAGTCATCGTTTCTCCTCCTAGGGGTTATTCGAGATTTCTTAATCCAAACTCCTAGTAACGAGGCATTGGCTACCTTAAGGGAGTCATAGTTACTCGTCCCCATTGCTCACACAGTCTGCCACTTTTTCTTACTGTGGCCAGTCTGCCAGAAGCGATATGTCACTCGTTGTGTATCTTAAGAAATTCATCGTTACTCCTTCCATAGGTTACTGGTATTCTCTGATGCAATACCTCTCGTGACGAAAAATTCGCTATCTTAATAGTGCAATACTTCTTCCTCAAAGTTGCTCACACAGTTTACTACTTTTTGTGTACTTGCCAGTCTGCCAGAAGCGATATGTCACTAGTTGTGTATCATAAAAGAGTCATCGCTTCTCCTCCTAGGGGTTATTCGAGATTTCTTAATCCAAACCCTTAGTGACGAGGCATTGTTACCTTAAGAGAGTTATAGTTACTCGTCCCAATTGCTCACCCAGTCTGCCACTTTTTCTTACTGTGGCCAGTCTGCCAGAAGCGATATGTCACTCGTTGTGTATCTTAAGAAATTCATCGTTACTCCTTCCATAGGTTACTGGTATTCTCTGATGCAATACCTCTCGTGAAGAAAAATTCGCTATCTTAATAGTGCAATACTTCTTCCTCCCAGTTGCTCACACAGTTTACTACTTTTTGTGTACTTGCCAGTCTGCCAGAAGCGATATGTCACTAGTTGTGTATCATTAAAGAGTCATCGTTTCTCCTCCTAGGGGTTATTCGAGATTTCTTAATCCAAACTCCTAGTAACGAGGCATTGGCTACCTTAAGGGAGTCATAGTTACTCGTCCCCATTGCTCACCCAGTCTGCCACTTTTTCTTACTGTGGCCAGTCTGCCAGAAGCGGTATGTCACTCGTTGTGTATCTTAAGAAATTCATCGTTACTCCTTCCATAGGTTACTGGTATTCTCTGATGCAATACCTCTCGTGACGAAAAATTCGCTATCTTAATAGTGCAATACTTCTTCCTCCCAGTTGCTCACACAGTTTACTACTTTTTGTGTACTTGCCAGTCTGCCAGAAGCGATATGTCACTAGTTGTGTATCATAAAAGAGTCATCGTTTCTCCTCCTAGGGGTTATTCGAGATTTCTTAATCCAAACCCTTAGTGACGAGGCATTGGCTACCTTAAGAGAGTTATAGTTACTCGTCCCAATTGCTCACCCAGTCTGCCACTTTTTCTTACCGTGGCCAGTCTGCCAGAAGCGATATGTCACTCGTTGTGTATCTTAAGAGATTCATCGTTACTCCTTCCATAGGTTACTGGTATTCTCTGATGCAATACCTCTCGTGACGAAAAAGTCGCTATCTTAAAAGTGCAATACTTCTTCCTCCCAGTTGCTCACACAGTCTACTACTTTTTGTGTAGTTTTTTTCTGCCAGAAACTATAATTCACTAGTTGTGTATCATAAAAGTGTCATCGTTTCTCCTCCTAGGGGTTATTCGAGATTTCTTAATCCAAACCCATAGTAACGAGGCATTGGCTACCTTAAGAGAGTCATAGTTACTCGTCCCACTTGCTCACCCAGTCTGCCACTTTTTCTTACTGTGGCCAGTCTGCCAGAAGCGATATGTCTCTCGTTGTGTATCTTAAGAGATTCATCGTTACTCCCTCCATAGGTTACTCGTATTCTCTGATTCAATACCTCTCGTGACGAAACATTGGCTTTCTTAATAGTGCCATACTTCTTCCTCCCAGTTGCTCACACAGTTTCCTACTTTTTGTGTACTTGCCAGTGTGCCAGAAGCGATATGTCACTAGTTGTGTATCATAAAAGAGTCATCGTTTCTCCTCCTAGGGTTATTCGAGATTTCTTAATCCAAACCCTTAGTGACGAGGCATTGGCTACCTTAAGAGAGTCATAGTTACTCGTCCCAATTGCTCACCCAGTCTGCCACTATTTCTTACTGTGGCCAGTCTGCCAGAAGCGATATGTCACTCGTTGTGTATCTTAAGAGATTCATCGTTACTCCTTCCATAGGTTACTGTTATTCTCTGATTCAATACCTCTCCTGACGAAAAAGTCGCTATCTTAATAGTGCAATACTTCTTCCTCCCAGTTGCTCACACAGTCTACTACTTTTTGTGTAGTTTTTGTCTGCCAGAAACTATAATTCACTAGTTGTGTATCATAAAAGTGTCATCGTTTCTCCTCCTAGGGGTTATTCGAGATTTCTTAATCCAAACCCCTAGTAACGAGGCATTGGCTACCTTAAGAGAGTCATAGTTACTCGTCCCAATTGCTCACCCAGTCTGCCACTTATTCTTACTGTGGCCAGTCTGCCAGTAGCGATATGTCACTCGTTGTGTATCTTAAGAGATTCATCGTTACTCCCTCCATAGGTTACTCGTATTCTCTGATTCAATACCTCTCGTGACGAAACATTGGCTTTCCTAATAGTGCCATACTTCTTCCACCCAGTTTCTCACACTGTTTCCTACTTTTTGTGTACTTGCCAGTCTGCCAGAAGCGATATGTCACTAGTTGTGTATCATTAAAGAGTCATCGTTTCTCCTCCTAGGGGTTATTCGAGATTTCTTAATCCAAACTCCTAGTAACGAGGCATTGGCTACCTTAAGGGAGTCATAGTTACTCGTCCCCATTGCTCACCCAGTCTGCCACTTTTTCTTACTGTGGCCAGTCTGCCAGAAGCGGTATGTCACTCGTTGTGTATCTTAAGAAATTCATCGTTACTCCTTCCATAGGTTACTGGTATTCTCTGATGCAATACCTCTCGTGACGAAAAATTCGCTATCTTAATAGTGCAATACTTCTTCCTCCCAGTTGCTCACACAGTTTACTACTTTTTGTGTACTTGCCAGTCTGCCAGAAGCGATATGTCACTAGTTGTGTATCATAAAAGAGTCATCGTTTCTCCTCCTAGGGGTTATTCGAGATTTCTTAATCCAAACCCTTAGTGACGAGGCATTGGCTACCTTAAGAGAGTTATAGTTACTCGTCCCAATTGCTCACCCAGTCTGCCACATTTTCTTACCGTGGCCAGTCTGCCAGAAGCGATATGTCACTCGTTGTGTATCTTAAGAGATTCATCGTTACTCCTTCCATAGGTTACTGGTATTCTCTGATGCAATACCTCTCGTGACGAAAAAGTCGCTATCTTAAAAGTGCAATACTTCTTCCTCCCAGTTGCTCACACAGTCTACTACTATTTGTGTAGTTTTTTTCTGCCTGAAACTATAATTCACTAGTTGTGTATCATAAAAGTGTCATCGTTTCTCCTCCTAGGGGTTATTCGAGATTTCTTAATCCAAACCCATAGTAACGAGGCATTGGCTACCTTAAGAGAGTCATAGTTACTCGTCCCACTTGCTCACCCAGTCTGCCACTTTTTCTTACTGTGGCCAGTCTGCCAGAAGCGATATGTCTCTCGTTGTGTATCTTAAGAGATTCATCGTTACTCCCTCCATAGGTTACTCGTATTCTCTGATTCAATACCTCTCGTGACGAAACATTGGCTTTCTTAATAGTGCCATACTTCTTCCTCCCAGTTGCTCACACAGTTTCCTACTTTTTGTGTACTTGCCAGTGTGCCAGAAGCGATATGTCACTAGTTGTGTATCATAAAAGAGTCATCGTTTCTCCTCCTAGGGTTATTCGAGATTTCTTAATCCAAACCCTTAGTGACGAGGCATTGGCTACCTTAAGAGAGTCATAGTTACTCGTCCCAATTGCTCACCCAGTCTGCCACTTTTTCTTACTGTGGCCAGTCTGCCAGAAGCGATATGTCACTCGTTGTGTATCTTAAGAGATTCATCGTTACTCCTTCCATAGGTTACTGGTATTCTCTGATTCAATACCTCTCCTGACGAAAAAGTCGCTATCTTAATAGTGCAATACTTCTTCCTCCCAGTTGCTCACACAGTCTACTACTTTTTGTGTAGTTTTTGTCTGCCAGAAACTATAATTCACTAGTTGTGTATCATAAAAGTGTCATCGTTTCTTTTCCTAGGGGTTATTCGAGATTTCTTAATCCAAACCCCTAGTAACGAGGCATTGGCTACCTTAAGAGAGTCATAGTTACTCGTCCCAATTGCTCACCCAGTCTGCCACTTATTCTTACTGTGGCCAGTCTGCCAGTAGCGATATGTCACTCTTTGTGTATCTTAAGAGATTCATCGTTACTCCCTCCATAGGTTACTCGTATTCTCTGATTCAATACCTCTCGTGACGAAACATTGGCTTTCTTAATAGTGCCATACTTCTTCCACCCAGTTGCTCACACTGTTTCCTACTTTTTGTGTACTTGCCAGTCTGCCAGAAGCGATATGTCACTAGTTGTGTATCATTAAAGAGTCATCGTTTCTCCTCCTAGGGGTTATTCGAGATTTCTTAATCCAAACTCCTAGTAACGAGGCATTGGCTACCTTAAGGGAGTCATAGTTACTCGTCCCCATTGCTCACCCAGTCTGCCACTTTTTCTTACTGTGGCCAGTCTGCCAGAAGCGATATGTCACTCGTTGTGTATCTTAAGAAATTCATCGTTACTCCTTCCATAGGTTACTGGTATTCTCTGATGCAATACCTCTCGTGACGAAAAATTCGCTATCTTAATAGTGCAATACTTCTTCCTCCCAGTTGCTCACACAGTTTACTACTTTTTGTGTACTTGCCAGTCTGCCAGAAGCGATATGTCACTAGTTGTGTATCATAAAAGAGTCATCGCTTCTCCTCCTAGGGGTTATTCGAGATTTCTTAATCCAAACCCTTAGTGACGAGGCATTGTTACCTTAAGAGAGTTATAGTTACTCGTCCCAATTGCTCACCCAGTCTGATACTTTTTCTTACTGTGGCCAGTCTGCCAGAAGCGATATGTCACTCGTTGTGTATCTTAAGAAATTCATCGTTACTCCTTCCATAGGTTACTGGTATTCTCTGATGCAATACCTCTCGTGACGAAAAATTCGCTATCTTAATAGTGCAATACTTCTTCCTCCCAGTTGCTCACACAGTTTACTACTTTTTGTGTACTTGCCAGTCTGCCAGAAGCGATATGTCACTAGTTGTGTATCATTAAAGAGTCATCGTTTCTCCTCCTAGGGGTTATTCGAGATTTCTTAATCCAAACTCCTAGTAACGAGGCATTGGCTACCTTAAGGGAGTCATAGTTACTCGTCCCCATTGCTCACCCAGTCTGCCACTTTTTCTTACTGTGGCCAGTCTGCCAGAAGCGGTATGTCACTCGTTGTGTATCTTAAGAAATTCATCGTTACTCCTTCCATAGGTTACTGGTATTCTCTGATGCAATACCTCTCGTGACGAAAAATTCGCTATCTTAATAGTGCAATACTTCTTCCTCCCAGTTGCTCACACAGTTTACTACTTTTTGTGTACTTGCCAGTCTGCCAGAAGCGATATGTCACTAGTTGTGTATCATAAAAGAGTCATCGTTTCTCCTCCTAGGGGTTATTCGAGATTTCTTAATCCAAACCCTTAGTGACGAGGCATTGGCTACCTTAAGAGAGTTATAGTTACTCGTCCCAATTGCTCACCCAGTCTGCCACTTTTTCTTACCGTGGCCAGTCTGCCAGAAGCGATATGTCACTCGTTGTGTATCTTAAGAGATTCATCGTTACTCCTTCCATAGGTTACTGGTATTCTCTGATGCAATACCTCTCGTGACGAAAAAGTCGCTATCTTAAAAGTGCAATACTTCTTCCTCCCAGTTGCTCACACAGTCTACTACTTTTTGTGTAGTTTTTTTCTGCCAGAAACTATAATTCACTAGTTGTGTATCATAAAAGTGTCATCGTTTCTCCTCCTAGGGGTTATTCGAGATTTCTTAATCCAAACCCATAGTAACGAGGCATTGGCTACCTTAAGAGAGTCATAGTTACTCGTCCCACTTGCTCACCCAGTCTGCCACTTTTTCTTACTGTGGCCAGTCTGCCAGAAGCGATATGTCTCTCGTTGTGTATCTTAAGAGATTCATCGTTACTCCCTCCATAGGTTACTCGTATTCTCTGATTCAATACCTCTCGTGACGAAACATTGGCTTTCTTAATAGTGCCATACTTCTTCCTCCCAGTTGCTCACACAGTTTCCTACTTTTTGTGTACTTGCCAGTGTGCCAGAAGCGATATGTCACTAGTTGTGTATCATAAAAGAGTCATCGTTTCTCCTCCTAGGGTTATTCGAGATTTCTTAATCCAAACCCTTAGTGACGAGGCATTGGCTACCTTAAGAGAGTCATAGTTACTCGTCCCAATTGCTCACCCAGTCTGCCACTTTTTCTTACTGTGGCCAGTCTGCCAGAAGCGATATGTCACTCGTTGTGTATCTTAAGAGATTCATCGTTACTCCTTCCATAGGTTACTGGTATTCTCTGATTCAATACCTCTCGTGACGAAAAAGTCGCTATCTTAATAGTGCAATACTTCTTCCTCCCAGTTGCTCACACAGTCTACTACTTTTTGTGTAGTTTTTGTCTGCCAGAAACTATAATTCACTAGTTGTGTATCATAAAAGTGTCATCGTTTCTCCTCCTAGGGGTTATTCGAAATTTCTTAATCCAAACCCCTAGTAACGAGGCATTGGCTACCTTAAGAGAGTCATAGTTACTCGTCCCAATTGCTCACCCAGTCTGCCACTTATTCTTACTGTGGCCAGTCTGCCAGTAGCGATATGTCACTCTTTGTGTATCTTAAGAGATTCATCGTTACTCCCTCCATAGGTTACTCGTATTCTCTGATTCAATACCTCTCGTGACGAAACATTGGCTTTCTTAATAGTGCCATACTTCTTCCACCCAGTTGCTCACACTGTTTCCTACTTTTTGTGTACTTGCCAGTCTGCCAGAAGCGATATGTCACTAGTTGTGTATCATTAAAGAGTCATCGTTTCTCCTCCTAGGGGTTATTCGAGATTTCTTAATCCAAACTCCTAGTAACGAGGCATTGGCTACCTTAAGGGAGTCATAGTTACTCGTCCCCATTGCTCACCCAGTCTGCCACTTTTTCTTACTGTGGCCAGTCTGCCAGAAGCGATATGTCACTCGTTGTGTATCTTAAGAAATTCATCGTTACTCCTTCCATAGGTCACTGGTATTCTCTGATGCAATACCTCACGTGACGAAAAATTCGCTATCTTAATAGTGCAATACTTCTTCCTCCCAGTTGCTCACACAGTTTACTACTTTTTGTGTACTTGCCAGTCTGCCAGAAGCGATATGTCACTAGTTGTGTATCATAAAAGAGTCATCGCTTCTCCTCCTAGGGGTTATTCGAGATTTCTTAATCCAAACCCTTAGTGACGAGGCATTGTTACCTTAAGAGAGTTATAGTTACTCGTCCTAATTGCTCACCCAGTCTGCCACTTTTTCTTACTGTGGCCAGTCTGCCAGAAGCGATATGTCACTCGTTGTGTATCTTAAGAGATTCATCGTTACTCCTTCCATAGGTTACTGGTATTCTCTGATGCAATACCTCTCGTGACGAAAAAGTCGCTATCTTAAAAGTGCAATACTTCTTCCTCCCAGTTGCTCACACAGTCTACTACTTTTTGTGTAGTTTTTGTCTGCCAGAAACTATAATTCACTAGTTGTGTATCATAAAAGTGTCATCGTTTCTCCTCCTAGGGGTTATTCGAGATTTCTTAATCCAAACCCATAGTAACGAGGCATTGGCTACCTTAAGAGAGTCATAGTTACTCGTCCCACTTGCTCACCCAGTCTGCCACTTTTTCTTACTGTGGCCAGTCTGCCAGAAGCGATATGTCTCTCGTTGTGTATCTTAAGAGATTCATCGTTACTCCCTCCATAGGTTACTGGTATTCTCTGATGCAATACCTCTCGTGACGAAACATTGGCTTTCTTAATAGTGCCATACTTCTTCCTCCCAGTTGCTCACACAGTTTCCTACTTTTTGTGTACTTGCCAGTGTGCCAGAAGCGATATGTCACTAGTTGTGTATCATAAAAGAGTCATCGTTTCTCCTCCTAGGGTTATTTGAGATTTCTTAATCCAAACCCTTAGTGACGAGGCATTGGCTACCTTAAGAGAGTCATAGTTATTCGTCCCAATTGCTCACCCAGTCTGCCACTTTTTCTTACTGTGGCCAGTCTGCCAGAAGCGATATGTCACTCGTTGTGTATCTTAAGAGATTCATCGTTACTCCGTCCATAGGTTACTGGTATTCTCTGATGAATTACGTCTCGTGACGAAAAAGTCGCTATCTTAATAGTGCAATACTTCTTCCTCCCAGTTGCTCACACAGTTTACTACTTTTTGTGTACTTGCCAGTCTGCCAGAAGCGATATGTCACTCGTTGTGTATCTTAAGAGATATATCGTTACTCCTTCCATAGGTTACTGGTATTCTCTGATTCAATACCTCTCGTGACGAAAAACTCGCTATCTTAAAAGTGCAATACTTCTTCCTCCCAGTTGCTCACACAGTCTACTACTTTTTGTGTAGTTTTTGTCTGCCAGAAACTATAATTCACTAGTTGTGTATCATAAAAGTGTCATCGTTTCTCCTCCTACTGGTTATTCGAGATTTCTTAAACCAAACCCTAGTAACGAGGCATTGGCTACCTTAAGAGAGTCATAGTTACTCGTCCCACTTGCTCACCCAGTCTGCCACTTTTTCTTACTGTGGCCAGTCTGCCAGAAGTGATATGTCACTCGTTGAGTATCTTAAGAGATTCATCGTTACTCCTTCCATAGGTTACTGGTATTCTCTGATGCAATACCTCTCGTGAAGAGAAAGTCGCTATCTTAATAGTGCAATACTTCTTCCTCCCAGTTGCTCACACAGTCTACTATTTTTTGTGTAGTTTTTGTCTGCCAGATACTATAATTCACTAGTTGTGTATCATAAAAGTGTCATCGTTTCTCCTCCTACTGGTTATTCGAGATTTCTTAAACCAAACCCTAGTAACGAGGCATTGGCTACCTTAAGAGAGTCATAGTTACTCGTCCCTATTGCTCAATCAGTCTGCCACTTATTCTTACTGTGGCCAGTCTGCCAGAAGCGATATGTCACTCGTTGTGTATCTTAATAGATTCATCGTTACTCCCTCCATAGGTTACTCGTATTCTCTGATTCAATACCTCTCGTGACGAAACATTGGCTTTCTTAATAGTGCCATACTTCTTCCACCCAGTTGCTCACACTGTTTCCTACTTTTTGTGTACTTGCCAGTCTGCCAGAAGCGATATGTCACTAGTTGTGTATCATAAAAGAGTCATCGTTTCCCCTCCTAGGGGTTATTCGAGATTTCTTAATCCAAACCCCTAGTAACGAGGCATTGGCTACCTTAAGAGAGTCATAGTTACTCGTCCCTATTGCTCAATCAGTCTGCCACTTATTCTTACTGTGGCCAGTCTGCCAGAAGTGGTATGTCACTCGTTGAGTATCTTAAGAGATTCATCGTTACTCCTTCCATAGGTTACTGGTATTCTCTGATGCAATACCTCTCGTGAAGAGAAAGTCGCTATCTTAATAGTGCAATACTTCTTCCTCCCAGTTGTTCACACAGTCTACTATTTTTTGTGTAGTTTTTGTCTGCCAGATACTATAATTCACTAGTTGTGTATCATAAAAGTGTCATCGTTTCTCCTCCTACTGGTTATTCGAGATTTCTTAAACCAAACCCCTAGTAACGAGGCATTGGCTACCTTAAGAGAGTCATAGTTACTCGTCCCTATTGCTCAATCAGTCTGCCACTTATTCTTACTGTGGCCAGTCTGCCAGAAGCGATATGTCACTCGTTGTGTATCTTAAGAGATTCATCGTTACTCCTTCCATAGGTTACTGGTATTCTCTGATGCAATACGTCTCGTTACGAAAAAGTCGCTATCTTAATAGTGCAATACTTCTTCCTCCCAGTTGCTCACACCGTGTACTACTTTTTGTGTACTTGCCAGTCTGCCAGAAGCGATATGTCACTAGTTGTGTATCATAAAAGTGTCATCGTTTCTCCTCCTAGGGGTTATTCGAGATTTCTTAATCCAAACCCTTAGTGACGAGGCATTGGCTACCTTAAGAGAGTCATAGTTACTCGTCCCAATTGCTCACCCAGTCTGCCACTTATTCTTACTGTGGCCAGTCTGCCAGAAGCGATATGTCACTCGTTGTGTATCTTAAGAAATTCATCGTTACTCCTTCCATAGGTTACTGGTATTCTCTGATGCAATACCTCTCGTGATGAAAAATTCGCTATCTTAATAGTGCAATACTTCTTCCTCCCAGTTACTCACACAGTTTACTACTTTTTGTGTACTTGCCAGTCTGCCAGAAGCGATATGTCACTAGTTGTGTATCATAAAAGAGTCATCGTTTCTCCTCCTAGGGGTTATTCGAGGTTTCTTAATCCAAACCCCTAGTGACGAGGCATTGGCTACCTTAAGAGAGTCATAGTTACTCGTCCCAATTGCTCACCCAGTCTGCCACTTATTCTTACTGTGGCCAGTCTGCCAGAAGCGATATGTCACTTGTTGTGTATCTTAAGAGATTCATCGTTACTCCTTCCATAGGTTACTGGTATTCTCTGATTCAATACCTCTCCTGACGAAAAAGTCGCTATCTTAATAGTGCATTACTTCTTCCTCCCAGTTGCTCACACAGTCTACTACTTTTTGTGTAGTTTTTGTCTGCCAGAAACTATAATTCACTAGTTGTGTATCATAAAAGTGTCATCGTTTCTCCTCCTAGGGGTTATTCGAGATTTCTTAATCCAAACCCCTAGTAACGAGGCATTGGCTACCTTAAGAGAGTCATAGTTACTCATCCCAATTGCTCACCCAGTCTGCCACTTATTCTTACTGTGGCCAGTCTGCCAGTAGCGATATGTCACTCGTTGTGTATCTTAAGAGATTCATCGTTACTCCCTCCATAGGTTACTCGTATTCTCTGATTCAATACCTCTCGTGACGAAACATTGGCTTTCTTAATAGTGCCATACTTCTTCCACCCAGTTGCTCACACTGTTTCCTACTTTTTGTGTACTTGCCAGTCTGCCAGAAGCGATATGTCACTAGTTGTGTATCATTAAAGAGTCATCGTTTCTCCTCCTAGGGGTTATTCGAGATTTCTTAATCCAAACTCCTAGTAACGAGGCATTGGCTACCTTAAGGGAGTCATAGTTACTCGTCCCCATTGCTCACCCAGTCTGCCACTTTTTCTTACTGTGGCCAGTCTGCCAGAAGCGATATGTCACTCGTTGTGTATCTTAAGAAATTCATCGTTACTCCTTCCATAGGTTACTGGTATTCTCTGATGCAATACCTCTCGTGACGAAAAATTCGCTATCTTAATAGTGCAATACTTCTTCCTCCCAGTTGCTCACACAGTTTACTACTTTTTGTGTACTTGCCAGTCTGCCAGAAGCGATATGTCACTAGTTGTGTATCATAAAAGAGTCATCGTTTCTCCTCCTAGGGGTTATTCGAGATTTCTTAATCCAAACCCTTAGTGACGAGGCATTGGCTACCTTAAGAGAGTTATAGTTACTCGTCCCAATTGCTCACCCAGTCTGCCACTTTTTCTTACCGTGGCCAGTCTGCCAGAAGCGATATGTCACTCGTTGTGCATCTTAAGAGATTCATCGTTACTCCTTCCATAGGTTACTGGTATTCTCTGATGCAATACATCTCGTGACGAAAAAGTCGCTATCTTAAAAGTGCAATACTTCTTCCTCCCAGTTGCTCACACAGTCTACTACTTTTTGTGTAGTTTTTGTCTGCCAGAAACTATAATTCACTAGTTGTGTATCATAAAAGTGTCATCGTTTCTCCTCCTAGGGGTTATTCGAGATTTCTTAATCCAAACCCATAGTAACGAGGCATTGGCTACCTTAAGAGAGTCATAGTTACTCGTCCCACTTGCTCACCCAGTCTGCCACTTTTTCTTACTGTGGCCAGTCTGCCAGAAGCGATATGTCTCTCGTTGTGTATCTTAAGAGATTCATCGTTACTCCCTCCATAGGTTACTCGTATTCTCTGATTCAATACCTCTCGTGACGAAACATTGGCTTTCTTAATAGTGCCATACTTCTTCCTCCCAGTTGCTCACACAGTTTCCTACTTTTTGTGTACTTGCCAGTGTGCCAGAAGCGATATGTCACTAGTTGTGTATCATAAAAGAGTCATCGTTTCTCCTCCTAGGGGTTATTCGAGATTTCTTAATCCAAACCCTTAGTGACGAGGCATTGGCTACCTTAAGAGAGTCATAGGTACTCGTCCCAATTGCTCACCCAGTCTGCCACTTTTTCTTACTGTGGCCAGTCTGCCAGAAGCGATATGTCACTCGTTGTGTATCTTAAGAGATTCATCGTTACTCCTTCCATAGGTTACTGGTATTCTCTGATGCAATACGTCTCGTGACGAAAAAGTCGCTATCTTAATAGTGCAATACTTCTTCCTCCCAGTTGCTCACAAAGTTTACTACTTTTTGTGTACTTGCCAGTCTGCCAGATGCGATATGTCACTAGTTGTGTATAATAAAAGTGTCATCGTTTCTCCTCCTAGGGGTTATTCGAGATTTCTTAATCCAAACCCCTAGTAACGAGGCATTGGCTACCTTAAGAGAGTCATAGTTACTCGTCCCACTTGCTCACCCAGTCTGCCACTTTTTCTTACTGTGGCCAGTCTGCCAGAAGCGATATGTCACTCGTTGTGTATCTTAAGAGATTCATCGTTACTCCTTCCATAGGTTACTGGTATTCTCTGATTCAATACCTCTCCTGACGAAAAAGTCGCTATCTTAATAGTGCAATACTTCTTCCTCCCAGTTGCTCACACAGTCTACTACTTTTTGTGTAGTTTTTGTCTGCCAGAAACTATAATTCACTAGTTGTGTATCATAAAAGTGTCATCGTTTCTCCTCCTAGGGGTTATTCGAGATTTCTTAATCCAAACCCCTAGTAACGAGGCATTGGCTACCTTAAGAGAGTCATAGTTACTCGTCCCAATTGCTCACCCAGTCTGCCACTTATTCTTACTGTGGCCAGTCTGCCAGTAGCGATATGTCACTCGTTGTGCATCTTAAGAGATTCATCGTTACTCCCTCCATAGGTTACTCGTATTCTCTGATTCAATACCTCTCGTGACGAAACATTGGCTTTCTTAATAGTGCCATACTTCTTCCACCCAGTTGCTCACACTGTTTCCTACTTTTTGTGTACTTGCCAGTCTGCCAGAAGCGATATGTCACTAGTTGTGTATCATTAAAGAGTCATCGTTTCTCCTCCTAGGGGTTATTCGAGATTTCTTAATCCAAACTCCTAGTAACGAGGCATTGGCTACCTTAAGGGAGTCATAGTTACTCGTCCCCATTGGTCACCCAGTCTGCCACTTTTTCTTACTGTGGCCAGTCTGCCAGAAGCGATATGTCACTCGTTGTGTATCTTAAGAAATTCATCGTTACTCCTTCCATAGGTTACTGGTATTCTCTGATGCAATACCTCTCGTGACGAAAAATTCGCTATCTTAATAGTGCAATACTTCTTCCTCCCAGTTGCTCACACAGTTTACTACTTTTTGTGTACTTGCCAGTCTGCCAGAAGCGATATGTCACTAGTTGTGTATCATAAAAGAGTCATCGCTTCTCCTCCTAGGGGTTATTCGAGATTTCTTAATCCAAACCCTTAGTGACGAGGCATTGTTACCTTAAGAGAGTTATAGTTACTCGTCCCAATTGCTCACCCAGTCTGCCACTTTTTCTTACTGTGGCCAGTCTGCCAGAAGCGATATGTCACTCGTTGTGTATCTTAAGGGATTCATCGTTACTCCTTCCATAGGTTACTGGTATTCTCTGATGCAATACCTCTCGTGACGAAAAAGTCGCTATCTTAAAAGTGCAATACTTCTTCCTCCCAGTTGCTCACACAGTCTACTATTTTTTGTGTAGTTTTTGTCTGCCAGAAACTATAATTCACTAGTTGTGTATCATAAAAGTGTCATCGTTTCTCCTCCTAGGGGTTATTCGAGATTTCTTAATCCAAACCCATAGTAACGAGGCATTGGCTACCTTAAGAGAGTCATAGTTACTCGTCCCAATTGCTCACCCAGTCTGCCACTTTTTCTTACTGTGGCCAGTCTGCCAGAAGCGATATGTCTCTCGTTGTGTATCTTAAGAGATTCATCGTTACTCCCTCCATAGGTTACTGGTATTCTCTGATGCAATACCTCTCGTGACGAAACATTGGCTTTCTTAATAGTGCCATACTTCTTCCTCCCAGTTGCTCACACAGTTTCCTACTTTTTGTGTACTTGCCAGTGTGCCAGAAGCGATATGTCACTAGTTGTGTATCATAAAAGAGTCATCGTTTCTCCTCCTAGGGTTATTCGAGATTTCTTAATCCAAACCCTTAGTGACGAGGCATTGGCTACCTTAAGAGAGTCATAGTTACTCGTCCCAATTGCTCACCCAGTCTGCCACTTTTTCTTACTGTGGCCAGTCTGCCAGAAGCGATATGTCACTCGTTGTGTATCTTAAGAGATTCATCGTTACTCCTTCCATAGGTTACTGGTATTCTCTGATGCAATACGTCTCGTGACGAAAAAGTCGCTATATTAATAGTGCAATACTTCTTCCTCCCAGTTGCTCACACAGTTTACTACTTTTTGTGTACTTGCCAGTCTGCCAGAAGCGATATGTCACTCGTTGTGTATCTTAAGTGATTTATCGTTACTCCTTCCATAGGTTACTGGTATTCTCTGATTCAATACTTCTCGTGACGAAAAACTCGCTATCTTAAAAGTGCAATACTTCTTCCTCCCAGTTGCTCACACAGTCTACTACTTTTTGTGTAGTTTTTGTCTGCCAGAAACTATAATTCACTAGTTGTGTATCATAAAAGTGTCATCGTTTCTCCTCCTAGGGGTTATTCGAGATTTCTTAATCCAAACCCCTAGTAACGAGGCATTGGCTACCTTAAGAGAGTCATAGTTACTCGTCCCACTTGCTCACCCAGTCTGCCACTTTTTCTTACTGTGGCCAGTCTGCCAGAAGTGATATGTCACTCGTTGTGTATCTTAAGGGATTCATCGTTACTCCTTCCATAGGTTACTGGTATTCTCTGATGCAATACCTCTCGTGAAGAAAAAGTCGCTATCTTAATAGTGCAATACTTCTTCCTCCCAGTTGCTCACACAGTTTACTACTTATTGTGTACTTGCCAGTCTGCCAGAAGCGATATGTCACAAGTTGTGTATCATAAAAGAGTCATCGTTTCTCCTCCTAGGGGTTATTCGAGGTTTCTTAATCCAAACCCCTAGTGACGAGGCATTGGCTACCTTAAGAGAGTCATAGTTACTCGTCCATATTGCTCACCCAGTCTGCCAATTATTCTTACTGTTGCCAGTCTGCCAGAAGATATATGTCACTTGTTGTGTATCTTAAGAGATTCATCGTTACTCCTTCAATAGGTTACTGGTATTCTCTGATTCAATACCTCTCGTGACGAAACATTGGCTTTCTTAATAGTGCCATACTTCTTCCACCCAGTTGCTCACACTGTTTCCTACTTTTTGTGTACTTGCCAGTCTGCCAGAAGCGATATGTCACTAGTTGTGTATCATAAAAGAGTCATCGTTTCCCCTCCTAGGGGTTATTCGAGATTTCTTAATCCAAACCCCTAGTAACGAGGCATTGGCTACCTTAAGAGAGTCATAGTTACTCGTCCCTATTGCTCAATCAGTCTGCCACTTATTCTTACTGTGGCCAGTCTGCCAGAAGTGGTATGTCACTCGTTGAGTATCTTAAGAGATTCATCGTTACTCCTTCCATAGGTTACTGGTATTCTCTGATGCAATACCTCTCGTGAAGAGAAAGTCGCTATCTTAATAGTGCAATACTTCTTCCTCCCAGTTGCTCACACAGTCTACTATTTTTTGTGTAGTTTTTGTCTGCCAGATACTATAATTCACTAGTTGTGTATCATAAAAGTGTCATCGTTTCTCCTCCTACTGGTTATTCGAGATTTCTTAAACCAAACCCCTAGTAACGAGGCATTGGCTACCTTAAGAGAGTCATAGTTACTCGTCCCTATTGCTCAATCAGTCTGCCACTTATTCTTACTGTGGCCAGTCTGCCAGAAGCGATATGTCACTCGTTGTGTATCTTAAGAGATTCATCGTTACTCCTTCCATAGGTTACTGGTATTCTCTGATGCAATACGTCTCGTTACGAAAAAGTCGCTATCTTAATAGTGCAATACTTCTTCCTCCCAGTTGCTCACACAGTGTACTACTTTTTGTGTACTTGCCAGTCTGCCAGAAGCGATATGTCACTAGTAGTGTATCATAAAAGTGTCATCGTTTCTCCTCCTAGGGGTTATTCGAGATTTCTTAATCCAAACCCTTAGTGACGAGGCATTGGCTACCTTAAGAGAGTCATAGTTACTCGTCCCAATTGCTCACCCAGTCTGCCACTTATTCTTACTGTGGCCAGTCTGCCAGAAGCGATATTTCACTCGTTGTGTATCTTAAGAGATTCATCGTTACTCCTTCCATAGGTTACTGGTACTCTCTGATTCAATACCTCTCGTGACGAAAAACTCGCTATCTTAAAAGTGCAATACTTCTTCCTCCCAGTTGCTCACACAGTCTACTACTTTTTGTGTAGTTTTTGTCTGCCAGAAACTATAATTCACTAGTTGTGTATCATAAAAGTGTCATCGTTTCTCCTCCTAGGGGTTATTCGAGATTTCTTAATCCAAACCCATAGTAACGAGGCATTGGCTACCTTAAGAGAGTCATAGTTACTCGTCCCACTTGCTCACCCAGTCTGCCACTTATTCTTACTGTGGCCAGTCTGCCAGAAGCGATATGTCACTCGTTGTGTATCTTAAGAGATTCATCGTTACTCCCTCCATAGGTTACTCGTATTCTCTGATTCAATACCTCTCGTGACGAAACATTGGGTTTCTTAATAGTGCAATACTTCTTCCTCCCAGTTGCTCACACAGTTTACTACTTTTTGTGTACTTGCCAGTCTGCCAGAAGCGATATGTCACTAGTTGTGTATCATAAAAGAGTCATCGTCTCTCCTCCTAGGGGTTATTCGAGATTTCTTAATCCAAACTCCTAGTAACGAGGCATTGGCTACCTTAAGGGAGTCATAGTTACTCGTCCCCATTGCTCACCCAGTCTGCCACTTTTTCTTACTGTGGCCAGTCTGCCAGAAGCGATATGTCACTCGTTGTGTATCTTAAGAGATTCATCGTTACTCCTTCCATTGGTTACTGGTATTATCTGATGCAATACGTCTCGTGACGAAAAAGTCGCTATCTTAATAGTGCAATACTTCTTCCTCCCAGTTGCTCACACAGTTTACTACTTTTTGTGTACTTGCCAGTCTGCCAGAAGCGATATGTCACTCGTTGTGTATCTTAAGTGATTTATCGTTACTCCTTCCATAGGTTACTGGTATTCTCTGATTCAATACTTCTCGTGACGAAAAACTCGCTATCTTAAAAGTGCAATACTTCTTCCTCCCAGTTGCTCACACAGTCTACTACTTTTTGTGTAGTTTTTGTCTGCCAGAAACTATAATTCACTAGTTGTGTATCATAAAAGTGTCATCGTTTCTCCTCCTAGGGGTTATTCGAGATTTCTTAATCCAAACCCCTAGTAACGAGGCATTGGCTACCTTAAGAGAGTCATAGTTACTCGTCCCACTTGCTCACCCAGTCTGCCACTTTTTCTTACTGTGGCCAGTCTGCCAGAAGTGATATGTCACTCGTTGTGTATCTTAAGGGATTCATCGTTACTCCTTCCATAGGTTACTGGTATTCTCTGATGCAATACCTCTCGTGAAGAAAAAGTCGCTATCTTAATAGTGCAATACTTCTTCCTCCCAGTTGCTCACACAGTTTACTACTTATTGTGTACTTGCCAGTCTGCCAGAAGCGATATGTCACAAGTTGTGTATCATAAAAGAGTCATCGTTTCTCCTCCTAGGGGTTATTCGAGGTTTCTTAATCCAAACCCCTAGTGACGAGGCATTGGCTACCTTAAGAGAGTCATAGTTACTCGTCCATATTGCTCACCCAGTCTGCCAATTATTCTTACTGTTGCCAGTCTGCCAGAAGATATATGTCACTAGTTGTGTATCTTAAGAGATTCATCGTTACTCCTTCAATAGGTTACTGGTATTCTCTGATTCAATACCTCTCGTGACGAAACATTGGCTTTCTTAATAGTGCCATACTTCTTCCACCCAGTTGCTCACACTGTTTCCTACTTTTTGTGTACTTGCCAGTCTGCCAGAAGCGATATGTCACTAGTTGTGTATCATAAAAGAGTCATCGTTTCCCCTCCTAGGGGTTATTCGAGATTTCTTAATCCAAACCCCTAGTAACGAGGCATTGGCTACCTTAAGAGAGTCATAGTTACTCGTCCCTATTGCTCAATCAGTCTGCCACTTATTCTTACTGTGGCCAGTCTGCCAGAAGTGGTATGTCACTCGTTGAGTATCTTAAGAGATTCATCGTTACTCCTTCCATAGGTTACTGGTATTCTCTGATGCAATACCTCTCGTGAAGAGAAAGTCGCTATCTTAATAGTGCAATACTTCTTCCTCCCAGTTGCTCACACAGTCTACTATTTTTTGTGTAGTTTTTGTCTGCCAGATACTATAATTCACTAGTTGTGTATCATAAAAGTGTCATCGTTTCTCCTCCTACTGGTTATTCGAGATTTCTTAAACCAAACCCCTAGTAACGAGGCATTGGCTACCTTAAGAGAGTCATAGTTACTCGTCCCTATTGCTCAATCAGTCTGCCACTTATTCTTACTGTGGCCAGTCTGCCAGAAGCGATATGTCACTCGTTGTGTATCTTAAGAGATTCATCGTTACTCCTTCCATAGGTTACTGGTATTCTCTGATGCAATACGTCTCGTTACGAAAAAGTCGCTATCTTAATAGTGCAATACTTCTTCCTCCCAGTTGCTCACACAGTGTACTACTTTTTGTGTACTTGCCAGTCTGCCAGAAGCGATATGTCACTAGTAGTGTATCATAAAAGTGTCATCGTTTCTCCTCCTAGGGGTTATTCGAGATTTCTTAATCCAAACCCTTAGTGACGAGGCATTGGCTACCTTAAGAGAGTCATAGTTACTCGTCCCAATTGCTCACCCAGTCTGCCACTTATTCTTACTGTGGCCAGTCTGCCAGAAGCGATATTTCACTCGTTGTGTATCTTAAGAGATTCATCGTTACTCCTTCCATAGGTTACTGGTACTCTCTGATTCAATACCTCTCGTGACGAAAAACTCGCTATCTTAAAAGTGCAATACTTCTTCCTCCCAGTTGCTCACACAGTCTACTACTTTTTGTGTAGTTTTTGTCTGCCAGAAACTATAATTCACTAGTTGTGTATCATAAAAGTGTCATCGTTTCTCCTCCTAGGGGTTATTCGAGATTTCTTAATCCAAACCCATAGTAACGAGGCATTGGCTACCTTAAGAGAGTCATAGTTACTCGTCCCACTTGCTCACCCAGTCTGCCACTTATTCTTACTGTGGCCAGTCTGCCAGAAGCGATATGTCACTCGTTGTGTATCTTAAGAGATTCATCGTTACTCCCTCCATAGGTTACTCGTATTCTCTGATTCAATACCTCTCGTGACGAAACATTGGGTTTCTTAATAGTGCAATACTTCTTCCTCCCAGTTGCTCACACAGTTTACTACTTTTTGTGTACTTGCCAGTCTGCCAGAAGCGATATGTCACTAGTTGTGTATCATAAAAGAGTCATCGTTTCTCCTCCTAGGGGTTATTCGAGGTTTCTTAATCCAAACCCCTAGTGACGAGGCATTGGCTACCTTAAGAGAGTCATAGTTACTCGTCCCAATTGCTCACCCAGTCTGCCACTTATTCTTACTGTGGCCAGTCTGCCAGAAGCGATATGTCACTTGTTGTGTATCTTAAGAGTTTCATCGTTACTCCTTCCATAGGTTACTGGTATTCTCTGATTCAATACCTCTCGTGACGAAAAAGTCGCTATCTTAATAGTGCAATACTTCTTCCTCCCAGTTGCTCACACAGTCTACTACTTTTTGTGTAGTTTTTGTCTGCCAGAAACTATAATTCACTAGTTGTGTATCATAAAAGTGTCATCGTTAATCCTCCTAGGGGTTATTCGAGATTTCTTAATCCAAACCCCTAGTAACGAGGCATTGGCTACCTTAAGAGAGTCATAGTTACTCGTCCCAATTGCTCACCCAGTCTGCCACTTATTCTTACTGTGGCCAGTCTGCCAGAAGCGATATGTCACTCGTTGTGTATCTTAAGAGATTCATCGTTACTCCCTCCATAGGTTACTCGTATTCTCTGATTCAATACCTCTCGTGCCGAAACATTAGCTTTCTTAATAGTGCCATACTTCTTCCACCCAGTTTCTCACACTGTTTCCTATTTTTGTGTACTTGCCAGTCTGCCAGAAGCGATATGTCACTAGTTGTGTATCATAAAAGAGTCATCGTCTCTCCTCCTAGGGGTTATTCGAGATTTCTTAATCCAAACTCCTAGTAACGAGGCATTGGCTACCTTAAGGGAGTCATAGTTACTCGTCCCCATTGCTCACCCAGTCTGCCACTTTTTCTTACTGTGGCCAGTCTGCCAGAAGCGATATGTCACTCGTTTTGTATCTTAAGAGATTCATCGTTACTCCTTCCATTGGTTACTGGTATTATCTGATGCAATACGTCTCGTGACGAAAAAGTCGCTATCTTAATAGTGCAATACTTCTTCCTCCCAGTTGCTCACACAGTTTACTACTTTTTGTGTACTTGCCAGTCTGCCAGAAGCGATATGTCACTAGTTGTGTATAATAAAAGTGTCATCGTTTCTCCTCCTAGGGGTTATTCGAGATTTCTTAATCCAAACCCCTAGTAACGAGGCATTGGCTACCTTAAGAGAGTCATAGTTACTCGTCCCATTTGCTCACCCAGTCTGCCACTTTTTCTTACTGTGGCCAGTCTGCCAGAAGCGATATGTCACTCGTTGTGTATCTTAAGAGATTTATCGTTACTCCTTCCATAGGTTACTGGTATTCTCTGATTCAATACCTCTCGTGACGAAAAACTCGCTATCTTAAAAGTGCAATACTTCTTCCTCCCAGTTGCTCACACAGTCTACTACTTTTTGTGTAGTTTTTGTCTGCCAGAAACTATAATTCACTAGTTGTGTATCATAAAAGTGTCATCGTTTCTCCTCCTAGGGGTTATTCGAGATTTCTTAATCCAAACCCCTAGTAACGAGGCATTGGCTACCTTAAGAGAGTCATAGTTACTCGTCCCACTTGCTCACCCAGTCTGCCACTTTTTCTTACTGTGGCCAGTCTGCCAGAAGTGATATGTCACTCGTTGAGTATCTTAAGAGATTCATCGTTACTCCTTCCATAGGTTACTGGTATTCTCTGATGCAATACCTCTCGTGAAGAGAAAGTCGCTATCTTAATAGTGCAATACTTCTTCCTCCCAGTTGCTCACACAGTCTACTATTTTTTGTGTAGTTTTTGTCTGCCAGATACTATAATTCACTAGTTGTGTATCATAAAAGTGTCATCGTTTCTCCTCCTACTGGTTATTCGAGATTTCTTAAACCAAAGCCCTAGTAACGAGGCATTGGCTACCTTAAGAGAGTCATAGTTACTCGTCCCTATTGCTCAATCAGTCTGCCACTTATTCTTACTGTGGCCAGTCTGCCAGAAGCGATATGTCACTCGTTGTGTATCTTAATAGATTCATCGTTACTCCCTCCATAGGTTACTCGTATTCTCTGATTCAATACCTCTCGTGACGAAATATTGGCTTTCTTAATAGTGCCATACTTCTTCCACCCAGTTGCTCACACTGTTTCCTACTTTTTGTGTACTTGCCAGTCTGCCAGAAGCGATATGTCACTAGTTGTGTATCATAAAAGAGTCATCGTTTCTCCTCCTAGGGGTTATTCGAGATTTCTTAATCCAAACCTCTAGTAACGAGGCATTGGCTACCTTAAGAGAGTCATAGTTACTCGTCCCACTTGCTCACCCAGTCTGCCACTTATTCTTACTGTGGCCAGTCTGCCAGAAGCGATATGTCACTCGTTGTGTATCTTAAGAGATTCATCGTTACTCCCTCCATAGGTTACTCGTATTCTCTGATTCAATACCTCTCGTGACGAAACATTGGGTTTCTTAATAGTGCAATACTTCTTCCTCCCAGTTGCTCACACAGTTTACTACTTTTTGTGTACTTGCCAGTCTGCCAGAAGCGATATGTCACTAGTTGTGTATCATAAAAGAGTCATCGTTTCTCCTCCTAGGGGTTATTCGAGATTTCTTAATCCAAACTAATAGTGACGAGGCATTGGCTACCTTAAGAGAGTCATAGTTACTCGTCCCAATTGCTCACCCAGTCTGCCACTTATTCTTACTGTGGCCAGTCTGCCAGAAGCGATATGTCACTCGTTGTGTATCTTAAGAGATTCATCGTTACTCCCTCCATAGGTTACTCGTATTCTCTGATTCAATACCTCTCGTGACGAAACATTGGGTTTCTTAATAGTGCAATACTTCTTCCTCCCAGTTGCTCACACAGTTTACTACTTTTTGTGTACTTGCCAGTCTGCCAGAAGCGATATGTCACTAGTTGTGTATAATAAAAGTGTCATCGTTTCTCCTCCTACTGGTTATTCGAGATTTCTTAAACCAAACCTCTAGTAACGAGGCATTGGCTACCTTAAGAGAGTCATAGTTACTCGTCCCTATTGCTCAATCAGTCTGCCACTTATTCTTACTGTGGCCAGTCTGCCAGAAGCGATATGTCACTCGTTGTGTATCTTAAGAGATTCACCGTTACTCCTTCCATAGGTTACTGGTATTCTCTGATGCAATACGTCTCGTTACGAAAAAGTCGCTATCTTAATAGTGCAATACTTCTTCCTCCCAGTTGCTCACACAGTCTACTACTTTTTGTGTACTTGCCAGTCTGCCAGAAGCGATATGTCACTAGTTGTGTATCATAAAAGTGTCATCGTTTCTCCTCCTAGGGGTTATTCGAGATTTCTTAATCCAAACTAATAGTGACGAGGCATTGGCTACCTTAAGAGAGTCATAGTTACTCGTCCCAATTGCTCACCCAGTCTGCCACTTATTCTTACTGTGGCCAGTCTGCCAGAAGCGATATTTCACTCGTTGTGTATCTTAAGAGATTCATCGTTACTCCTTCCATAGGTTACTGGTACTCTCTGATTCAATACCTCTCGTGACGAAAAACTCGCTATCTTAAAAGTGCAATACTTCTTCCTCCCAGTTGCTCACACAGTCTACTACTTTTTGTGTAGTTTTTGTCTGCCAGAAACTATAATTCACTAGTTGTGTATCATAAAAGTGTCATCGTTTCTCCTCCTAGGGGTTATTCGAGATTTCTTAATCCAAACCCATAGTAACGAGGCATTGGCTACCTTAAGAGAGTCATAGTTACTCGTCCCACTTGCTCACCCAGTCTGCCACTTTTTCTTACTGTGGCCAGTCTGGCAGAAGCGATATGTCACTCGTTGTGTATCTTAAGAGATTCATCGTTACTCCCTCCATAGGTTACTCGTATTCTCTGATTCAATACCTCTCGTGACGAAACATTGGGTTTCTTAATAGTGCAATACTTCTTCCTCCCAGTTGCTCACACAGTTTACTACTTTTTGTGTACTTGCCAGTCTGCCAGAAGCGATATGTCACTAGGTGTGTATCATAAAAGAGTCATCGTTTCTCCTGCTAGGGGTTATTCGAGCTTTCTTAATCCAAACCCCTAGTGACGAGGCATTGGCTACCTTAAGAGAGTTATAGTTACTCGTCCCAATTGCTCACCCAGTCTGCCACTTATTCTTACTGTGGCCAGTCTGCCAGAAGCGATATGTCACTTGTTGTGTATCTTAAGAGTTTCATCGTTACTCCTTCCATAGGTTACTGGTATTCTCTGATTCAATACCTCTCGTGACGAAAAAGTCGCTATCTTAATAGTGCAATACTTCTTCCTCCCAGTTGCTCACACAGTCTACTACTTTTTGTGTAGTTTTTGTCTGCCAGAAACTATAATTCACTAGTTGTGTATCATAAAAGTGTCATCGTTAATCCTCCTAGGGGTTATTCGAGATTTCTTAATCCAAACCCCTAGTAACGAGGCATTGGCAACCTTAAGAGAGTCATAGTTACTCGTCCCAATTGCTCACCCAGTCTGCCACTTATTCTTACTGTGGCCAGTCTGCCAGAAGCGATATGTCACTCGTTGTGTATCTTAAGAGATTCATCGTTACTCCCTCCATAGGTTACTCGTATTCTCTGATTCAATACCTCTCGTGACGAAACATTGGCTTTCTTAATAGTGCCATACTTCTTCCACCCAGTTGCTCACACTGTTTCCTATTTTTGTGTACTTGCCAGTCTGCCAGAAGCGATATGTCACTAGTTGTGTATAATAAAAGTGTCATCGTTTCTCCTCCTAGGGGTTATTCGAGATTTCTTAATCCAAACCCCTAGTAACGAGGCATTGGCTACCTTAAGAGAGTCATAGTTACTCGTCCCACTTGCTCACCCAGTCTGCCACTTTTTCTTACTGTGGCCAGTCTGCCAGAAGCGATATGTCACTCGTTGTGTATCTTAAGAGATTTATCGTTACTCCTTCCATAGGTTACTGGTATTCTCTGATTCAATACCTCTCGTGACGAAAAACTCGCTATCTTAAAAGTGCAATACTTCTTCCTCCCAGTTCCTCACACAGTCTACTACTTTTTGTGTAGTTTTTGTCTGCCAGAAACTATAATTCACTAGTTGTGTATCATAAAAGTGTCATCGTTTCTCCTCCTAGGGGTTATTCGAGATTTCTTAATCCAAACCCCTAGTAACGAGGCATTGGCTACCTTAAGAGAGTCATAGTTACTCGTCCCACTTGCTCACCCAGTCTGCCACTTTTTCTTACTGTGGCCAGTCTGCCAGAAGTGATATGTCACTCGTTGAGTATCTTAAGAGATTCATCGTTACTCCTTCAATAGGTTACTGGTATTCTCTGATGCAATACCTCTCGTGAAGAGAAAGTCGCTATCTTAATAGTGCAATACTTCTTCCTCCCAGTTGCTCACACAGTCTACTATTTTTTGTGTAGTTTTTGTCTGCCAGATACTATAATTCACTAGTTGTGTATCATAAAAGTGTCATCGTTTCTCCTCCTACTGGTTATTCGAGATTTCTTAAACCAAACCCCTAGTAACGAGGCATTGGCTACCTTAAGAGAGTCATAGTTACTCGTCCCTATTGCTCAATCAGTCTGCCACTTATTCTTACTGTGGCCAGTCTGCCAGAAGCGATATGTCACTCGTTGTGTATCTTAATAGATTCATCGTTACTCCCTCCATAGGTTACTCGTATTCTCTGATTCAATACCTCTCGTGACGAAACATTGGCTTTCTTAATAGTGCCATACTTCTTCCACCCAGTTGCTCACACTGTTTCCTACTTTTTGTGTACTTGCCAGTCTGCCAGAAGCGATATGTCACTAGTTGTGTATCATAAAAGAGTCATCGTTTCTCCTCCTAGGGGTTATTAGAGATTTCTTAATCCAAACCCCTAGTAACGAGGCATTGGCTACCTTAAGAGAGTCATAGTTACTCGTCCCTATTGCTCAATCAGTCTGCCACTTATTCTTACTGTGGCCAGTCTGCCAGAAGTGATATGTCACTCGTTGAGTATCTTAAGAGATTCATCGTTACTCCTTCCATAGGTTACTGGTATTCTCTGATGCAATACCTCTCGTGAAGAGAAAGTCGCTATCTTAATAGTGCAATACTTCTTCCTCCCAGTTTCTCACACAGTCTACTATTTTTTGTGTAGTTTTTGTCTGCCAGATACTATAATTCACTAGTTGTGTATCATAAAAGTGTCATCGTTTCTCCTCCTACTGGTTATTCGAGATTTCTTAAACCAAACCCCTAGTAACGAGGCATTGGCTACCTTAAGAGAGTCATAGTTACTCGTCCCTATTGCTCAATCAGTCTGCCACTTATTCTTACTGTGGCCAGTCTGCCAGAAGCGATATGTCACTCGTTGTGTATCTTAAGAGATTCATCGTTACTCCTTCCATAGGTTACTGGTATTCTCTGATGCAATACGTCTCGTGACGAAAAAGTCGCTATCTTAATAGTGCAATACTTCTTCCTCCCAGTTGCTCACACAGTCTACTACTTTTTGTGTACTTGCCAGTCTGCCAGAAGCGATATGTCACTAGTTGTGTATCATAAAAGAGTCATCGTCTCTCCTCCTAGGGGTTATTCGAGATTTCTTAATCCAAACTCCTAGTAACGAGGCATTGGCTACCTTAAGGGAGTCATAGTTACTCGTCCCCATTGCTCACCCAGTTTGCCACTTTTTCTTACTGTGGCCAGTCTGCCAGAAGCGATATGTCACTCGTTGTGTATCTTAAGAAATTCATCGTTACTCCTTCCATAGGTTACTGGTATTCTCTGATGCAATACCTCTCGTGACGAAAAATTCGCTATCTTAATAGTGCAATACTTCTTCCTCCCAGTTGCTCACACAGTTTACTACTTTTTGTGTACTTGCCAGTCTGCCAGAAGCGATATGTCACTAGTTGTGTATCATAAAAGAGTCATCGTTTCTCCTCCTAGGGGTTATTCGAGATTTCTTAATCCAAACCCTTAGTGACGAGGCATTGGCTACCTTAAGAGAGTTATAGTTACTCGTCCCAATTGCTCACCCAGTCTGCCACTTTTTCTTACTGTGGCCAGTCTGCCAGAAGCGATATGTCACTCGTTGTGTATCTTAAGAGATTCATCGTTACTCCTTCCATAGGTTACTGGTATTCTCTGATGCAATACCTCTCGTGACGAAAAAGTCGCTATCTTAAAAGTGCAATATTTCTTCCTCCCAGTTGCTCACACAGTCTACTACTTTTTGTGTAGTTTTTGTCTGCCAGAAACTATAATTCACTAGTTGTGTATCATAAAAGTGTCATCGTTTCTCCTCCTAGGGGTTATTCGAGATTTCTTAATCCAAACCCTTAGTGACGAGGCATTGGCTACCTTAAGAGAGTTATAGTTACTCGTCCCAATTGCTCACCCAGTCTGCCACTTTTTCTTACTGTGGCCAGTCTGCCAGAAGCGATATGTCACTCGTTGTGTATCTTAAGAAATTCATCGTTACTCCTTCCATAGGTTACTGGTATTCTCTGATGCAATACCTCTCGTGACGAAAAATTCGCTATCTTAATAGTGCAATACTTCTTCCTCCCAGTTGCTCACACAGTTTACTACTTTTTGTGTACTTGCCAGTCTGCCAGAAGCGATATGTCACTAGTTGTGTATCATAAAAGAGTCATCGTTTCTCCTCCTAGGGGTTATTCGAGATTTCTTAATCCAAACCCTTAGTGACGAGGCATTGGCTACCTTAAGAGAGTTATAGTTACTCGTCCCAATTGCTCACCCAGTCTGCCACTTTTTCTTACTGTGGCCAGTCTGCCAGAAGCGATATGTCACTCGTTGTGTATCTTAAGAGATTCATCGTTACTCCTTCCATAGGTTACTGGTATTCTCTGATGCAATACCTCTCGTGACGAAAAAGTCGCTATCTTAAAAGTGCAATATTTCTTCCTCCCAGTTGCTCACACAGTCTACTACTTTTTGTGTAGTTTTTGTCTGCCAGAAACTATAATTCACTAGTTGTGTATCATAAAAGTGTCATCGTTTCTCCTCCTAGGGGTTATTCGAGATTTCTTAATCCAAACCCTTAGTGACGAGGCATTGGCTACCTTAAGAGAGTTATAGTTACTCGTCCCAATTGCTCACCCAGTCTGCCACTTTTTCTTACTGTGGCCAGTCTGCCAGAAGCGATATGTCACTCGTTGTGTATCTTAAGAGATTCATCGTTACTCCCTCCATAGGTTACTCGTGTTCTCTGATTCAATACCTCTCGTGACGAAACATTGGCTTTCTTAATAGTGCCATACTTCTTCCTCCCAGTTGCTCACACTGTTTCCCACTTTTTGTGTACTTGCCAGTGTGCCAGAAGCGATATGTCACTAGTTGTGTATCATAAAAGAGTCATCGTTTCTCCTCCTAGGGTTATTCGAGATTTCTTAATCCAAACCCTTAGTGACGAGGCATTGGCTACCTTAAGAGAGTCATAGTTACTCGTCCCAATTGCTCACCCAGTCTGCCACTTATTCTTACTGTGGCCAGTCTGCCAGAAGAGATATGTCACTTGTTGTGTATCTTAAGAGATTCATCGTTACTCCTTCAATAGGTTACTGGTATTCTCTGATTCAATACCTCTCCTGACGAAAAAGTCGCTATCTTAATAGTGCAATACTTCTTCTTCCCAGTTGCTCACACAGTCTACTATTTTTTGTGTAGTTTTTGTCTGCCAGATACTATAATTCACTAGTTGTGTATCGTAAAAGTGTCATCGTTTCTCCTCCTACTGGTTATTCGAGATTTCTTAATCCAAACCCCTAGTAACGAGGCATTGGCTACCTTAAGAGAGTCATAGTTTCTCGTCCCTATTGCTCAATCAGTCTGCCACTTATTCTTACTGTGGCCAGTCTGCCAGAAGCGATATGTCACTCGTTGTGTATCTTAAGAGATTCATCGTTACTCCTTCCATAGGTTACTGGTATTCTCTGATGCAATACGTCTCGTGACGAAAAAGTCGCTATCTTAATAGTGCAATACTTCTTCCTCCCAGTTGCTCACACAGTTTACTACTTTTTGTGTACTTGCCAGTCTGCCAGAAGCGATATGTCACTAGTTGTGTATCATAAAAGTGTCATCGTTTCTTCTCCTAGGGGTTATTCGAGATTTCTTAATCCAAACCCCTAGTAACGAGGCATTGGCTACCTTAAGAGAGTCATAGTTACTCGTCCCACTTGCTCACCCAGTCTGCCACTTTTTCTTACTGTGGCCAGTCTGCCAGAAGCGATATGTCACTCGTTGTGTATCTTAAGAGATTCATCGTTACTCCTTCCATAGGTTACTGGTATTCCCTGATGCAATACCTCTCGTGAAGAAAAAGTCGCTATCTTAATAGTGCAATACTTCTTCCTCCCAGTTGCTCACACAGTTTACTACTTTTTGTGTACTTGCCAGTCTGCCAGAAGCGATATGTCACAAGTTGTGTATCATAAAAGAGTCATCGTTTCTCCTCCTAGGGGTTATTCGAGGTTTCTTAATCCAAACCCCTAGTGACGAGGCATTGGCTACCTTAAGAGAGTCATAGTTACTCGTCCATATTGCTCACCCAGTCTGCCAATTATTCTTACTGTGGCCAGTCTGCCAGAAGAGATATGTCACTTGTTGTGTATCTTAAGAGATTCATCGTTACTCCTTCAATAGGTTACTGGTATTCTCTGATTCAATACCTCTCGTGACGATAAAGTCGCTATCTTAATAGTGCAATACTTCTTCCTCCCAGTTGCTCACACAGTCTACTACTTTTTGTGTAGTTTTTGTCTGCCAGATACTATAATTCACTAGTTGTGTATCATAAAAGTGTCATCGTTTCTCCTCCTAGGGGTTATTCGAGATTTCTTAATCCAAACCCCTAGTAACGAGGCATTGGCTACCTTAAGAGAGTCATAGTTACTCGTCCCACTTGCTCACCCAGTCTGCCACTTTTTCTTACTGTGGCCAGTCTGCCAGAAGCGATATGTCACTCGTTGTGTATCTTAAGAGATTCATCCTTACTCCTTCCATAGGTTACTGGTATTCCCTGATGCAGTACCTCTCGTGAAGAAAAAGTCGCTATCTTAATAGTGCAATACTTCTTCCTCCCAGTTGCTCACACAGTTTACTACTTTTTGTGTACTTGCCAGTCTGCCAGAAGCGATATGTCACAAGTTGTGTATCATAAAAGAGTCATCGTTTCTCCTCCTAGGGGTTATTCGAGGTTTCTTAATCCAAACCCCTAGTGACGAGGCATTGGCTACCTTAAGAGAGTCATAGTTACTCGTCCACATTGCTCACCCAGTCTGCCAATTATTCTTACTGTGGCCAGTCTGCCAGAAGAGATATGTCACTTGTTGTGTATCTTAAGAGATTCATCGTTACTCCTTCAATAGGTTACTGGTATTCCCTGATTCAATACCTCTCGTGACGATAAAGTCGCTATCTTAATAGTGCAATACTTCTTCCTCCCAGTTGCTCACACAGTCTACTACTTTTTGTGTAGTTTTTGTCTGCCAGATACTATAATTCACTAGTTGTGTATCATAAAAGTGTCATCGTTTCTCCTCCTACTAGTTATTCGAGATTTCTTAATCCAAACCCCTAGTAACGAGGCATTGGCTACCTTAAGAGAGTCATAGTTACTCATCCCAATTGCTCACCCAGTCTGCCACTTATTCTTACTGTGGCCAGTCTGCCAGAAGCGATATGTCACTTGTTGTGTATCTTAAGAGATTCATCGTTACTCCTTCCATAGGTTACTGGTATTCTCTGATTCAATACCTCTCGTGACGAAAAAGTCGCTATCTTAATAGTGCAATACTTCTTCCTCCCAGTTGCTCACACAGTCTACTACTTTTTGTGGAGTTTTTGTCTGCCAGAAACTATAATTCACTAGTTGTGTATCATAAAAGTGTCATCGTTTCTCCTCCTAGGGGTTATTCGAGATTTCTTAATCGAAACCCCTAGTAACGAGGCATTGGCTACCTTAAGAGAGTCATAGTTACTCGTCCCCATTGCTCACCCAGTCTGCCACTTTTTCTTACTGTGGCCAGTCTGCCAGAAGCGATATGTCACTCGTTGTGTATCTTAAGAGATTCATCGTTACTCCTTCCATAGGTTACTAGTATTCTCTGATGCAATACGTCTCGTGACGAAAAAGTCGCTATCTTAATAGTGCAATACTTCTTCCTCCCAGTTGCTCACACAGTCTACTACTTTTTGTGTACTTGCCAGTCTGCCAGAAGCGATATGTCACTAGTTGTCTATCATAAAAGTGTCATCGTTTGTCCTCCTAGGGGTTATTCAAGATTTCTTAATCCAAACCAATAGTGACGAGGCATTGGCTACCTTAAGACAGTCATAGTTACTCGTCCCAATTGCTCACCCAGTCTGCCAATTATTCTTACTGTGGCCAGTCTGCCAGAAGCGATATTTCACTCGTTGTGTATCTTAAGAGATTCATCGTTACTCCTTCAATAGGTTACTGGTATTCTCTGATTCAATACCTCTCGTGACGAAAAACTCGCTATCTTAAAAGTGCAATACTTCTTCCTCCCAGTTGCTCACACAGTCTACTACTTTTTGTGTAGTTTTTGTCTGCCAGAAACTATAATTCACTAGTTGTGTATCATAAAAGTGTCATCGTTTCTCCTCCTAGGGGTTATTTGAGATTTCTTAATCCAAACCCATAGTAACGATGCATTGGCTACCTTAAGAGAGTCATAGTTACTCGTCCCACTTGCTCACCCAGTCTGCCACTTTTTCTTACTGTGGCCAGTCTGGCAGAAGCGATATGTCTCTCGTTGTGTATCTTAAGAGATTCATCGTTACTCCCTCCATAGGTTACTCGTATTCTCTGATTCAATACCTCTCGTGACGAAACATTGGCTTTCTTAATAGTGCCATACTTCTTCCTCCCAGTTGCTCACACTGTTTCCTACTTTTTGTGTACTTGCCAGTGTGCCAGAAGCGATATGTCACTAGTTGTGTATCATAAAAGAGTCATCGTTTCTCCTCCTAGGGTTATTCGAGATTTCTTAATCCAAACCCTTAGTGACGAGGCATTGGCTACCTTAAGAGAGTCATAGTTACTCGTCCCAATTGCTCACCCAATCTGCCACTTTTTCTTACTGTGGCCAGTCTGCCAGAAGCGATATGTCACTCGTTGTGTATCTTAAGAGATTCATCGTTACTCCTTCCATAGGTTACTGGTATTCTCTGATGCAATACGACTCGTGACGAAAAAGTCGCTATCTTAATAGTGCAATACTTCTTCCTCCCAGTTGCTCACACAGTTTACTACTTTTTGTGTACTTGCCAGTCTGCCAGAAGCGATATGTCACTAGTTGTGTATCATAAAAGTGTCATCGTTTCTTCTCCTAGGGGTTATTCGAGATTTCTTAATCCAAACCCCTAGTAACGAGGCATTGGCTACCTTAAGAGAGTCATAGTTACTCGTCCTACTTGCTCACCCAGTCTGCCACTTTTTCTTACTGTGGCCAGTCTGCCAGAAGCGATATGTCACTCGTTGTGTATCTTAATAGATTCATCGTTACTCCCTCCATAGGTTACTCGTATTCTCTGATTCAATACCTCTCGTGACGAAACATTGGCTTTCTTAATAGTGCCATACTTCTTCCACCCAGTCGCTCACACTGTTTCCTACTTTTTGTGTACTTGCCAGTCTGCCAGAAGCGATATGTCACTAGTTGTGTATCATAAAAGAGTCATCGTTTCTCCTCCTAGGGGTTATTCGAGATTTTTTAATCCAAACCTCTAGTAACGAGGCATTGGCTACCTTAAGAGAGTCATAGTTACTCGTCCCAATAGCTCACCCAGTCTGCCACTTTTTCTTACTGTGGCCAGTCTGCCAGAAGCGATATGTCACTCGTTGTGTATCTTAAGAGATTCATCGTTACTCCTTCCATAGGTTACTGGTATTCTCTGATGCAATACGTCTCGTTACGAAAAAGTCGCTATCTTAATAGTGCAATACTTCTTCCTCCCAGTTGCTCACACAGTCTACTACTTTTTGTGTACTTGCCAGTCTGCCAGAAGCGATATGTCACTAGTTGTGTATCATAAAAGTGTCATCGTTTCTCCTCCTAGGGGTTATTCGAGATTTCTTAATCCAAACCAATAGTGACGAGGCATTGGCTACCTTAAGAGAGTCATAGTTACTCGTCCCAATTGCTCACCCAGTCTGCCACTTTTTCTTACTGTGGCCAGTCTGCCAGAAGCGATATGTCACTAGTTGTGTATCTTAAGAGATTCATCGTTACTCCTTCCATAGGTTACTGGTATTCTCTGATGCAATACGTCTCGTGACGAAAAAGTCGCTATCTTAATAGTGCAATACTTCTTCCTCCCAGTTGCTCACACAGTTTACTACTTTTTGTGTACTTGCCAGTCTGCCAGAAGCGATATGTCACTAGTTGTGTATCTTAAGGGATTCATCGTTACTCCTTCCATAGGTTACTGGTATTCTCTGATGCAATACCTCTCGTGAAGAAAAAGTCGCTATCTTAATAGTGCAATACTTCTTCCTCCCAGTTGCTCACACAGTTTACTACTTATTGTGTACTTGCCAGTCTGCCAGAAGCGATATGTCACAAGTTGTGTATCATAAAAGAGTCATCGTTTCTCCTCCTAGGGGTTATTCGAGGTTTCTTAATCCAAACCCCTAGTGACGAGGCATTGGCTACCTTAAGAGAGTCATAGTTACTCGTCCATATTGCTCACCCAGTCTGCCAATTATTCTTACTGTTGCCAGTCTGCCAGAAGATATATGTCACTTGTTGTGTATCTTAAGAGATTCATCGTTACTCCTTCAATAGGTTACTGGTATTCTCTGATTCAATACCTCTCGTGACGATAAAGTCGCTATCTTAATAGTGCAATACTTCTTCCTCCCAGTTGCTCACACAGTCTACTACTTTTTGTGTAGTTTTTGTCTGCCAGATACTATAATTCACTAGTTGTGTATCATAAAAGTGTCATCGTTTCTCCTCCTACTGGTTATTCGAGATTTCTTAATCTAAACCCCTAGTAACGAGGCATTGGCTACCTTAAGAGAGTCATAGTTACTCGTCCCTATTGCCCAATCAGTCTGCCACTTATTCTTACTGTGGCCAGTCTGCCAGAAGCGATATGTCACTCGTTGTGTATCTTAAGAGATTCATCGTTACTCCCTCCATAGGTTACTCGTATTCTCTGATTCAATACCTCTCGTGACGAAACATTGGCTTTCTTAATAGTGCCATACTTCTTCCACCCAGTTGCTCACACTGTTTCCTACTTTTTGTGTACTTGCCAGTCTGCCAGAAGCGATATGTCACTAGTTGTGTATCATAAAAGAGTCATCGTTTCTCCTCCTAGGGGTTATTCGAGATTTCTTAATCCAAACTCCTAGTATTGAGGCATTGGCTACCTTAAGGGAGTCATAGTTACTCGTCCCCATTGCTCACCCAGTCTGCCACTTTTTCTTACTGTGGCCAGTCTGCCAGAAGCGATATGTCACTCGTTGTGTATCTTAAGAAATTCATCGTTACTCCTTCCATAGGTTACTGGTATTCTCTGATGCAATACATCTCGTGACGAAAAAGTCGCTATCTTAATAGTGCAATACTTCTTCCTCCCAGTTGCTCACACAGTTTACTACTTTTTGTGTACTTGCCAGTCTGCCAGAAGCGATATGTCACTAGTTGTGTATCATAAAAGAGTCATCGTTTCTCCTCCTAGGGGTTATTCGAGATTTCTTAATCCAAAACCTTAGTGACGAGGCATTGGCTACCTTAAGAGAGTCATAGTTACTCGTCCCAATTGCTCACCCAGTCTGCACTTTTTCTTACTGTGGCCAGTCTGCCAGAAGCGATATGTCACTCGTTGTGTATCTTAAGAGATTCATCGTTACTCCTTCCATAGGTTACTGGTATTCTCTGATGCAATACCTCTCGTGACGAAAAAGTCGCTATCTTAAAAGTGCAATACTTCTTCCTCCCAGTTGCTCACACAGTCTACTACTTTCTTTGGAGTTTTTGTCTGCCAGAAACTATAATTCACTAGTTGTGTATCATAAAAGTGTCATCGTTTCTCCTCCTAGGGGTTATTCGAGATTTCTTAATCGAAACCCCTAGTAACGAGGCATTGGCTACCTTAAGAGAGTCATAGTTACTCGTCCCCATTGCTCACCCAGTCTGCCACTTTTTCTTACTGTGGCCAGTCTGCCAGAAGCGATATGTCACTCGTTGTGTATCTTAAGAGATTCATCGTTACTCCTTCCATAGGTTACTGGTATTCTCTGATGCAATACGTCTCGTGACGAAAAAGTCGCTCTCTTAATAGTGCAATACTTCTTCCTCCCAGTTGCTCACACAGTCTACTACTTTTTGTGTACTTGCCAGTCTGCCAGAAGCGATATGTCACTAGTTGTGTATCATAAAAGTGTCATCGTTTCTCCTCCTAGGGGTTATTCGAGATTTCTTAATCCAAACCAATAGTGACGAGGCATTGGCTACATTAACAGAGTCATAGTTACTCGTCCCAATTGCTCACCCAGTCTGCCACTTATTCTTACTGTGGCCAGTCTGCCAGAAGCGATATTTCACTCGTTGTGTATCTTAAGAGATTCATCGTTACTCCTTCCATAGGTTACTGGTATTCTCTGATTCAATACCTCTCGTGACGAAAAACTCGCTATCTTAAAAGTGCAATACTTCTTCCTCCCAGTTGCTCACACAGTCTACTACTTTTTGTGTAGTTTTTGTCTGCCAGAAACTATAATTCACTAGTTGTGTATCATAAAAGTGTCATCGTTTCTCCTCCTAGGGGTTATTCGAGATTTCTTAATCCAAACCCATAGTAACGAGGCATTGGCTACCTTAAGAGAGTCATAGTTACTCGTCCCACTTGCTCACCCAGTCTGCCACTTTTTCTTACTGTGGCCAGTCTGCCAGAAGCGATATGTCACTCGTTGTGTATCTTAAGAAATTCATCGTTACTCCTTCCTTAGGTTACTGGTATTCTCTGATGCAATACCTCTCATGACGAAAAATTCGCTATCTTAATAGTGCAATACTTCTTCCTCCCAGTTGCTCACACAGTTTACTACTTTTTGTGTACTTGCCAGTCTGCCAGAAGCGATATGTCACTAGTTGTGTATCATAAAAGAGTAATCGTTTCTCCTCCTAGGGGTTATTCGAGATTTCTTAATCCAAACCCTTAGTGACGAGGCATTGGCTACCTTAAGAGAGTCATAGTTACTCGTCCCAATTGCTCACCCAGTCTGCCACTTTTTCTTACTGTGGCCAGTCTGCCAGAAGCGATATGTCACTCGTTGTGTATCTTAAGAGATTCATCGTTACTCCTTCCATAGGTTACTGGTATTCTCTGATGCAATACCTCTCGTGACGAAAAAGTCGCTATCTTAAAAGTGCAATACTTCTTCCTCCCAGTTGCTCACACAGTCTACTACTTTTTTTGGAGTTTTTGTCTGCCAGAAACTATAATTCACTAGTTGTGTATCATAAAAGTGTCATCGTTTCTCCTCCTAGGGGTTATTCGAGATTTCTTAATCGAAACCCCTAGTAACGAGGCATTGGCTACCTTAAGAGAGTCATAGTTACTCGTCCCCATTGCTCACCCAGTCTGCCACTTTTTCTTACTGTGGCCAGTCTGCCAGAAGCGATATGTCACTCGTTGTGTATCTTAAGAGATTCATCGTTACTCCTTCCATAGGTTACTGGTATTCTCTGATGCAATACGTCTCGTGACGAAAAAGTCGCTATCTTAATAGTGCAATACTTCTTCCTCCCAGTTGCTCACACAGTCTACTACTTTTTGTGTACTTGCCAGTCTGCCAGAAGCGATATGTCACTAGTTGTGTATCATAAAAGTGTCATCGTTTCTCCTCCAAGGGGTTATTCGAGATTTCTTAATCCAAACCAATAGTGACGAGGCATTGGCTACCTTAACAGAGTCATAGTTACTCGTCCCAATTGCTCACCCAGTCTGCCACTTATTCTTACTGTGGCCAGTCTGCCAGAAGCGATATTTCACTCGTTGTGTATCTTAAGAGATTCATCGTTACTCCTTCCATAGGTTACTGGTATTCTCTGATTCAATACCTCTCGTAACGAAAAACTCGCTATCTTAAAAGTGCAATACTTCTTCCTCCCAGTTGCTCACACAGTCTACGACTTTTTGTGTAGTTTTTGTCTGCCAGAAACTATAATTCACTAGTTGTGTATCATAAAAGTGTCATCGTTTCTCCTCCTAGGGGTTATTCGAGATTTCTTAATCCAAACCCATAGTTACGAGGCATTGGCTACCTTAAGAGAGTCATAGTTACTCGTCCCACTTGCTCACCCAGTCTGCCACTTTTTCTTACTGTGGCCAGTCTTTCAGAAGCGATATGTCTCTCGTTGTGTATCTTAAGAGATTCATCGTTACTCCCTCCATAGGTTACTCGTATTCTCTGATTCAATACCTCTCGTGACGAAAAACTCGCTATCTTAATAGTGCAATACTTCTTCCTCCCAGTTGCTCACACAGTCTACTACTTTTTGTGTAGTTTTTGTCTGCCAGAAACTATAATTCACTAGTTGTGTATCATAAAAGTGTCATCGTTTCTCCTCCTAGGGGTTATTCGAGATTTCTTAATCCAAACCCATAGTTACGAGGCATTGGCTACCTTAAGAGAGTCATAGTTACTCGTCCCACTTGCTCACCCAGTCTGCCACTTTCTCTTACTGTGGCCAGTCTGGCAGAAGCGATATGTCTCTCGTTGTGTATCTTAAGAGATTCATCGTTACTCCCTCCATAGGTTACTCGTATTCTCTGATTCAATACCTCTCGTGACGAAAAGTCGCTATCTTAATAGTGCAATACTTCTTCCTCCCAGTTGCTCACACAGTCTACTACTTTTTGTGTAGTTTTTGTCTGCCAGAAACTATAATTCACTAGTTGTGTATCATAAAAGTGTCATCGTTTCTCCTCCTAGGGGTTATTCGAGATTTCTTAATCCAAACCCCTAGTAACGAGGCATTGGCTACCTTAAGAGAGTCATAGTTACTCGCCCCACTTGCTCACCCAGTCTGCCACTTTTTCTTACTGTGGCCAGTCTGCCAGAAGCGATATGTCACTCGTTGTGTATCTTAAGAGATTTTTCGTTACTCCATCCGTAGGTTACTGGTATTCTCTGATGCAATACCTCTCGTGAAGAAAAAGTCGCTATCTTAATAGTGCAATACTTCTTCCTCCCAGTTGCTCACACAGTCTACTACTTTTTGTGTAGTTTTTGTCTGCCAGATACTATAATTCACTAGTTGTGTATCATAAAAGTGTCATCGTTTCTCCTCCTACTGGTTATTCGAGATTTCTTAATCCAAACCCCTAGTAACGAGGCATTGGCTACCTTAAGAGAGTCATAGTTACTCGTCCCTATTGCTCAATCAGTCTGCCACTTTTTCTTACTGTGGCCAGTCTGCCAGAAGCGATATGTCACTCGTTGTGTATCTTAAGAGATTTTTCGTTACTCCATCCGTAGGTTACTGGTATTCTCTGATGCAATACCTCTCGTGAAGAAAAAGTCGCTATCTTAATAGTGCAATACTTCTTCCTCCCAGTTGCTCACACAGTCTACTACTTTTTGTGTAGTTTTTGTCTGCCAGATACTATAATTCACTAGTTGTGTATCATAAAAGTGTCATCGTTTCTCCTCCTACTGGTTATTCGAGATTTCTTAATCCAAACCCCTAGTAACGAGGCATTGGCTACCTTAAGAGAGTCATAGTTACTCGTCCCTATTGCTCAATCAGTCTGCCACTTATTCTTACTGTGGCCAGTCTGCCAGAAGCGATATGTCACTCGTTGTGTATCTTAAGAGATTTTTCGTTACTCCATCCGTAGGTTACTGGTATTCTCTGATGCAATACCTCTCGTGAAGAAAAAGTCGCTATCTTAATAGTGCAATACTTCTTCCTCCCAGTTGCTCACACAGTCTACTACTTTTTGTGTAGTTTTTGTCTGCCAGATACTATAATTCACTAGTTGTGTATCATAAAAGTGTCATCGTTTCTCCTCCTACTGGTTATTCGAGATTTCTTAATCCAAACCCCTAGTAACGAGGCATTGGCTACCTTAAGAGAGTCATAGTTACTCGTCCCTATTGCTCAATCAGTCTGCCACTTATTCTTACTGTGGCCAGTCTGCCAGAAGCGATATGTCACTCGTTGTGTATCTTAAGAGATTTTTCGTTACTCCATCCGTAGGTTACTGGTATTCTCTGATGCAATACCTCTCGTGAAGAAAAACTCGCTATCTTAATAGTGCAATACTTCTTCCTCCCAGTTGCTCACACAGTTTACTTTTTTTTGTGTACTTGCCAGTCTGCCAGAAGCGATATGTCACTAGTTGTGTATCATAAAAGAGTCATCGTTTCTCCTCCTAGGGGTTATTCGAGGTTTCTTAATCCAAACCCCTAGTGACGAGGCATTGGCTACCTTAAGAGAGTCATAGTTACTCGTCCCAATTGCTCACCCAGTCTGCCACTTTTTCTTACTGTGGCCAGTCTGCCAGAAGCAATATGTCACTCGTTGTGTATCTTAAGAAATTCATCGTTACTCCTTCCATAGGTTACTGGTATTCTCTGATGCAATACCTCTCGTGACGAAAAATTCGCTATCTTAATAGTGCAATACTTCTTCCTCCCAGTTGCTCACACAGTTTACTACTTTTTGTGTACTTGCCAGTCTGCCAGAAGCGATATGTCACTAGTTGTGTATCATAAAAGAGTCATCGTTTCTCCTCCTAGGGGTTATTCGAGATTTCTTAATCCAAACCCTTAGTGACGAGGCATTGGCTACCTTAAGAGAGTCATAGTTACTCGTCCCAATTGCTCACCCAGTCTGCCACTTTTTCTTACTGTGGCCAGTCTGCCAGGAGCGATATGTCACTCGTTGTGTATCTTAAGAGATTCATCGTTACTCCTTCCATAGATTACTGGTATTCTCTGATGCAATACCTCTCGTGACGAAAAAGTCACTATCTTAAAAGTCCAATACTCCTTCCTCCCAGTTGCTCACACAGTCTACTACTTTTTGTGGAGTTTTTGTCTGCCAGAAACTATAATTCACTAGTTGTGTATCATAAAAGTGTCATCGTTTCTCCTCCTAGGGGTTATTCGAGATTTCTTAATCCAAACCCCTAGTAACGAGGCATTGGCTACCTTAAGAGAGTCATAGTTACTCGTCCCCATTGCTCACCCAGTCTGCCACTTTTTCTTACTGTGGCCAGTCTGCCAGAAGCGATATGTCACTCGTTGTGTATCTTAAGAGATTCATCGTTACTCCCTCCATAGGTTACTCGTATTCTCTGATTCAATACCTCTCGTGACGAAACATTGGCTTTCTTAATAGTGCCATACTTCTTCCTCCCAGTTCCTCACACTGTTTCCTACTTTTTGTGTACTTGCCAGTGTGCCAGAAGCGATATGTCACTAGTTGTGTAACATAAAAGAGTCATCGTCTCTCCTCCTAGGGTTATTCGAGATTTCTTAATCCAAACCCTTAGTGACGAGGCATTGGCTACCTTAAGAGAGTCATAGTTACTCGTCCCAATTGCTCACCCAGTCTGCCACTTTTTCTTACTGTGGCCAGTCTGCCAGAAGCGATATGTCACTCGTTGTGTATCTTAAGAGATTCATCGTTACTCCTTCCATAGGTTACTGGTATTCTCTGATGCAATACGTCTCGTGACGAAAAAGTCGCTATCTTAGTAGTGCAATACTTCTTCCTCCCAGTTGCTCACACAGTTTACTACTTTTTGTGTACTTGCCAGTCTGCCAGAAGCGATATGTCACTAGTTGTGTATCATAAAAGTGTCATCGTTTCTCCTCCTAGGGGTTATTCGAGATTTCTTAATCCAAACCCATAGTAACGAGGCATTGGCTACCTTAAGAGAGTCATAGTTACTCGTCCCACTTGCTCACCCAGTCTGCCACTTTTTCTTACTGTGGCCAGTCTGCCAGAAGCGATATGTCACTCGTTGTGTATCTTAAGAAATTCATCGTTACTCCTTCCATAGGTTACTGGTATTCTCTGATGCAATACCTCTCGTGACGAAAAAGTCGCTATCTTAAAAGTGCAATACTTCTTCCTCCCAGTTGCTCACACAGTCTACTACTTTTTTTGGAGTTTTTGTCTGCCAGAAACTATAATTCACTAGTTGTGTATCATAAAAGTGTCATCGTTTCTCCTCCTAGGGGTTATTCGAGATTTCTTAATCGAAACCCCTAGTAACGAGGCATTGGCTACCTTAAGAGAGTCATAGTTACTCGTCCCCATTGCTCACCCAGTCTGCCACTTTTTCTTACTGTGGCCAGTCTGCCAGAAGCGATATGTCACTCGTTGTGTATCTTAAGAGATTCATCGTTACTCCTTCCATAGGTTACTGGTATTCTCTGATGCAATACGTCTCGTGACGAAAAAGTCGCTATCTTAATAGTGCAATACTTCTTCCTCCCAGTTGCTCACACAGTCTACTACTTTTTGTGTACTTGCCAGTCTGCCAGAAGCGATATGTCACTAGTTGTGTATCATAAAAGTGTCATCGTTTCTCCTCCAAGGGGTTATTCGAGATTTCTTAATCCAAACCAATAGTGACGAGGCATTGGCTACCTTAACAGAGTCATAGTTACTCGTCCCAATTGCTCACCCAGTCTGCCACTTATTCTTACTGTGGCCAGTCTGCCAGAAGCGATATTTCACTCGTTGTGTATCTTAAGAGATTCATCGTTACTCCTTCCATAGGTTACTGGTATTCTCTGATTCAATACCTCTCGTAACGAAAAACTCGCTATCTTAAAAGTGCAATACTTCTTCCTCCCAGTTGCTCACACAGTCTACGACTTTTTGTGTAGTTTTTGTCTGCCAGAAACTATAATTCACTAGTTGTGTATCATAAAAGTGTCATCGTTTCTCCTCCTAGGGGTTATTCGAGATTTCTTAATCCAAACCCATAGTTACGAGGCATTGGCTACCTTAAGAGAGTCATAGTTACTCGTCCCACTTGCTCACCCAGTCCGCCACTTTTTCTTACTGTGGCCAGTCTTTCAGAAGCGATATGTCTCTCGTTGTGTATCTTAAGAGATTCATCGTTACTCCCTCCATAGGTTACTCGTATTCTCTGATTCAATACCTCTCGTGACGAAAAAGTCGCTATCTTAATAGTGCAATACTTCTTCCTCCCAGTTGCTCACACAGTCTACTACTTTTTGTGTAGTTTTTGTCTGCCAGAAACTATAATTCACTAGTTGTGTATCATAAAAGTGTCATCGTTTCTCCTCCTAGGGGTTATTCGAGATTTCTTAATCCAAACCCCTAGTAACGAGGCATTGGCTACCTTAAGAGAGTCATAGTTACTCGTCCCACTTGCTCACCCAGTCTGCCACTTTTTCTTACTGTGGCCAGTCTGCCAGAAGCGATATGTCACTCGTTGTGTATCTTAAGAGATTTTTCGTTACTCCATCCGTAGGTTACTGGTATTCTCTGATTCAATACCTCTCGTGACGAAAAACTCGCTATCTTAAAAGTGCAATACTTCTTCCTCCCAGTTGCTCACACAGTCTACTACTTTTTGTGTAGTTTTTGTCTGCCAGAAACTATAATTCACTAGTTGTGTATCATAAAAGTGTCATCGTTTCTCCTCCTAGGGGTTATTCGAGATTTCTTAATCCAAACCCATAGTTACGAGGCATTGGCTACCTTAAGAGAGTCATAGTTACTCGTCCCACTTGCTCACCCAGTCTGCCACTTTCTCTTACTGTGGCCAGTCTGGCAGAAGCGATATGTCTCTCGTTGTGTATCTTAAGAGATTCATCGTTACTCCCTCCATAGGTTACTCGTATTCTCTGATTCAATACCTCTCGTGACGAAAAGTCGCTATCTTAATAGTGCAATACTTCTTCCTCCCAGTTGCTCACACAGTCTACGACTTTTTGTGTAGTTTTTGTCTGCCAGAAACTATAATTCACTAGTTGTGTATCATAAAAGTGTCATCGTTTCTCCTCCTAGGGGTTATTCGAGATTTCTTAATCCAAACCCCTAGTAACGAGGCATTGGCTACCTTAAGAGAGTCATATTTACTCGTCCCACTTGCTCACCCAGTCTGCCACTTTTTCTTACTGTGGCCAGTCTGCCAGAAGCGATATGTCACTCGTTGTGTATCTTAAGAGATTTTTCGTTACTCCATCCGTAGGTTACTGGTATTCTCTGATGCAATACCTCTCGTGAAGAAAAAGTCGCTATCTTAATAGTGCAATACTTCTTCCTCCCAGTTGCTCACACAGTTTACTACTTTTTGTGTACTTGCCAGTCTGCCAGAAGCGATATGTCACAAGTTGTGTATCATAAAAGAGTCATCGTTTCTCCTCCTAGGGGTTATTCGAGGTTTCTTAATCGAAACCCCTAGTGACGAGGCATTGGCTACCTTAAGAGAGTCATAGTTACTCGTCCATATTGCTCACCCAGTCTGCCAATTACTCTTACTGTGGCCAGTCTGCCAGAAGAGATATGTCACTTGTTGTGTATCTTAAGAGATTCATCGTTACTCCTTCAATAGGTTACTGGTATTCTCTGAATCAATACCTCTCGTGACGATAAAGTCGCTATATTATTAGTGCAATACTTCTTCCTCCCAGTTGCTCACACAGTCTACTACTTTTTGTGTAGTTTTTGTCTGCCAGATACTATAATTCACTAGTTGTGTATCATAAAAGTGTCATCGTTTCTCCTCCTACTGGTTATTCGAGATTTCTTAATCCAAACCCCTAGTAACGAGGCATTGGCTACCTTAAGAGAGTCATAGTTACTCGTCCCTATTGCTCAATCAGTCTGCCACTTATTCTTACTGTGGCCAGTCTGCCAGAAGCGATATGTCACTCGTTGTGTATCTTAAGAGATTTTTCGTTACTCCATCCGTAGGTTACTGGTATTCTCTGATGCAATACCTCTCGTGAAGAAAAGCTCGCTATCTTAATAGTGCAATACTTCTTCCTCCCAGTTGCTCACATAGTTTACTTTTTTTTGTGTACTTGCCAGTCTGCCAGAAGCGATATGTCACTAGTTGTGTATCATAAAAGAGTCATCGTTTCTCCTCCTAGGGGTTATTCGAGGTTTCTTAATCCAAACCCCTAGTGACGAGGCATTGGCTACCTTAAGAGAGTCATAGTTACTCGTCCCAATTGCTCACCCAGTCTGCCACTTTTTCTTAATGTGGCCAGTCTGCCAGAAGCGATATGTCACTCGTTGTGTATCTTAAGAGATTCATCGTTACTCCTTCCATAGATTACTGGTATTCTCTGATGCAATACCTTTCGTGACGAAAAAGTCACTATCTTAAAAGTCCAATACTCCTTCCTCCCAGTTGCTCACACAGTCTACTACTTTTTGTGGAGTTTTTGTCTGCCAGAAACTATAATTCACTAGTTGTGTATCATAAAAGTGTCATCGTTTCTCCTCCTAGGGGTTATTCGAGATTTCTTAATCCAAACCCCTAGTAACGAGGCATTGGCTACCTTAAGAGAGTCATAGTTACTCGTCCCCATTGCTCACCCAGTCTGCCACTTTTTCTTACTGTGGCCAGTCTGCCAGAAGCGATATGTCACTCGTTGTGTATCTTAAGAGATTCATCGTTACTCCCTCCATAGGTTACTCGTATTCTCTGATTCAATACCTCTCGTGACGAAACATTGGCTTTCTTAATAGTGCCATACTTCTTCCTCCCAGTTCCTCACACTGTTTCCTACTTTTTGTGTACTTGCCAGTGTGCCAGAAGCGATATGTCACTAGTTGTGTAACATAAAAGAGTCATCGTCTCTCCTCCTAGGGTTATTCGAGATTTCTTAATCCAAACCCTTAGTGACGAGGCATTGGCTACCTTAAGAGAGTCATAGTTACTCGTCCCAATTGCTCACCCAGTCTGCCACTTTTTCTTACTGTGGCCAGTCTGCCAGAAGCGATATGTCACTCGTTGTGTATCTTAAGAGATTCATCGTTACTCCTTCCATAGGTTACTGGTATTCTCTGATGCAATACGTCTCGTGACGAAAAAGTCGCTATCTTAATAGTGCAATACTTCTTCCTCCCAGTTGCTCACACAGTTTACTACTTTTTGTGTACTTGCCAGTCTACCAGAAGCGATATGTCACTAGTTGTGTATCATAAAAGTGTCATCGTTTCTCCTCCTAGGGGTTATTCGAGATTTCTTAATCCAAACCAATAGTGACGAGGCATTGGCTACCTTAAGAGAGTCATAGTTACTCGTCCCAATTGCTCACCCAGTCTGCCACTTTTTCTTACTGTGGCCAGTCTGCCAGAAGCGATATGTCACTCGTTGTGTATCTTAAGAGATTCATCGTTACTCCTTCCATAGGTTACTGGTATTCTCTGATGCAATTCCTCTCGTGAAGAAAAAGTCGCTATCTTAATAGTGCAATACTTCTTCCTCCCAGTTGCTCACACAGTCTACTACTTTTTGTGTACTTGCCAGTCTGCCAGAAGCGATATGTCACAAGTTGTGTATCATAAAAGAGTCATCGTTTCTCCTCCTAGGGGTTATTCGAGGTTTCTTAATCCAAACCCCAAGTGACGAGGCATTGGCTACCTTAAAAGAGTCATAGTTACTCGTCCATATTGCTCACCCAGTCTGCCAATTATTCTTACTGTGGCCAGTCTGCCAGAAGAGATATGTCACTTGTTGTGTATCTTAATAGATTCATCGTTACTCCTTCAATAGGTTACTGGTATTCTCTGATTCAATACCTCTCGTGACGAAAAAGTCGCTATCTTAAAAGTGCAATACTTCTTCCTCCCAGTTGCTCACACAGTCTACTACTTTTTTTGGAGTTTTTGTCTGCCAGAAACTATAATTCACTAGTTGTGTATCATAAAAGTGTCATCGTTTCTCCTCCTAGGGGTTATTCGAGATTTCTTAATCGAAACCCCTAGTAACGAGGCATTGGCTACCTTAAGAGACTCATAGTTACTCGTCCCCATTGCTCACCCAGTCTGCCACTTTTTCTTACTGTGGCCAGTCTGCCAGAAGCGATATGTCACTCGTTGTGTATCTTAAGAGATTCATCGTTACTCCTTCCATAGGTTACTGGTATTCTCTGATGCAATACCTCTCGTGACGAAAAAGTCGCTATCTTAAAAGTGCAATACTTCTTCCTCCCAGTTGCTCACACAGTCTACTACTTTTTTTGGAGTTTTTGTCTGCCAGAAACTATAATTCACTAGTTGTGTATCATAAAAGTGTCATCGTTTCTCCTCCTAGGGGTTATTCGAGATTTCTTAATCGAAACCCCTAGTAACGAGGCATTGGCTACCTTAAGAGAGTCATAGTTACTCGTCCATATTGCTCACCCAGTCTGCCAATTATTCTTACTGTGGCCAGTCTGCCAGAAGCGATATGTCACTCGTTGTGTATCTTAAGAGATTCATCGTTACTCCTTCCATAGGTTACTGGTATTCTCTGATGCAATACGTCTCGTGACGAAAAAGTCGCTATCTTAATAGTGCAATACTTCTTCCTCCCAGTTGCTCACACAGTTTACTACTTTTTGTGTACTTGCCAGTCTGCCAGAAGCGATATGTCACTAGTTGTGTATCATAAAAGTGTCATCGTTTCTCCTCCTAGGGGTTATTCGAGATTTCTTAATCCAAACCCATAGTAACGAGGCATTGGCTACCTTAAGAGAGTCATAGTTACTCGTCCCACTTGCTCACCCAGTCTGCCACTTTTTCTTACTGTGGCCAGTCTGCCAGAAGCGATATGTCACTCGTTGTGTATCTTAAGAAATTCATCGTTACTCCTTCCTTAGGTTACTGGTATTCTCTGATGCAATACCTCTCATGACGAAAAATTCGCTATCTTAATAGTGCAATACTTCTTCCTCCCAGTTGCTCACACAGTTTACTACTTTTTGTGTACTTGCCAGTCTGCCAGAAGCGATATGTCACTAGTTGTGTATCATAAAAGAGTAATCGTTTCTCCTCCTAGGGGTTATTCGAGATTTCTTAATCCAAACCCTTAGTGACGAGGCATTGGCTACCTTAAGAGAGTCATAGTTACTCGTCCCAATTGCTCACCCAGTCTGCCACTTATTCTTACTGTGGCCAGTCTGCCAGAAGCGATATTTCACTCGTTGTGTATCTTAAGAGATTCATCGTTACTCCTTCCATAGGTTACTGGTATTCTCTGATTCAATACCTCTCGTGACGAAAAAGTCGCTATCTTAAAAGTGCAATACTTCTTCCTCCCAGTTGCTCACACAGTCTACTACTTTTTTTGGAGTTTTTGTCTGCCAGAAACTATAATTCACTAGTTGTGTATCATAAAAGTGTCATCGTTTCTCCTCCAAGGGGTTATTCGAGATTTCTTAATCCAAACCAATAGTGACGAGGCATTGGCTACCTTAACAGAGTCATAGTTACTCGTCCCAATTGCTCACCCAGTCTGCCACTTATTCTTACTGTGGCCAGTCTGCCAGAAGCGATATTTCACTCGTTGTGTATCTTAAGAGATTCATCGTTACTCCTTCCATAGGTTACTGGTATTCTCTGATTCAATACCTCTCGTAACGAAAAACTCGCTATCTTAAAAGTGCAATACTTCTTCCTCCCAGTTGCTCACACAGTCTACGACTTTTTGTGTAGTTTTTGTCTGCCAGAAACTATAATTCACTAGTTGTGTATCATAAAAGTGTCATCGTTTCTCCTCCTAGGGGTTATTCGAGATTTCTTAATCCAAACCCATAGTTACGAGGCATTGGCTACCTTAAGAGAGTCATAGTTACTCGTCCCACTTGCTCACCCAGTCTGCCACTTTTTCTTACTGTGGCCAGTCTTTCAGAAGCGATATGTCTCTCGTTGTGTATCTTAAGAGATTCATCGTTACTCCCTCCATAGGTTACTCGTATTCTCTGATTCAATACCTCTCGTGACGAAAAAGTCGCTATCTTAATAGTGCAATACTTCTTCCTCCCAGTTGCTCACACAGTCTACTACTTTTTGTGTAGTTTTTGTCTGCCAGAAACTATAATTCACTAGTTGTGTATCATAAAAGTGTCATCGTTTCTCCTCCTAGGGGTTATTCGAGATTTCTTAATCCAAACCCCTAGTAACGAGGCATTGGCTACCTTAAGAGAGTCATAGTTACTCGTCCTACTTGCTCACCCAGTCTGCCACTTTTTCTTACTGTGGCCAGTCTGCCAGAAGCGATATGTCACTCGTTGTGTATCTTAAGAGATTTTTCGTTACTCCATCCGTAGGTTACTGGTATTCTCTGATTCAATACCTCTCGTGACGAAAAACTCGCTATCTTAAAAGTGCAATACTTCTTCCTCCCAGTTGCTCACACAGTCTACTAATTTTTGTGCAGTTTTTGTCTGCCAGAAACTATAATTCACTAGTTGTGTATCATAAAAGTGTCATCGTTTCTCCTCCTAGGGGTTATTCGAGATTTCTTAATCCAAACCCATAGTTACGAGGCATTGGCTACCTTAAGAGAGTCATAGTTACTCGTCCCACTTGCTCACCCAGTCTGCCACTTTCTCTTACTGTGGCCAGTCTGGCAGAAGCGATATGTCTCTCGTTGTGTATCTTAAGAGATTCATCGTTACTCCCTCCATAGGTTACTCGTATTCTCTGATTCAATACCTCTCGTGACGAAAAGTCGCTATCTTAATAGTGCAATACTTCTTCCTCCCAGTTGCTCACACAGTCTACTACTTTTTGTGTAGTTTTTGTCTGCCAGAAACTATAATTCACTAGTTGTGTATCATAAAAGTGTCATCGTTTCTCCTCCTAGGGGTTATTCGAGATTTCTTAATCCAAACCCCTAGTAACGAGGCATTGGCTACCTTAAGAGAGTCATAGTTACTCGTCCCACTTGCTCACCCAGTCTGCCACTTTTTCTTACTGTGGCCAGTCTGCCAGAAGCGATATGTCACTCGTTGTGTATCTTAAGAGATTTTTCGTTACTCCATCCGTAGGTTACTGGTATTCTCTGATGCAATACCTCTCGTGAAGAAAAAGTCGCTATCTTAATAGTGCAATACTTCTTCCTCCCAGTTGCTCACACAGTTTACTACTTTTTGTGTACTTGCCAGTCTGCCAGAAGCGATATGTCACAAGTTGTGTATCATAAAAGAGTCATCGTTTCTCCTCCTAGGGGTTATTCGAGGTTTCTTAATCGAAACCCCTAGTGACGAGGCATTGGCTACCTTAAGAGAGTCATAGTTACTCGTCCATATTGCTCACCCAGTCTGCCAATTACTCTTACTGTGGCCAGTCTGCCAGAAGAGATATGTCACTTGTTGTGTATCTTAAGAGATTCATCGTTACTCCTTCAATAGGTTACTGGTATTCTCTGATTCAATACCTCTCGTGACGATAAAGTCGCTATATTAATAGTGCAATACTTCTTCCTCCCAGTTGCTCACACAGTCTACTACTTTTTGTGTAGTTTTTGTCTGCCAGATACTATAATTCACTAGTTGTGTATCATAAAAGTGTCATCGTTTCTCCTCCTACTGGTTATTCGAGATTTCTTAATCCAAACCCCTAGTAACGAGGCATTGGCTACCTTAAGAGAGTCATAGTTACTCGTCCCTATTGCTCAATCAGTCTGCCACTTATTCTTACTGTGGCCAGTCTGCCAGAAGCGATATGTCACTCGTTGTGTATCTTAAGAGATTTTTCGTTACTCCATCCGTAGGTTACTGGTATTCTCTGATGCAATACCTCTCGTGAAGAAAAACTCGCTATCTTAATAGTGCAATACTTCTTCCTCCCAGTTGCTCACACAGTTTACTTTTTTTTGTGTACTTGCCAGTCTGCCAGAAGCGATATGTCACTAGTTGTGTATCATAAAAGAGTCATCGTTTCTCCTCCTAGGGGTTATTCGAGGTTTCTTAATCCAAACCCCTAGTGACGAGGCATTGGCTACCTTAAGAGAGTCATAGTTACTCGTCCCAATTGCTCACCCAGTCTGCCACTTTTTCTTACTGTGGCCAGTCTGCCAGAAGCGATATGTCACTCGTTGTGTATCTTAAGAGATTCATCGTTACTCCTTCCATAGATTACTGGTATTCTCTGATGCAATACCTCTCGTGACGAAAAAGTCACTATCTTAAAAGTCCAATACTCCTTCCTCCCAGTTGCTCACACAGTCTACTACTTTTTGTGGAGTTTTTGTCTGCCAGAAACTATAATTCACTAGTTGTGTATCATAAAAGTGTCATCGTTTCTCCTCCTAGGGGTTATTCGAGATTTCTTAATCCAAACCCCTAGTAACGAGGCATTGGCTACCTTAAGAGAGTCATAGTTACTCGTCCCCATTGCTCACCCAGTCTGCCACTTTTTCTTACTGTGGCCAGTCTGCCAGAAGCGATATGTCACTCGTTGTGTATCTTAAGAGATTCATCGTTACTCCCTCCATAGGTTACTCGTATTCTCTGATTCAATACCTCTCGTGACGAAACATTGGCTTTCTTAATAGTGCCATACTTCTTCCTCCCAGTTCCTCACACTGTTTCCTACTTTTTGTGTACTTGCCAGTGTGCCAGAAGCGATATGTCACTAGTTGTGTAACATAAAAGAGTCATCGTCTCTCCTCCTAGGGTTATTCGAGATTTCTTAATCCAAACCCTTAGTGACGAGGCATTGGCTACCTTAAGAGAGTCATAGTTACTCGTCCCAATTGCTCACCCAGTCTGCCACTTTTTCTTACTGTGGCCAGTCTGCCAGAAGCGATATGTCACTCGTTGTGTATCTTAAGAGATTCATCGTTACTCCTTCCATAGGTTACTGGTATTCTCTGATGCAATACGTCTCGTGACGAAAAAGTCGCTATCTTAATAGTGCAATACTTCTTCCTCCCAGTTGCTCACACAGTTTACTACTTTTTGTGTACTTGCCAGTCTGCCAGAAGCGATATGTCACTAGTTGTGTATCATAAAAGTGTCATCGTTTCTCCTCCTAGGGGTTATTCGAGATTTCTTAATCCAAACCAATAGTGACGAGGCATTGGCTACCTTAAGAGAGTCATAGTTACTCGTCCCAATTGCTCACCCAGTCTGCCACTTTTTCTTACTGTGGCCAGTCTGCCAGAAGCGATATGTCACTCGTTGTGTATCTTAAGAGATTCATCGTTACTCCTTCCATAGGTTACTGGTATTCTCTGATGCAATTCCTCTCGTGAAGAAAAAGTCGCTATCTTAATAGTGCAATACTTCTTCCTCCCAGTTGCTCACACAGTTTACTACTTTTTGTGTACTTGCCAGTCTGCCAGAAGCGATATGTCACAAGTTGTGTATCATAAAAGAGTCATCGTTTCTCCTCCTAGGGGTTATTCGAGGTTTCTTAATCCAAACCCCAAGTGACGAGGCATTGGCTACCTTAAGAGAGTCATAGTTACTCGTCCATATTGCTCACCCAGTCTGCCAATTATTCTTACTGTGGCCAGTCTGCCAGAAGAGATATGTCACTTTTTGTGTATCTTAAGAGATTCATCGTTACTCCTTCAATAGGTTACTGGTATTCTCTGATTCAAAACCTCTCGTGACGAAAAAGTCGCTATCTTAAAAGTGCAATACTTCTTCCTCCCAGTTGCTCACACAGTCTACTACTTTTTTTGGAGTTTTTGTCTGCCAGAAACTATAATTCACTAGTTGTGTATCATAAAAGTGTCATCGTTTCTCCTCCTAGGGGTTATTCGAGATTTCTTAATCGAAACCCCTAGTAACGAGGCATTGGCTACCTTAAGAGACTCATAGTTACTCGTCCCCATTGCTCACCCAGTCTGCCACTTTTTCTTACTGTGGCCAGTCTGCCAGAAGCGATATGTCACTCGTTGTGTATCTTAAGAGATTCATCGTTACTCCTTCCATAGGTTACTGGTATTCTCTGATGCAATACGTCTCGTGACGAAAAAGTCGCTATCTTAATAGTGCAATACTTCTTCCTCCCAGTTGCTCACACAGTCTACTACTTTTTGTGTACTTGCCAGTCTGCCAGAAGCGATATGTCACTAGTTGTGTATCATAAAAGTGTCATCGTTTCTCCTCCAAGGGGTTATTCGAGATTTCTTAATCCAAACCAATAGTGACGAGGCATTGGCTACCTTAACAGAGTCATAGTTACTCGTCCCAATTGCTCACCCAGTCTGCCACTTATTCTTACTGTGGCCAGTCTGCCAGAAGCGATATTTCACTCGTTGTGTATCTTAAGAGATTCATCGTTACTCCTTCCATAGGTTACTGGTATTCTCTGATTCAATACCTCTCGTGACGAAAAACTCGCTATCTTAAAAGTGCAATACTTCTTCCTCCCAGTTGCTCACACAGTCTACGACTTTTTGTGTAGTTTTTGTCTGCCAGAAACTATAATTCACTAGTTGTGTATCATAAAAGTGTCATCGTTTCTCCTCCTAGGGGTTATTCGAGATTTCTTAATCCAAACCCATAGTTACGAGGCATTGGCTACCTTAAGAGAGTCATAGTTACTCGTCCCACTTGCTCACCCAGTCTGCCACTTTTTCTTACTGTGGCCAGTCTGGCAGAAGCGATATGTCTCTCGTTGTGTATCTTAAGAGATTCATCGTTACTCCCTCCATAGGTTACTCGTATTCTCTGATTCAATACCTCTCGTGACGAAAAAGTCGCTATCTTAATAGTGCAATACTTCTTCCTCCCAGTTGCTCACACAGTCTACTACTTTTTGTGTAGTTTTTGTCTGCCAGAAACTATAATTCACTAGTTGTGTATCATAAAAGTGTCATCGTTTCTCCTCCTAGGGGTTATTCGAGATTTCTTAATCCAAACCCCTAGTAACGAGGCATTGGCTACCTTAAGAGAGTCATAGTTACTCGTCCCACTTGCTCACTCAGTCTGCCACTTTTTCTTACTGTGGCCAGTCTGCCAGAAGCGATATGTCACTCGTTGTGTATCTTAAGAGATTTTTCGTTACTCCATCCGTAGGTTACTGGTATTCTCTGATTCAATACCTCTCGTGACGAAAAACTCGCTATCTTAAAAGTGCAATACTTCTTCCTCCCAGTTGCTCACACAGTCTACTACTTTTTGTGTAGTTTTTGTCTGCCAGAAACTATAATTCACTAGTTGTGTATCATAAAAGTGTCATCGTTTCTCCTCCTAGGGGTTATTCGAGATTTCTTAATCCAAACCCATAGTTACGAGGCATTGGCTACCTTAAGAGAGTCATAGTTACTCGTCCCACTTGCTCACCCAGTCTGCCACTTTCTCTTACTGTGGCCAGTCTGGCAGAAGCGATATGTCTCTCGTTGTGTATCTTAAGAGATTCATCGTTACTCCCTCCATAGGTTACTCGTATTCTCTGATTCAATACCTCTCGTGACGAAAAGTCGCTATCTTAATAGTGCAATACTTCTTCCTCCCAGTTGCTCACACAGTCTACTACTTTTTGTGTAGTTTTTGTCTGCCAGAAACTATAATTCACTAGTTGTGTATCATAAAAGTGTCATCGTTTCTCCTCCTAGGGGTTATTCGAGATTTCTTAATCCAAACCCCTAGTAACGTGGCATTGGCTACCTTAAGAGAGTCATAGTTACTCGTCCCACTTGCTCACCCAGTCTGCCACTTTTTCTTACTTTGGCCAGTCTGCCAGAAGCGATATGTCACTCGTTGTGTATCTTAAGAGATTTTTCGTTACTCCATCCGTAGGTTACTGGTATTCTCTGATGCAATACCTCTCGTGAAGAAAAACTCGCTATCTTAATAGTGCAATACTTCTTCCTCCCAGTTGCTCACACAGTTTACTACTTTTTGTGTACTTGCCAGTCTGCCAGAAGCGATATGTCACAAGTTGTGTATCATAAAAGAGTCATCGTTTCTCCTCCTAGGGGTTATTCGAGGTTTCTTAATCGAAACCCCTAGTGACGATGCATTGGCTACCTTAAGAGAGTCATAGTTACTCGTCCATATTGCTCACCCAGTCTGCCAATTACTCTTACTGTGGCCAGTCTGCCAGAAGAGATATGTCACTTGTTGTGTATCTTAAGAGATTCATCGTTACTCCTTCAATAGGTTACTGGTTTTCTCTGATTCAATACCTCTCGTGACGATAAAGTCGCTATATTAATAGTGCAATACTTCTTCCTCCCAGTTGCTCACACAGTCTACTACTTTTTGTGTAGTTTTTGTCTGCCAGATACTATAATTCACTAGTTGTGTATCATAAAAGTGTCATCGTTTCTCCTCCTACTGGTTATTCGAGATTTCTTAATCCAAACCCCTAGTAACGAGGCATTGGCTACCTTAAGAGAGTCATAGTTACTCGTCCCCATTGCTCACCCAGTCTGCCACTTTTTCTTACTGTGGCCAGTCTGCCAGAAGCGATATGTCACTCGTTGTGTATCTTAAGAGATTCATCGTTACTCCCTCCATAGGTTACTCGTATTCTCTGATTCAATACCTCTCGTGACGAAACATTGGCTTTCTTAATAGTGCCATACTTCTTCCTCCCAGTTCCTCACACTGTTTCCTACTTTTTGTGTACTTGCCAGTGTGCCAGAAGCGATATGTCACTAGTTGTGTATCATAAAAGAGTCATCGTTTCTCCTCCTAGGGTTATTCGAGATTTCTTAATCCAAACCCTTAGTGACGAGGCATTGGCTACCTTAAGAGAGTCATAGTTACTCGTCCCAATTGCTCACCCAGTCTGCCACTTTTTCTTACTGTGGCCAGTCTGCCAGAAGCGATATGTCACTCGTTGTGTATCTTAAGAGATTCATCGTTACTCCTTCCATAGGTTACTGGTATTCTCTGATGCAATACCTCTCGTGAAGAAAAAGTCGCTATCTTAATAGTGCAATACTTCTTCCTCCCAGTTGCTCACACAGTTTACTACTTTTTGTGTACTTGCCAGTCTGCCAGAAGCGATATGTCACAAGTTGTGTATCATAAAAGAGTCATCGTTTCTCCTCCTAGGGGTTATTCGAGGTTTCTTAATCCAAACCCCAAGTGACGAGGCATTGGCTACCTTAAGAGAGTCATAGTTACTCGTCCATATTGCTCACCCAGTCTGCCAATTATTCTTACTGTGGCCAGTCTGCCGGAAGAGATATGTCACTTGTTGTGTATCTTAAGAGATTCATCGTTACTCCTTCCATAGGTTACTGGTATTCTCTGATTCAATACCTCTCGTGACGATAAAGTCGCTATATTAATAGTGCAATACTTCTTCCTCCCAGTTGCTCACACAGTCTACTACTTTTTGTGTAGTTTTTGTCTGCCAGATACTATAATTCACTAGTTGTGTATCATAAAAGTGTCATCGTTTCTCCTCCTACTGGTTATTCGAGATTTCTTAATCCAAACCCCTAGTAACGAGGCATTGGCTACCTTAAGAGAGTCATAGTTACTCGTCCCTATTGCTCAATCAGTCTGCCACTTATTCTTACTGTGGCCAGTCTGCCAGAAGCGATATGTCACTCGTTGTGTATCTTAAGAGATTTTTCGTTACTCCTTCCGTAGGTTACTGGTATTTTCTGATGCAATACCTCTCGTGAAGACAAAGTCGCTATCTTAATAGTGCAATACTTCTTCCTCCCAGTTGCTCACACATTTTACTACTTTTTGTGTACTTGCCAGTCTGCCAGAAGCGATATGTAACTAGTTGTGTATCATAAAAGAGTCATCGTTTCTCCTCCTAGGGGTTATTCGAGGTTTCTTAATCCTAACCCCTAGTGACGAGGCATTGGCTACCTTAAGAGAGTCATAGTTACTCGTCCCAATTGCTCACCCAGTCTGCCACTTATTCTTACTGTGGCCAGTCTGCCAGAAGCGATATGTCACTTGTTGTGTATCTTAAGAGATTCATCGTTACTCCTTCCATAGGTTACTGGTATTCTCTGATGCAATACGTCTCGTGACGAAAAAGTCGCTATCTTAATAGTGCAATACTTCTTCCTCCCAGTTGCTCACACAGTTTACTACTTTTTGTGTACTTGCCAGTCTGCCAGAAGCGATATGTCACTAGTTGTGTATCACAAAAGTGTCATCGTTTCTCCTCCTAGGGGTTATTCGAGATTTCTTAATCCAAACCCCTAGTAACGAGGCATTGGCTACCTTAAGAGAGTCATAGTTACTCGTCCCAATTGCTCACCCAGTCTGCCACTTTTTCTTACTGTGGCCAGTCTGCCAGAAGCGATATGTCACTCGTTGTGTATGTTAAGAGATTCATCGTTACTCCTTCCATAGGTTACTGGTATTCTCTGATGCAATACGTCTCGTGACGAAAAAGTCGCTATCTTAATAGTGCAATACTTCTTCCTCCCAGTTGCTCACACAGTTTACTACTTTTTGTGTACTTGCCAGTCTGCCAGAAGCGATATGTCACTAGTTGTGTATCATAAAATTGTCATCGTTTCTCCTCCTAGGGGTTATTCGAGATTTCTTAATCCAAACCAATAGTGACGAGGCATTGGCTACCTTAAGAGAGTCATAGTTACTCGTCCCAATTGCTCACCCAGTCTGCCACTTTTTCTTACTGTGGCCAGTCTGCCAGAAGCGATATGTCACTCGTTGTGTATCTTAAGAGATTCATCGTTACTCCTTCCATAGGTTACTGGTATTCTCTGATGCAATACCTCTCGTGAAGAGAAAGTCGCTATCTTAATAGTGCAATACTTCTTCCTCCCAGTTGCTCACACAGTTTACTACTTTTTGTGTACTTGCCAGTCTGCCAGAAGCGATATGTCACTAGTTGTGTATCATAAAAGTGTCATCGTTTCTCCTCCTAGGGGTTATTCGAGATTTCTTAATCCAAACCAATAGTGACGAGGCATTGGCTACCTTAAGAGAGTCATAGTTACTCGTCCCAATTGCTCACCCAGTCTGCCACTTTTTCTTACTGTGGCCAGTCTGCCAGAAGAGATATGTCACTTGTTGTGTATCTTAAGAGATTCATCGTTACTCCTTCAATAGGTTACTGGTATTCTCTGATTCAATACCTCTCGTGACGATAAAGTCGCTATATTAATAGTGCAATACTTCTTCCTCCCAGTTGCTCACACAGTCTACTACTTTTTGTGTAGTTTTTGTCTGCCAGATACTATAATTCACTAGTTGTGTATCATAAAAGTGTCATCGTTTCTCCTCCTACTGGTTATTCGAGATTTCTTAATCCAAACCCCTAGTAACGAGGCATTGGCTACCTTAAGAGAGTCATAGTTACTCGTCCCAATTGCTCACCCAGTCTGCCACTTTTTCTTACTGTGGCCAGTCTGCCAGAAGCGATATGTCACTCGTTGTGTATCTTAAGAGATTCATCGTTACTCCTTCCATAGGTTACTGGTATTCTCTGATGCAATACGTCTCGTGACGAAAAAGTCGCTATCTTAATAGTGCAATACTTCTTCCTCCCAGTTGCTCACACAGTTTACTACTTTTTGTGTACTTGCCAGTCTGCCAGAAGCGATATGTCACTAGTTGTGTATCATAAAAGTGTCATCGTTTCTCCTCCTAGGGGTTATTCGAGATTTCTTAATCCAAACCCCTAGTAACGAGGCATTGGCTACCTTAAGAGAGTCATAGTTACTCGTCCCACTTGCTCACCCAGTCTGCCACTTTTTCTTACTGTGGCCAGTCTGACAGAAGCGATATGTCACTCGTTGAGTATCTTAAGAGATTCATCGTTACTCCTTCCATAGGTTACTGGTATTCTCTGATGCAATACCTCTCGTGAAGAGAAAGTCGCTATCTTAATAGTGCAATACTTCTTCCTCCCAGTTGCTCACACAGTCTACTATTTTTTGTGTAGTTTTTGTCTGCCAGATACTATAATTCACTAGTTGTGTATCATAAAAGTGTCATCGTTTCTCCTCCTACTGGTTATTCGAGATTTCTTAATCCAAACCCCTAGTAACGAGGCATTGGCTACCTTAAGAGAGTCATAGTTACTCGTCCCTATTGCTCAATCAGTCTGCCACTTATTCTTACTGTGGCCAGTCTGCCAGAAGCGATATGTCACTCGTTGTGTATCTTAATAGATTCATCGTTACTCCCTCCATAGGTTACTCGTATTCTCTGATTCAATACCTCTCGTGACGAAACATTGGCTTTCTTAATAGTGCCATACTTCTTCCACCCAGTTGCTCACACTGTTTCCTACTTTTTGTGTACTTGCCAGTCTGCCAGAAGCGATATGTCACTAGTTGTGTATCATAAAAGAGTCATCGTTTCTCCTCCTAGGGGTTATTCGAGATTTCTTAATCCAAACCCCTAGTAACGAGGCATTGGCTACCTTAAGAGAGTCATAGTTACTCGTCCCCATTGCTCACCCAGTCTGCCACTTATTCTTACTGTGGCCAGTCTGCCAGAAGCGATATGTCACTTGTTGTGTATCTTAAGAGATTCATCGTTACTCCTTCCACAGGTTACTGGTATTCTCTGATTCAATACCTCTCGTGACGAAAAAGTCGCTATCTTAATAGTGCAATACTTCTTCCTCCCAGTTGCTCACACAGTCTACTACTTTTTGTGTAGTTTTTGTCTGCCAGAAACTATAATTCACTAGTTGTGTATCATAAAAGTGTCATCGTTTCTCCTCCTAGGGGTTATTCGAGATTTCTTAATCCAAACCCCTAGTAACGAGGCATTGGCTACCTTAAGAGAGTCATAGTTACTCGTCCCAATTGCTCACCCAGTCTGCCACTTATTCTTACTGTGGCCAGTCTGCCAGAAGCGATATGTCACTCGTTGTGTATCTTAAGAGATTCATCGTTACTCCCTCCATAGGTTACTCGTATTCTCTGATTCAATACCTCTCGTGACGAAACATTGGCTTTCTTAATAGTGCCATACTTTTTCCACCCAGTTGCTCACACTGTTTCCTACTTTTTGTGTACTTGCCAGTGTGCCAGAAGCGATATGTCACTAGTTGTGTATCATAAAAGAGTCATCGTTTCTCCTCCTAGGGGTTATTCGAGATTTCTTAATCCAAACTCCTAGTAATGAGGCATTGGCTACCTTAAGGGAGTCATAGTTACTCGTCCCCATTGCTCACCCAGTCTGCCACTTTTTCTTACTGTGGCCAGTCTGCCAGAAGCGATATGTCACTCGTTGTGTATCTTAAGAAATTCATTGTTACTCGTTCCATAGGTTACTGGTATTCTCTGATGCAATACGTCTCGTGACGAAAAAGTCGCTATCTTAATAGTGCAATACTTCTTCCTCCCAGTTGCTCACAGAGTTTACTACTTTTTGTGTACTTGCCAGTCTGCCAGAAGCGATATGTCACTAGTTGTGTATCATAAAAGAGTCATCGTTTCTCCTCCTAGGCGTTATTCGAGATTTCTTAATCCAAACCCTTAGTGACGAGGCATTGGCTACCTTAAGAGAGTCATAGTTACTCGTCCCAATTGCTCACCCAGTCTGCCACTTTTTCTTACTGTGGCCAGTCTGCCAGAAGCGATATGACACTCGTTGTGTATCTTAAGAGATTCATCGTTACTCCTTCCATAGATTACTGGTATTCTCTGATGCAATACCTCTCGTGACGAAAAAGTCGCTATCTTAAAAGTCCAATACTCCTTCCTCCCAGTTGCTCACACAGTCTACTACTTTTTGTGGAGTTTTTGTCTGCCAGAAACTATAATTCACTAGTTGTGTATCATAAAAGTGTCATCGTTTCTCCTCCTAGGGGTTATTCGAGATTTCTTAATCCAAACCCCTAGTAACGAGGCATTGGCTACCTTAAGAGAGTCATAGTTACTCGTCCCCATTGCTCACCCAGTCTGCCACTTTTTCTTACTGTGGCCAGTCTGCCAGAAGCGATATGTCTCTCGTTGTGTATCTTAAGAGATTCATCGTTACTCCCTCCATAGGTTACTCGTATTCTCTGATTCAATACCTCTCGTGACGAAACATTGGCTTTCTTAATAGTGCCATACTTCTTCCTCCCAGTTCCTCACACTGTTTCCTACTTTTTGTGTACTTGCCAGTGTGCCAGAAGCGATATGTCACTAGTTGTGTATCATAAAAGAGTCATCGTTTCTCCTCCTAGGGTTATTCGAGATTTCTTAATCCAAACCATTAGTGACGAGGCATTGGCTACCTTAAGAGAGTCATAGTTACTCGTCCCAATTGCTCACCTAGTCTGCCACTTTTTCTTACTGTGGCCAGTCTGCCAGAAGCGATATGTCACTCGTTGTGTATCTTAAGAGATTCATCGTTACTCCTTCCATAGGTTACTGGTATTCTCTGATGCAATACGTCTCGTGACGAAAAAGTCGCTATCTTAATAGTGCAATACTTCTTCCTCGCAGTTGCTCACACAGTTTACTACTTTTTGTGTACTTGCCAGTCTGCCAGAAGCGATATGTCACTAGTTGTGTATCATAAAAGTGTCATCGTTTCTCCTCCTAGGGGTTATTCGAGATTTCTTAATCCAAACCCCTAGTAACGAGGCATTGGCTACCTTAAGAGAGTCATAGTTACTCGTCCCACTTGCTCACCCAGTCTGCCACTTTTTCTTACTGTGGCCAGTCTGCCAGAAGCGATATGTCACTCGTTGTGTATCTTAAGAGATTCATCGTTACTCCTTCCATAGGTTACTGGTATTCTCTGATGCAATACGTCTCGTGACGAAAAAGTCGCTATCTTAATAGTGCAATACTTCTTCCTCCCAGTTGCTCACACAGTTTACTACTTTTTGTGTACTTGCCAGTCTGCCAGAAGCGATATGTCACTAGTTGTGTATCATAAAAGTGTCATCGTTTCTCCTCCTAGGGGTTATTCGAGATTTCTTAATCCAAACCCCTAGTAACGAGGCATTGGCTACCTTAAGAGAGTCATAGTTACTCGTCCCACTTGCTCACCCAGTCTGCCACTTTTTCTTACTGTGGCCAGTCTGACAGAAGCGATATGTCACTCGTTGAGTATCTTAAGAGATTCATCGTTACTCCTTCCATAGGTTACTGGTATTCTCTGATGCAATACCTCTCGTGAAGAGAAAGTCGCTATCTTAATAGTGCAATACTTCTTCCTCCCAGTTGCTCACACAGTCTACTATTTTTTGTGTAGTTTTTGTCTGCCAGATACTATAATTCACTAGTTGTGTATCATAAAAGTGTCATCGTTTCTCCTCCTACTGGTTATTCGAGATTTCTTAATCCAAACCCCTAGTAACGAGGCATTGGCTACCTTAAGAGAGTCATAGTTACTCGTCCCTATTGCTCAATCAGTCTGCCACTTATTCTTACTGTGGCCAGTCTGCCAGAAGCGATATGTCACTCGTTGTGTATCTTAATAGATTCATCGTTACTCCCTCCATAGGTTACTCGTATTCTCTGATTCAATACCTCTCGTGACGAAACATTGGCTTTCTTAATAGTGCCATACTTCTTCCACCCAGTTGCTCACACTGTTTCCTACTTTTTGTGTACTTGCCAGTCTGCCAGAAGCGATATGTCACTAGTTGTGTATCATAAAAGAGTCATCGTTTCTCCTCCTAGGGGTTATTCGAGATTTCTTAATCCAAACCCCTAGTAACGAGGCATTGGCTACCTTAAGAGAGTCATAGTTACTCGTCCCCATTGCTCACCCAGTCTGCCACTTATTCTTACTGTGGCCAGTCTGCCAGAAGTGATATGTCACTTGTTGTGTATCTTAAGAGATTCATCGTTACTCCTTCCACAGGTTACTGGTATTCTCTGATTCAATACCTCTCGTGACGAAAAAGTCGCTATCTTAATAGTGCAATACTTCTTCCTCCCAGTTGCTCACACAGTCTACTACTTTTTGTGTAGTTTTTGTCTGCCAGAAACTATAATTCACTAGTTGTGTATCATAAAAGTGTCATCGTTTCTCCTCCTAGGGGTTATTCGAGATTTCTTAATCCAAACCCCTAGTAACGAGGCATTGGCTACCTTAAGAGAGTCATAGTTACTCGTCCCAATTGCTCACCCAGTCTGCCACTTATTCTTACTGTGGCCAGTCTGCCAGAAGCGATATGTCACTCGTTGTGTATCTTAAGAGATTCATCGTTACTCCCTCCATAGGTTACTCGTATTCTCTGATTCAATACCTCTCGTGACGAAACATTGGCTTTCTTAATAGTGCCATACTTTTTCCACCCAGTTGCTCACACTGTTTCCTACTTTTTGTGTACTTGCCAGTGTGCCAGAAGCGATATGTCACTAGTTGTGTATCATAAAAGAGTCATCGTTTCTCCTCCTAGGGGTTATTCGAGATTTCTTAATCCAAACTCCTAGTAATGAGGCATTGGCTACCTTAAGGGAGTCATAGTTACTCGTCCCCATTGCTCACCCAGTCTGCCACTTTTTCTTACTGTGGCCAGTCTGCCAGAAGCGATATGTCACTCGTTGTGTATCTTAAGAAATTCATTGTTACTCGTTCCATAGGTTACTGGTATTCTCTGATGCAATACGTCTCGTGACGAAAAAGTCGCTATCTTAATAGTGCAATACTTCTTCCTCCCAGTTGCTCACAGAGTTTACTACTTTTTGTGTACTTGCCAGTCTGCCAGAAGCGATATGTCACTAGTTGTGTATCATAAAAGAGTCATCGTTTCTCCTCCTAGGCGTTATTCGAGATTTCTTAATCCAAACCCTTAGTGACGAGGCATTGGCTACCTTAAGAGAGTCATAGTTACTCGTCCCAATTGCTCACCCAGTCTGCCACTTTTTCTTACTGTGGCCAGTCTGCCAGAAGCGATATGACACTCGTTGTGTATCTTAAGAGATTCATCGTTACTCCTTCCATAGATTACTGGTATTCTCTGATGCAATACCTCTCGTGACGAAAAAGTCGCTATCTTAAAAGTCCAATACTCCTTCCTCCCAGTTGCTCACACAGTCTACTACTTTTTGTGGAGTTTTTGTCTGCCAGAAACTATAATTCACTAGTTGTGTATCATAAAAGTGTCATCGTTTCTCCTCCTAGGGGTTATTCGAGATTTCTTAATCCAAACCCCTAGTAACGAGGCATTGGCTACCTTAAGAGAGTCATAGTTACTCGTCCCCATTGCTCACCCAGTCTGCCACTTTTTCTTACTGTGGCCAGTCTGCCAGAAGCGATATGTCTCTCGTTGTGTATCTTAAGAGATTCATCGTTACTCCCTCCATAGGTTACTCGTATTCTCTGATTCAATACCTCTCGTGACGAAACATTGGCTTTCTTAATAGTGCCATACTTCTTCCTCCCAGTTCCTCACACTGTTTCCTACTTTTTGTGTACTTGCCAGTGTGCCAGAAGCGATATGTCACTAGTTGTGTATCATAAAAGAGTCATCGTTTCTCCTCCTAGGGTTATTCGAGATTTCTTAATCCAAACCATTAGTGACGAGGCATTGGCTACCTTAAGAGAGTCATAGTTACTCGTCCCAATTGCTCACCTAGTCTGCCACTTTTTCTTACTGTGGCCAGTCTGCCAGAAGCGATATGTCACTCGTTGTGTATCTTAAGAGATTCATCGTTACTCCTTCCATAGGTTACTGGTATTCTCTGATGCAATACGTCTCGTGACGAAAAAGTCGCTATCTTAATAGTGCAATACTTCTTCCTCGCAGTTGCTCACACAGTTTACTACTTTTTGTGTACTTGCCAGTCTGCCAGAAGCGATATGTCACTAGTTGTGTATCATAAAAGTGTCATCGTTTCTCCTCCTAGGGGTTATTCGAGATTTCTTAATCCAAACCCCTAGTAACGAGGCATTGGCTACCTTAAGAGAGTCATAGTTACTCGTCCCACTTGCTCACCCAGTCTGCCACTTTTTCTTACTGTGGCCAGTCTGCCAGAAGCGATATGTCACTCGTTGTGTATCTTAAGAGATTCATCGTTACTCTTTCCATAGGTTACTGGTATTCTCTGATGCAATACCTCTCGTGAAGAGAAAGTCGCTATCTTAATAGTGCAATACTTCTTCCTCCCAGTTGCTCACACAGTTTACTACTTTTTGTTTACTTGCCAGTCTGCCAGAAGCGATATGTCACAAGTTGTGTATCATAAAAGAGTCATCGTTTCTCCTCCTAGGGGTTATTCGAGGTTTCTTAATCCAAACCCCTAGTGACGTTGCATTGGCTACCTTAAGAGAGTCATAGTTACTCGTCCATATTGTTCACCCAGTCTGCCAATTATTCTTACTGTGGCCAGTCTGCCAGAAGAGATATGTCACTTGTTGTGTATCTTAAGAGATTCATCGTTACTCCTTCAATAGGTTACTGGTATTCTCTGATTCAATACCTCTCGTGACGAGAAAGTCGCTATCTTAATAGTGCAATACTTCTTCCTCCCAGTTGCTCACACAGTCTACTATTTTTTGTGTAGTTTTTGTCTGCCAGATACTATAATTCACTAGTTGTGTATCATAAAAGTGTCATCGTTTCTCCTCCTACTGGTTATTCGAGATTTCTTAATCCAAACCCCTAGTAACGAGGCATTGGCTACCTTAAGAGAGTCATAGTTACTCGTCCCTATTGCTCAATCAGTCTGCCACTTATTCTTACTGTGGCCAGTCTGCCAGAAGCGATATGTCACTCGTTGTGTATCTTAATAGATTCATCGTTACTCCCTCCATAGGTTACTCGTATTCTCTGATTCAATACCTCTCGTGACGAAACATTGGCTTTCTTAATAGTGCCATACTTCTTCCACCCAGTTGCTCACACTGTTTCCTACTTTTTGTGTACTTGCCAGTCTGCCAGAAGCGATATGTCACTAGTTGTGTATCATAAAAGAGTCATCGTTTCTCCTCCTAGGGGTTATTCGAGATTTCTTAATCCAAACCCCTAGTAACGAGGCATTGGCTACCTTAAGAGAGTCATAGTTACTCGTCCCCATTGCTCACCCAGTCTGCCACTTATTCTTACTGTGGCCAGTCTGCCAGAAGCGATATGTCACTTGTTGTGTATCTTAAGAGATTCATCGTTACTCCTTCCACAGGTTACTGGTATTCTCTGATTCAATACCTCTCGTGACGAAAAAGTCGCTATCTTAATAGTGCAATACTTCTTCCTCCCAGTTGCTCACACAGTGTACTACTTTTTGTGTAGTTTTTGTCTGCCAGAAACTATAATTCACTAGTTGTGTATCATAAAAGTGTCATCGTTTCTCCTCCTAGGGGTTATTCGAGATTTCTTAATCCAAACCCCTAGTAACGAGGCATTGGCTACCTTAAGAGAGTCATAGTTACTCGTCCCAATTGCTCACCCAGTCTGCCACTTATTCTACTGTGGCCAGTCTGCCAGAAGCGATATGTCACTCGTTGTGTATCTTAAGAGATTCATCGTTACTCCCTCCATAGGTTACTCGTATTCTCTGATTCAATACCTCTCGTGACGAAACATTGGCTTTCTTAATAGTGCCATACTGCTTCCACCCAGTTGCTCACACTGTTTCCTACTTTTTGTGTACTTGCCAGTGTGCCAGAAGCGATATGTCACTAGTTGTGTATCATAAAAGAGTCATCGTTTCTCCTCCTAGGGGTTATTCGAGATTTCTTAATCCAAACTCCTAGTAATGAGGCATTGGCTACCTTAAGGGAGTCATAGTTACTCGTCCCCATTGCTCACCCAGTCTGCCACTTTTTCTTACTGTGGCCAGTCTGCCCGAAGCGATATGTCACTCGTTGTGTATCTTAAGAAATTCATCGTTACTCCTTCCATAGGTTACTGGTATTCTCTGATGCAATACCTCTCGTGACGAAAAATTCGCTATCTTAATAGTGCAATACTTCTTCCTCCCAGTTGCTCACAGAGTTTACTACTTTTTGTGTACTTGCCAGTCTGCCAGAAGCGATATGTCACTAGTTGTGTATCATAAAAGAGTCATCGTTTCTCCTCCTAGGCGTTATTCGAGATTTCTTAATCCAAACCCTTAGTGACGAGGCATTGGCTACCTTAAGAGAGTCATAGTTACTCGTCCCAATTGCTCACCCAGTCTGCCACTTTTTCTTACTGTGGCCAGTCTGCCAGAAGCGATATGACACTCGTTGTGTATCTTAAGAGATTCATCGTTACTCCTTCCATAGATTACTGGTATTCTCTGATGCAATACCTCTCGTGACGAAAAAGTCGCTATCTTAAAAGTCCAATACTCCTTCCTCCCAGTTGCTCACACAGTCTACTACTTTTTGTGGAGTTTTTGTCTTCCAGAAACTATAATTCACTAGTTGTGTATCATAAAAGTGTCATCGTTTCTCCTCCTAGGGGTTATTCGAGATTTCTTAATCCAAACCCCTAGTAACGAGGCATTGGCTACCTTAAGAGAGTCATAGTTACTCGTCCCCATTGCTCACCCAGTCTGCCACTTTTTCTTACTGTGGCCAGTCTGCCAGAAGCGATATGTCTCTCGTTGTGTATCTTAAGAGATTCATCGTTACTCCCTCCATAGGTTACTCGTATTCTCTGATTCAATACCTCTCGTGACGAAACATTGGCTTTCTTAATAGTGCCATACTTCTTCCTCCCAGTTCCTCACACTGTTTCCTACTTTTTGTGTACTTGCCAGTGTGCCAGAAGCGATATGTCACTAGTTGTGTATCATAAAAGAGTCATCGTTTCTCCTCCTAGCGTTATTCGAGATTTCTTAATCCAAACCCTTAGTGACGAGGCATTGGCTACCTTAAGAGAGTCATAGTTACTCGTCCCAATTGCTCACCCAGTCTGCCACTTTTTCTTACTGTGGCCAGTCTGCCAGAAGCGATATGTCACTCGTTGTGTATCTTAAGAGATTCATCGTTACTCCTTCCATAGGTTACTGGTATTCTCTGATGCAATACGTCTCGTGACGAAAAAGTCGCTATCTTAATAGTGCAATACTTCTTCCTCCCAGTTGCTCACACAGTTTACTACTTTTTGTGTACTTGCCAGTCTGCCAGAAGCGATATGTCACTAGTTGTGTATCATAAAAGTGTCATCGTTTCTCCTCCTAGGGGTTATTCGAGATTTCTTAATCCAAACCCATTGTAACGAGGCATTGGCTACCTTAAGAGAGTCATAGTTACTCGTCCCACTTGCTCACCCAGTCTGCCACTTTCTTTTACTGTGGCCAGTCTGCCAGAAGCGATATGTCACTCGTTGTGTATCTTTAGAGATTCATCGTTACTCCTTCCATAGGTTACTGGTATTCTCTGATGAAATACCTCTCGTGAAGAGAAAGTCGCTATCTTAATAGTGCAATACTTCTTCCTCCCAGTTGCTCACACAGTTTACTACTTTTTGTGTACTTGCCAGTCTGCCAGAAGCGATATGTCACAAGTTGTGTATCATAAAAGAGTCATCGTTTCTCCTCCTAGGGGTTATTCGAGGTTTCTTAATCCAAACCCCTAGTGACGAGGCATTGGCTACCTTAAGAGAGTCATAGTTACTCGTCCCTATTGCTCATTCAGTCTGCCACTTATTCTTACTGTGGCCAGTCTGCCAGAAGCGATATGTCACTCGTTGTGTATCTTAATAGATTCATCGTTACTCCCTCCATAGGTTACTCGTATTCTCTGATTCAATACCTCTCGTGACGAAACATTGGCTTTCTTAATAGTGCCATACTTCTTCCTCCCAGTTCCTCACACTGTTTCCTACTTTTTGTGTACTTGCCAGTGTGCCAGAAGCGATATGTCACTAGTTGTGTATCATAAAAGAGTCATCGTTTCTCTTCCTAGGGTTATTCGAGATTTTTTAATCCAAACCCTTAGTGACGAGGCAGTGGCTACCTTAAGAGAGTCATAGTTACTCGTCCCAATTGCTCACCCAGTCTGCCACTTTTTCTTACTGTGGCCAGTCTGCCAGAAGCGATATGTCACTTGTTGTGTATCTTAAGAGATTCATCGTTACTCCTTCAATAGGTTACTGGTATTCTCTGATTCAATACCTCTCGTGACGAAAAAGTCGCTATCTTAATAGTGCAATACTTCTTCCTCCCAGTTGCTCACACAGTCTACTATTTTTTGTGTAGTTTTTGTCTGCCAGATACTATAATTCACTAGTTGTGTATCATAAAAGTGTCATCGTTTCTCCTCCTACTGGTTATTCGAGATTTCTTAATCCAAACCCCTAGTAACGAGGCATTGGCTACCTTAAGAGAGTCATAGTTACTCGTCCCTATTGCTCAATCAGTCTGCCACTTATTCTTACTGTGGCCAGTCTGCCAGAAGCGATATGTCACTCGTTGTGTATCTTAATAGATTCATCGTTACTCCCTCCATAGGTTACTCGTATTCTCTGATTCAATACCTCTCGTGACGAAACATTGGCTTTCTTAATAGTGCCATACTTCTTCCACCCAGTTGCTCACACTGTTTCCTACTTTTTGTGTACTTGCCAGTCTGCCAGAAGCGATATGTCACTAGTTGTGTATCATAAAAGAGTCATCGTTTCTCCTCCTAGGGGTTATTCGAAATATCTTAATCCAAACCCCTAGTAACGAGGCATTGGCTACCTTAAGAGAGTCATAGTTACTAGTCCCCATTGCTCACCCAGTCTGCCACTTTTTCTTACTGTGGCCAGTCTGCCAGAAGCGATATGTCACTCGTTGTGTATCTTAAGAGATTCATCGTTACTCCTTCCATAGGTTACTGGTATTCTCTGATGCAGTACGTCTCGTTACGAAAAAGTCGCTATCTTAATAGTGCAATACTTCTTCCTGCCAGTTGCTCACACAGTCTACTACTTTTTGTGTACTTGCCAGTCTGCCAGAAGCGATATGCCACTAGTTGTGTATCATAAAAGTGTCATCGTTTCTCCTCCTAGGGGTTATTCGAGATTTCTTAATCCAAACCAATAGTGACGAGGCATTGGCTACCTTAAGAGAGTCATAGTTACTCGTCCCAATTGCTCACCCAGTCTGCCACTTATTCTTACTGTCGCCAGTCTGCCAGAAGCGATATTTCACTCGTTGTGTATCTTAAGAGATTCATCGTTACTCCTTCCATAGGTTACTGGTATTCTCTGATTCAATACCTCTCGTGACGAAAAAGTCGCTATCTTAAAAGTGCAATACTTCTTCCTCCCAGTTGCTCACTCAGTCTACTACTTTTTTTGGAGTTTTTGTCTGCCAGAAACTATAATTCACTAGTTGTGTATCATAAAAGAGTCATCGTTTCTCCTCCTAGAGGTCATTCGAGATTTCTTAATCCAAACCCCTAGTAACGAGGCATTGGCTACCTTAAGAGAGTCATAGTTACTCGTCCCCATTGCTCACCCAGTCTGCCACTTTTTCTTACTGTGGCCAGTCTGCCAGAAGCGATATGTCTCTCGTTGTGTATCTTAAGAGATTCATCGTTACTCCCTCCATAGGTTACTCGTATTCTCTGATTCAATACCTCTCGTGACGAAACATTGGCTTTCTTAATAGTGCCATACTTCTTCCTCCCAGTTCCTCACACTGTTTCCTACTTTTTGTGTACTTGCCAGTGTGCCAGAAGCGATATGTCACTAGTTGTGTATCATAAAAGAGTCATCGTTTCTCCTCCTAGGGTTATTCGAGATTTCTTAATCCAAACCCTTAGTGACGAGGCATTGGCTACCTTAAGAGAGTCATAGTTACTCGTCCCAATTGCTCACCCAGTCTGCCACTTTTTCTTACTGTGGCCAGTCTGCCAGAAGCGATATGTCACTCGTTGTGTATCTTAAGAGATTCATCGTTACTCCTTCCACAGGTTACTGGTATTCTCTGATGCAATACGTCTCGTGACGAAAAAGTCGCTATCTTAATAGTGCAATACTTCTTCCTCCCAGTTGCTCACACAGTTTACTACTTTTTGTGTACTTGCCAGTCTGCCAGAAGCGATATGTCACTAGTTGTGTATCATAAAAGTGTCATCGTTTCTCCTCCTAGGGGTTATTCGAGATTTCTTAATCCAAACCCCTAGTAACGAGGCATTGGCTACCTTAAGAGACTCATAGTTACTCGTCCCAATTGCTCACCCAGTCTGCCACTTTTTCTTACTGTGGCCAGTCTGCCAGAAGCGATATGTCACTCGTTGTGTATCTTAAGAGATTCATCGTTACTCCTTCTATAGGTTACTGGTATTCTCTGATGCAATACCTCTCGTGAAGAGAAAGTCGCTATCTTAATAGTGCAATACTTCTTCGTCCCAGTTGCTCACACAGTTTACTACTTTTTGTGTACTTGCCAGTCTGCCAGAAGCGATATGTCATAAGTTGTGTATCATAAAAGAGTCATCGTTTCTCCTCCTAGGGGTTATTCGAGGTTTCTTAATCCAAACCCCTAGTGACGAGGCATTGGCTACCTTAAGAGAGTCATAGTTACTCGTCCCTATTGCTCAATCAGTCTGCCACTTATTCTTACTGTGGCCAGTCTGCCAGAAGCGATATGTCACTCGTTGTGTATCTTAATAGATTCATCGTTACTCCCTCCATAGGTTACTCGTATTCTCTGATTCAATACCTCTCGTGACGAAACATTGGCTTTCTTAATAGTGCGATACTTCTTCCTCCCAGTTCCTCACACTGTTTCCTACTTTTTGTGTACTTGCCAGTGTGCCAGAAGCGATATGTCACTAGTTGTGTATCATAAAAGAGTCATCGTTTCTCCTCCTAGGTTTATTCGAGATTTCTTAATCCAAACCCTTAGTGACGAGGCAGTGGCTACCTTAAGAGAGTCATAGTTACTCGTCCCAATTGCTCACCCAGTCTGCCACTTTTTCTTACTGTGGCCAGTCTGCCAGAAGCGATATGTCACTTGTTGTGTATCTTAAGAGATTCATCGTTACTCCTTCAATAGGTTACTGGTATTCTCTGATTCAATACCTCTCGTGACGAAAAAGTCGCTATCTTAATAGTGCAATACTTCTTCCTCCCAGTTGCTCACACAGTCTACTATTTTTTGTGTAGTTTTTGTCTGCCAGATACTATAATTCACTAGTTGTGTATCATAAAAGTGTCATCGTTTCTCCTCCTACTGGTTATTCGAGATTTCTCAATCCAAACCCCTAGTAACGAGGCATTGGCTACCTTAAGAGAGTCATAGTTACTCGTCCCCATTGCTCACCCAGTCTGCCACTTTTTCTTACTGTGGCCAGTCTGCCAGAAGCGATATGTCACTCGTTGTGTATCTTAAGAGATTCATCGTTACTCCTTCCATAGGTTACTGGTATTCTCTGATGCAATACGTCTCGTTACGAAAAAGTCGCTATCTTAATAGTGCAATACTTCTTATTCCCAGTTGCTCACACAGTCTACTACTTTTTGTGTACTTGCCAGTCTGCCAGAAGCGATATGCCACTAGTTGTGTATCATAAAAGTGTCATCGTTTCTCCTCCTAGGGGTTATTCGAGATTTCTTAAACCAAACCAATAGTGACGAGGCATTGGCTACCTTAAGAGAGTCATAGTTACTCGTCCCAATTGCTCACCCAGTCTGCCACTTATTCTTACTGTGGCCAGTCTGCCAGAAGCGATATTTCACTCGTTGTGTATCTTAAGAGATTCATCGTTACTCCTTCCATAGGTTACTGGTATTCTCTGATTCAATACCTCTCGTGACGAAAAAGTCGCTATCTTAAAAGTGCAATACTTCTTCCTCCCAGTTGCTCACTCAGTCTACTACTTTTTTTGGAGTTTTTGTCTGCCAGAAACTATAATTCACTAGTTGTGTATCATAAAAGAGTCATCGTTTCTCCTCCTAGAGGTCATTCGAGATTTCTTAATCCAAACCCCTAGTAACGAGGCATTGGCTACCTTAAGAGAGTCATAGTTACTCGTCCCCATTGCTCACCCAGTCTGCCACTTTTTCTTACTGTGGCCAGTCTGCCAGAAGCGATATGTCTCTCGTTGTGTATCTTAAGAGATTCATCGTTACTCCCTCCATAGGTTACTCGTATTCTCTGATTCAATACCTCTCGTGACGAAACATTGGCTTTCTTAATAGTGCCATACTTCTTCCTCCCAGTTCCTCACACTGTTTCCTACTTTTTGTGTACTTGCCAGTGTGCCAGAAGCGATATGTCACTAGTTGTGTATCATAAAAGAGTCATCGTTTCTCCTCCTAGGGTTATTCGAGATTTCTTAATCCAAACCCTTAGTGACGAGGCATTGGCTACCTTAAGAGAGTCATAGTTACTCGTCCCAATTGCTCACCCAGTCTGCCACTTTTTCTTACTGTGGCCAGTCTGCCAGAAGCGATATGTCACTCGTTGTGTATCTTAAGAGATTCATCGTTACTCCTTCCACAGGTTACTGGTATTCTCTGATGCAATACGTCTCGTGACGAAAAAGTCGCTATCTTAATAGTGCAATACTTCTTCCTCCCAGTTGCTCACACAGTTTACTACTTTTTGTGTACTTGCCAGTCTGCCAGAAGCGATATGTCACTAGTTGTGTATCATAAAAGTGTCATCGTTTCTCCTCCTAGGGGTTATTCGAGATTTCTTAATCCAAACCCCTAGTAACGAGGCATTGGCTACCTTAAGAGACTCATAGTTACTCGTCCCAATTGCTCACCCAGTCTGCCACTTTTTCTTACTGTGGCCAGTCTGCCAGAAGCGATATGTCACTCGTTGTGTATCTTAAGAGATTCATCGTTACTCCTTCTATAGGTTACTGGTATTCTCTGATGCAATACCTCTCGTGAAGAGAAAGTCGCTATCTTAATAGTGCAATACTTCTTCGTCCCAGTTGCTCACACAGTTTACTACTTTTTGTGTACTTGCCAGTCTGCCAGAAGCGATATGTCATAAGTTGTGTATCATAAAAGAGTCATCGTTTCTCCTCCTAGGGGTTATTCGAGGTTTCTTAATCCAAACCCCTAGTGACGAGGCATTGGCTACCTTAAGAGAGTCATAGTTACTCGTCCCTATTGCTCAATCAGTCTGCCACTTATTCTTACTGTGGCCAGTCTGCCAGAAGCGATATGTCACTCGTTGTGTATCTTAATAGATTCATCGTTACTCCCTCCATAGGTTACTCGTATTCTCTGATTCAATACCTCTCGTGACGAAACATTGGCTTTCTTAATAGTGCGATACTTCTTCCTCCCAGTTCCTCACACTGTTTCCTACTTTTTGTGTACTTGCCAGTGTGCCAGAAGCGATATGTCACTAGTTGTGTATCATAAAAGAGTCATCGTTTCTCCTCCTAGGGTTATTCGAGATTTCTTAATCCAAACCCTTAGTGACGAGGCAGTGGCTACCTTAAGAGAGTCATAGTTACTCGTCCCAATTGCTCACCCAGTCTGCCACTTTTTCTTACTGTGGCCAGTCTGCCAGAAGCGATATGTCACTTGTTGTGTATCTTAAGAGATTCATCGTTACTCCTTCAATAGGTTACTGGTATTCTCTGATTCAATACCTCTCGTGACGAAAAAGTCGCTATCTTAATAGTGCAATACTTCTTCCTCCCAGTTGCTCACACAGTCTACTATTTTTTGTGTAGTTTTTGTCTGCCAGATACTATAATTCACTAGTTGTGTATCATAAAAGTGTCATCGTTTCTCCTCCTACTGGTTATTCGAGATTTCTCAATCCAAACCCCTAGTAACGAGGCATTGGCTACCTTAAGAGAGTCATAGTTACTCGTCCCCATTGCTCACCCAGTCTGCCACTTTTTCTTACTGTGGCCAGTCTGCCAGAAGCGATATGTCACTCGTTGTGTATCTTAAGAGATTCATCGTTACTCCTTCCATAGGTTACTGGTATTCTCTGATGCAATACGTCTCGTTACGAAAAAGTCGCTATCTTAATAGTGCAATACTTCTTATTCCCAGTTGCTCACACAGTCTACTACTTTTTGTGTACTTGCCAGTCTGCCAGAAGCGATATGCCACTAGTTGTGTATCATAAAAGTGTCATCGTTTCTCCTCCTAGGGGTTATTCGAGATTTCTTAAACCAAACCAATAGTGACGAGGCATTGGCTACCTTAAGAGAGTCATAGTTACTCGTCCCAATTGCTCACCCAGTCTGCCACTTATTCTTACTGTGGCCAGTCTGCCAGAAGCGATATTTCACTCGTTGTGTATCTTAAGAAATTCATCGTTACTCCTTCCATAGGTTACTGGTATTCTCTGATTCAATACCTCTCGTGACGAAAAAGTCGCTATCTTAAAAGTGCAATACTTCTTCCTCCCAGTTGCTCACACAGTCTACTACTTTTTTTGGAGTTTTTGTCTGCCAGAAACTATAATTCACTAGTTGTGTATCATAAAAGTGTCATCGTTTCTCCTCCTAGGGGTTATTCGAGATTTCTTAATCCAAACCCATAGTAACGAGGCATTGGCTACCTTAAGAGAGTCATAGTTACTCGTCCCACTTGCTCACCCAGTCTGCCACTTTTTCTTACTGTGGCCAGTCTGCCAGAAGCGATATGTCACTCGTTGTGTATCTTAATAGATTCATCGTTACTCCCTCCATAGGTTACTCGTATTCTCTGATTCAATACCTCTCGTGACGAAACATTGGCTTTCTTAATAGTGCCATACTTCTTCCTCCCAGTTCCTCACACTGTTTCCTACTTTTTGTGTACTTGCCAGTGTGCCAGAAGCGATATGTCACTAGTTGTGTATCATAAAAGAGTCATCGTTTCTCCTCCTAGGGTTATTCGAGATTTCTTAATCCAAACCCTTAGTGACGAGGCAGTGGCTACCTTAAGAGAGTCCTAGTTACTCGTCCCAATTGCTCTCCCAGTCTGCCACTTTTTCTTACTGTGGCCAGTCTGCCAGAAGCGATATGACACTTGTTGTGTATCTTAAGAGATTCATCGTTACTCCTTCAATAGGTTACTGGTATTCTTTGATTCAATACCTCTCGTGACGAAAAAGTTGCTATCTTAATAGTGCAATACTTCTTCCTCCCAGTTGCTCACACAGTCTACTATTTTTTGTGTAGTTTTTGTCTGCCAGATACTATAATTCACTAGTTGTGTATCATAAAAGTGTCATCGTTTCTCCTCCTACTGGGTATTCGAGATTTCTTAATCCAAACCCCTAGTAACGAGGCATTGGCTACCTTAAGAGAGTCATAGTTACTCGTCCCTATTGCTCAATCAGTCTGCCACTTATTCTTACTGTGGCCAGTCTGCCAGAAGCGGTATGTCACTCGTTGTGTATCTTAATAGATTCATCGTTACTCCCTCCATAGGTTACTCGTATTCTCTGATTCAATACCTCTCGTGACGAAACATTGGCTTTCTTAATAGTGCCATACTTCTTCCACCCAGTTGCTCACACTGTTTCCTACTTTTTGTGTACTTGCCAGTCTGCCAGAAGCGATATGTCACTAGTTGTGTATCATAAAAGAGTCATCGTTTCTCCTCCTAGGGGTTATTCGAGATTTCTTAATCCAAACCCATAGTAACGAGGCATTGGCTACCTTAAGAGAGTCATAGTTACTCGTCCCACTTGCTCACCCAGTCTGCCACTTTTTCTTACTGTGGCCAGTCTGGCAGAAGCGATATGTCTGTCGTTGTGTATCTTAAGAGATTCATCGTTACTCCCTCCATAGGTTACTCGTATTCTCTGATTCAATACCTCTCGTGACGAAACATTGGCTTTCTTAATAGTGCCATACTTCTTCCTCCCAGTTGCTCACACTGTTTCCTACTTTTTGTGTACTTGCCAGTGTGCCAGAAGCGATATGTCACTAGTTGTGTATCATAAAAGAGTCATCGTTTATCCTCCTAGGGTTATTCGAGATTTCTTAATCCAAACCCTTAGTGACGAGGTATTGGCTACCTTAAGAGAGTCATAGTTACTCGTCCCCATTGCTCACCCAGTCTGCCACTTTTTCTTACTGTGGCCAGTCTGCCAGAAGCGATATGTCACTCGTTGTGTATCTTAAGAGATTCATCGTTACTCCTTCCATAGGTTACTGGTATTCTCTGATGCAATACGTCTCGTTACGAAAATGTCGCTATCTTAATAGTGCAATACTTCTTCCTCCCAGTTGCTCACACAGTCTACTACTTTTTGTGTACTTGCCAGTCTGCCAGAAGCGATATGTCACTAGTTGTGTATCATAAAAGTGTCATCGTTTCTCCTCCTAGGGGTTATTCGAGATTTCTTAATCCAAACCTATAGTGACGAGGCATTGGCTACCTTAAGAGAGTCATAGTTACTCGTCCCAATTGCTCACCCAGTCTGCCACTTATTCTTACTGTGGCCAGTCTGCCAGAAGCGATATTTCACTCGTTGTGTATCTTAAGAGATTCATCGTTACTCCTTCCATAGGTTACTGGTATTCTCTGATTCAATACCTCTCGTGACGAAAAACTCGCTATCTTAAAAGTGCAATACTTCTTCCTCCCAGTTGCTCACACAGTCTACTACTTTTTGTGTAGTTTTTGTCTGCCAGAAACTATAATTCACTAGTTGTGTATCATAAAAGTGTCTTCGTTTCTCCTCCTAGGGGTTATTCGAGATTTCTTAATCCAAACCCATAGTAACGAGGCATTGGCTACCTTAAGAGAGTCATAGTTACTCGTCCCACTTGCTCACCCAGTCTGCCACATTTTCTTACTGTGGCCAGTCTGGCAGAAGCGATATGTCTCTCGTTGTGTATCTTAAGAGATTCATCGTTACTCCCTCCATAGGTTACTCGTATTCTCTGATTCAATACCTCTCGTGACGAAACATTGGCTTTCTTAATAGTGCCATACTTCTTCCTCCCAGTTGCTCACACTGTTTCCTACTCTTTGTGTACTTGCCAGTGTGCCAGAAGCGATATGTCACTAGTTGTGTATCATAAAAGAGTCATCGTTTCTCCTCCTAGGGTTATTCGAGATTTCTTAATCCAAACCCTTAGTGACGAGGTATTGGCTACCTTAAGAGAGTCATAGTTACTCGTCCCCATTGCTCACCCAGTCTGCCACTTTTTCTTACTGTGGCCAGTCTGCCAGAAGCGATATGTCACTCGTTGTGTATCTTAAGAGATTCATCGTTACTCCTTCCATAGGTTACTGGTATTCTCTGATGCAATACGTCTCGTTACGAAAAAGTCGCTATCTTAATAGTGCAATACTTCTTCCTCCCAGTTGCTCACACAGTCTACTACTTTTTGTGTACTTGCCAGTCTGCCAGAAGCGATATGTCACTAGTTGTGTATCATAAAAGTGTCATCGTTTCTCCTCCTAGGGGTTATTCGAGATTTCTTAATCCAAACCAATAGTGACGAGGCATTGGCTACCTTAAGACAGTCATAGTTACTCGTCCCAATTGCTCACCCAGTCTGCCACTTATTCTTACTGTGGCCAGTCTGCCAGAAGCGATATTTCACTCGTTGTGTATCTTAAGAGATTCATCGTTACTCCTTCCATAGGTTACTGGTATTCTCTGATTCAATACCTCTCGTGACGAAAAACTCGCTATCTTAAAAGTGCAATACTTCTTCCTCCCAGTTGCTCACACAGTCTACTACTTTTTGTGTAGTTTTTGTCTGCCAGAAACTATAATTCACTAGTTGTGTATCATAAAAGTGTCTTCGTTTCTCCTCCTAGGGGTTATTCGAGATTTCTTAATCCAAACCCATAGTAACGAGGCATTGGCTACCTTAAGAGAGTCATAGTTACTCGTCCCACTTGCTCACCCAGTCTGCCACATTTTCTTACTGTGGCCAGTCTGGCAGAAGCGATATGTCTCTCGTTGTGTATCTTAAGAGATTCATCGTTACTCCCTCCATAGGTTACTCGTATTCTCTGATTCAATACCTCTCGTGACGAAACATTGGCTTTCTTAATAGTTCCATACTTCTTCCTCCCAGTTGCTCACACTGTTTCCTACTTTTTGTGTACTTGCCAGTGTGCCAGAAGCGATATGTCACTAGTTGTGTATCATAAAAGAGTCATCTTTTCTCCTCCTAGGGTTATTCGAGATTTCTTAATCCAAACCCTTAGTGACGAGGCATTGGCTACCTTAAGAGAGTCATAGTTACTCGTCCCAATTGCTCACCCAGTCTGCCACTTTTTCTTACTGTGGCCAGTCTGCCAGAAGCGATATGTCACTCGTTGTGTATCTTAAGAGATTCATCGTTACTCCTTCCATAGGTTACTGGTATTCTCTGATGCAATACGTCTCGTGACGAAAAAGTCGCTATCTTAATAGTGCAATACTTCTTCCTCCCAGTTGCTCACACAGTTTACTACTTTTTGTGTACTTGCCAGTCTGCCAGAAGCGATATGTCACTAGTTGTGTATCATAAAAGTGTCATCGTTTCTCCTCCTAGGGGTTATTCGAGATTTCTTAATCCAAACCCCTAGTAACGAGGCATTGGCTACCTTAAGAGAGTCATAGTTACTCGTCCCACTTGCTCACCCAGTCTGCCACTTTTTCTTACTGTGGCCAGTCTGCCAGAAGCGATATGTCACTCGTTGTGTATCTTAAGAGATTCATCGTTACTCCTTCCATAGGTTACTGGTATTCTCTGATGCAATACCTCTCGTGAAGAAAAAGTCGCTATCTTAATAGTGCAATACTTCTTCCTCCCAGTTGCTCACACAGTTTACTACTTTTTGTGTACTTGCCAGTCTGCCAGAAGCGATATGTCACAAGTTGTGTATCATAAAAGAGTCATCGTTTCTCCTCCTAGGGGTTATTCGAGGTTTCTTAATCCAAACCCCTAGTGACGAGGCATTGGCTACCTTAAGAGAGTCATAGTTACTCGTCCATATTGCTCACCCAGTCTGCCAATTATTCTTACTGTTGCCAGTCTGCCAGAAGAGATATGTCACTTGTTGTGTATCTTAGGAGATTCATCGTTACTCCTTCAATAGGTTACTGGTATTCTCTGATTCAATACCTCTCGTGACGATAAAGTCGCTATCTTAATAGTGCAATACTTCTTCCTCCCAGTTGCTCACACAGTCTACTACTTTTTGTGTAGTTTTTGTCTGCCAGAAACTATAATTCACTAGTTGTGTATCATAAAAGTGTCATCTTTTCTCCTCCTACTGGTTAGTCGAGATTTCTTAATCCGAACCCCTAGTAACGAGGCATTGGCTACCTTAAGAGAGTCATAGTTACTCGTCCCAATTGCTCACCCAGTCTGCCACTTTTTCTTACTGTGGCCAGTCTGCCAGAAGCGATATGTCACTCGTTGTGTATCTTAAGAGATTCATCGTTCCCCCCTCCATAGGTTACTCGTATTCTCTGATTCAATACCTCTCGTGACGAAACATTGGCTTACTTAATAGTGCCATACTTCTTCCAACCAGTTGCTCACATTGTTTCCTACTTTTTGTGTACTTGCCAGTCTGCCAGAAGCGATATGTCACTAGTTGTGTATCATAAAAGAGTCATCGTTTCTCCTCCTAGGGGTTATTCGAGATTTCTTAATCCAAACTCCTAGTAATGAGGCACTGGCTACCTTAAGGGAGTCATAGTTACTCGTCCCCATTGCTCACCCAGTCTGCCACTTTTTCTTACTGTGGCCAGTCTGCCAGAAGCGATATGTCACTCGTTGTGTATCTTAAGAAATTCATCGTTACTCCTTCCGTAGGTTACTGGTATTCTCTGATGCAATACCTCTCGTGACGAAAAATTCGCTATCTTAATAGTGCAATACTTCTTCCTCCCAGTTGCTCACACAGTTTACTACTTTTTGTGTACTTGCCAGTCTGCCAGAAGCGATAAGTCACTAGTTGTGTATCATAAAAGAGTCATCGTTTCTCCTCCTAGGGGTTATTCGGGATTTCTTAATCCAAACTACTAGTAACGAGGCATTGGCTACCTTAAGGGAGTCATAGTTACTCGTCCCCATTGCTCACCCAGTCTGCCACTTTTTCTTACTGTGGCCAGTCTGCCAGAAGCGATATGTCACTCGTTGTGTATCTTAAGAGATTCATCGTTACTCCTTCCATAGGTTACAGGTATTCTCTGATTCAATACCTCTCGTGACGAAAAACTCGCTATCTTAAAAGTGCAATACTTCTTCCTCCCAGTTGCTCACACTGTTTCCTACTTTTAGTGTAATTGCCAGTGTGCCAGAAGCGATATGTCACTAGTTGTGTATCATAAAAGAGTCATCGTTTCTCCTCCTAGGGTTATTCGAGATTTCTTAATCCAAACCCTTAGTGACGAGGCATTGGCTACCTTAAGAGAGTCATAGTTACTCGTCCCAATTGCTCACCCAGTCTGCCACTTTTTCTTACTGTGGCCAGTCTGCCAGAAGCGATATGTCACTCGTTGTGTATCTTAAGAGATTCATCGTTACTCCTTCCATAGGTTACTGGTATTCTCTGATGCAATACGTCTCGTGACGAAAAAGTCGCTATCTTAATAGTGCAATACTTCTTCCTCCCAGTTGCTCACACAGTTTACTACTTTTTGTGTACTTGCCAGTCTGCCAGAAGCGATATGTCACTAGTTGTGTATCATGAAAGTGTCATCGTTTCTCCTCCTAGGGGTTATTCGAGATTTCTTAATCCAAACCCCTAGTAACGAGGCATTGGCTACCTTAAGAGAGTCATAGTTACTCGTCCCACTTGCTCACCCAGTCTGCCACTTTTTCTTACTGTGGCCAGTCTGCCAGAAGCGATATGTCACTCGTTGTGTATCTTAAGAGATTCATCGTTACTCCTTCCATAGGTTACTGGTATTCTCTGATGCAATACCTCTCGTGAAGAAAAAGTCGCTATCTTAATAGTGCAATACTTCTTCCTCCCAGTTGCTCACACAGTTTACTACTTTTTGTGTACTTGCCAGTCCGCCAGAAGCGATATGTCACAAGTTGTGTATCATAAAAGAGTCATCGTTTCTCCTCCTAGGGGTTATTCGAGGTTTCTTAATCCAAACCCCTAGTGACGAGGCATTGGCTACCTTAAGAGAGTCATAGTTACTCGTCCATATTGCTCACCCAGTCTGCCAATTATTCTTACTGTTGCCAGTCTGCCAGAAGAGATATGTCACTTGTTGTGTATCTTAAGAGATTCATCGTTACTCCTTCAATAGGTTACTGATATTCTCTGATTCAATACCTCTCGTGACGATAAAGTCGCTATCTTAATAGTGCAATACTTCTTCCTCCCAGTTGCTCACACAGTCTACTACTTTTTGTGTAGTTTTTGTCTGCCAGATACTATAATTCACTAGTTGTGTATCATAAAAGTGTCATCGTTTCTCCTCCTACTGGTTATTCGAGATTTCTTAATCCAAACCCCTAGTAACGAGGCATTGGCTACCTTAAGAGAGTCATAGTTACTCGTCCCTATTGCTCAATCAGCCTGCCACTTATTCTTACTGTGGCCAGTCTGCCAGAAGCGATATGTCACTCGTTGTGTATCTTAAGAGATTTTTCGTTACTCCTTCCGTAGGTTACTGGTATTCTTTGATGCAATACCTCTCGTGAAGAAAAAGTCGCTATCTTAATAGTGCAATACTTCTTCCTCCCAGTTGCTCACACAGTTTACTACTTTTTGTGTACTTGCCAGTCTGCCAGAAGCGATATGTCACTAGTTGTGTATCATAAAAGAGTCATCGTTTCTCCTCCTAGGGGTTATTCGAGGTTTCTTAATCCAAACACCTAGTGACGAGGCATTGGCTACCTTAAGAGAGTCATAGTTACTCGTCCCAATTGCTCACCCAGTCTGCCATTTATTCTTACTGTGGCCAGTCTGCCAGAAGCGATATGTCACTTGTTGTGTATCTTAAGACATTCATCGTTACTCCTTCCATAGGTTACTGGTATTCTCTGATTCAATACCTCTCGTGACGAAAAACTCGCTATCTTAATCGTGCAATACTTCTTCCTCCCAGTTGCTCACACAGTCTACTACTTTTTGTGTAGTTTTTGTCTGCCAGAAACTATAATTCACTAGTTGTGTATCATAAAAGTGTCATCGTTTCTCCTCCTAGGGGTTATTCGAGATTTCTTAATCCAAACCCCTAGTAACGAGGCATTGGCTACCTTAAGAGAGTCATAGTTACTCGTCCCAATTGCTCACCCAGTCTGCCACTTATTCTTACTGTGGCCAGTCTGCCAGAAGCGATATGTCACTCGTTGTGTATCTTAAGAGATTCATCGTTACTCCCTCCATAGGTTGCTCGTATTCTCTGATTCAATACCTCTCGTGACGAAACATTGGCTTACTTAATAGTGCCATACTTCTTCCACCCAGTTGCTCACACTGTTTCCTACTTTTTGTGTACTTGCCAGTCTGCCAGAAGCGATATGTCACTAGTTGTGTATCATAAAAGAGTCATCGTTTCTCCTCCTAGGGGTTATTCGAGATTTCTTAATCCAAATTCCTAGTAATGAGGCATTGGCTTCCTTAAGGGAGTCATAGTTACTCGTCCCCATTGCTCACCCAGTCTGCCACTTTTTCTTACTGTGGAGAGTCCGCCAGAAGCGATATGTCACTCGTTGTGTATCTTAAGAAATTCATCGTTACTCCTTCCGCAGGTTACCGGTATTCTCTGATGCAATACCTCTCGTGATGAAAAATTCGCTATCTTAATAGTGCAATACTTCTTCCTCCCAGTTGCTCACACAGTTTACTATTTTTTGTGTACTTGCCAGTCTGCCAGAAGCGATATGTCACTAGTTGTGTATCATAAAAGAGTCATCGTTTGTCCTCCTAGGGGTTTTTCGAGATTTCTTAATCCAAACCCTTAGTGACGAGGCATTGGCTACCTTAAGAGAGTCATAGTTACTCGTCCCAATTGCTCACCCAGTCTGCCACTTTTTCTTACTGTGGCCAGTCTGCCAGAAGCGATATGTCACTCGTTGTGTATCTTAAGAGATTCATCGTTACTCCTTCCATAGGTTACTGGTATTCTCTGATGCAATACCTCTCGTGACGAAAAAGTCGCTATCTTAAAAGTGCAATACTTCTTCCTCCCAGTTGCTCACACAGTCTACTACTTTTTTTGGAGTTTTTGTCTGCCAGAAACTATAATTCACTAGTTGTGTATCATAAAAGTGTCATCGTTTCTCCTCCTAGGGGTTATTCGAGATTTCTTAATCGAAACCCCTAGTAACGAGGCATTGGCTACCTTAAGAGCGTCATAGTTACTCGTCCCCATTGCTCACCCAGTCTGCCTTTTTTTCTTACTGTGGCCAGTCTGCCAGAAGCGATATGTCACTCGTTGTGTATCTTAAGAGATTCATCGTTACTCCTTCCATAGGTTACTGGTATTCTCTGATTCAATACCTCTCGTGACGAAAAACTCGCTATCTTAAAAGTGCAATACTTCTTCCTCCCAGTTGCTCACACAGTCTACTACTTTTTGTGTAGTTTTTGTCTGCCAGAAACTATAATTCACTAGTTGTGTATCATAAAAGTGTCTTCGTTTCTCCTCCTAGGGGTTATTCGAGATTTCTTAATCGAAACCCCTAGTAACGAGGCATTGGCTACCTTAAGAGAGTCATAGTTACTCGTCCCACTTGCTCACCCAGTCTGCCACTTTTTCTTACTGTGGCCAGTCTGGCAGAAACGATATGTCTCTCGTTGTGTATCTTAAGAGATTCATCGTTACTCCCTCCATAGGTTACTCGTATTCTCTGATTCAATACCTCTCGTGACGAAACATTGGCTTCTTAATAGTGCCATACTACTTCCTCCCAGTTGCTCACACTGTTTCCTACTTTTTGTGTACTTGCCAGTGTGCCAGAAGCGATATGTCACTAGTTGTGTATCATAAAAGAGTCATCGTTTCTCCTCCTAGGGTTATTCGAGATTTCTTAATCCAAACCCTTAGTGACGAGGCATTGGCTACCTTAAGAGAGTCATAGTTACTCGTCCCAATTGCTCACCCAGTCTGCCACTTTTTCTTACTGTGGCCAGTCTGCCAGAAGCGATATGTCACTCGTTGTGTATCTTAAGAGATTCATCGTTACTCCTTCCATAGGTTACTGGTATTCTCTGATGCAATACGACTCGTGACGAAAAAGTCGCTATCTTAATAGTGCAATACTTCTTCCTCCCAGTTGCTCACACAGTTTACTACTTTTTGTGTACTTGCCAGTCTGCCAGAAGCGATATGTCACTAGTTGTGTATCATAAAAGTGTCATCGTTTCTCCTCCTAGGGGTTATTCGAGATTTCTTAATCCAAACCCCTAGTAACGAGGCATTGGCTACCTTAAGAGAGTCATAGTTACTCGTCCCACTTGCTCACCCAGTCTGCCACTTTTTCTTACTGTGGCCAGTCTGCCAGAAGCGATATGTCACTCGTTGTGTATCTTAAGAGATTCATCGTTACTCCTTCCATAGGTTACTGGTATTCTCTGATGCAATACCTCTCGTGAAGAAAAAGTCGCTATCTTAATAGTGCAATACTTCTTCCTCCCAGTTGCTCACACAGTTTACTACTTTTTGTGTACTGCCAGTCTGCCAGAAGCGATATGTCACAAGTTGTGTATCATAAAAGAGTCATCGTTTCTCCTCCTAGGGGTTATTCGAGGTTTCTTAATCCAAACCCCTAGTGACGAGGCATTGGCTACCTTAAGAGAGTCATAGTTACTCGTCCATATTGCTCACCCAGTCTGCCAATTATTCTTACTGTTGCCAGTCTGCCAGAAGAGATATGTCACTTGTTGTGTATCTTAGGAGATTCATCGTTACTCCTTCAATAGGTTACTGGTATTCTCTGATTCAATACCTCTCGTGACGATAAAGTCGCTATCTTAATAGTGCAATACTTCTTCCTCCCAGTTGCTCACACAGTCTACTACTTTTTGTGTAGTTTTTGTCTGCCAGAAACTATAATTCACTAGTTGTGTATCATAAAAGTGTCATCTTTTCTCCTCCTACTGGTTAGTCGAGATTTCTTAATCCGAACCCCTAGTAACGAGGCATTGGCTACCTTAAGAGAGTCATAGTTACTCGTCCCTATTGCTCAATCAGCCTGCCACTTATTCTTACTGTGGCCAGTCTGCCAGAAGCGATATGTCACTCGTTGTGTATCTTAAGAGATTTTTCGTTACTCCTTCCGAAGGTTACTGGTATTCTATGATGCAATACCTCTCGTGAAGAAAAAGTCGCTATCTTAATAGTGCAATACTTCTTCCTCCCAGTTGCTCACACAGTTTACTACTTTTTGTGTACTTGCCAGTCTGCCAGAAGCGATATGTCACTAGTTGTGTATCATAAAAGAGTCATCGTTTCTCCTCCTAGGGGTTATTCGAGGTTTCTTAATCCAAACACCTAGTGACGAGGCATTGGCTACCTTAAGAGAGTCATAGTTACTCGTCCCAATTGCTCACCCAGTCTGCCACTTATTCTTACTGTGGCCAGTCTGCCAGAAGCGATATGTCACTCGTTGTGTATCTTAAGAGATTCATCGTTACTCCCTCCATAGGTTACTCGTATTCTCTGATTCAATACCTCTCGTGACGAAACATTGGCTTACTTAATAGTGCCATACTTCTTCCAACCAGTTGCTCACATTGTTTCCTACTTTTTGTGTACTTGCCAGTCTGCCAGAAGCGATATGTCACTAGTTGTGTATCATAAAAGAGTCATCGTTTCTCCTCCTAGGGGTTATTCGAGATTTCTTAATCCAAACTCCTAGTAATGAGGCATTGGCTACCTTAAGGGAGTCATAGTTACTCGTCCCCATTGCTCACCCAGTCTGCCACTTTTTCTTACTGTGGCCAGTCTGCCAGAAGCGATATGTCACTCGTTGTGTATCTTAAGAGATTCATCGTTACTCCCTCCATAGGTTACTCGTATTCTCTGATTCAATACCCCTCGTGACGAAACATTGGCTTACTTAATAGTGCCATACTTCTTCCAACCAGTTGCTCACATTGTTTCCTACTTTTTGTGTACTTGCCAGTCTGCCAGAAGCGATATGTCACTAGTTGTGTATCATAAAAGAGTCATCGTTTCTCCTCCTAGGGGTTATTCGAGATTTCTTAATCCAAACTCCTAGTAATGAGGCATTGGCTACCTTAAGGGAGTCATAGTTACTCGTCCCCATTGCTCACCCAGTCTGCCACTTTTTCTTACTGTGGCCAGTCTGCCAGAAGCGATATGTCACTCGTTGTGTATCTTAAGAAATTCATCGTTACTCCTTCCGTAGGTTACTGGTATTCTCTGATGCAATACCTCTCGTGACGAAAAATTCGCTATCTTAATAGTGCAATACTTCTTCCTCCCAGTTGCTCACACAGTTTACTACTTTTTGTGTACTTGCCAGTCTGCCAGAAGCGATAAGTCACTAGTTGTGTATCATAAAAGAGTCATCGTTTCTCCTCCTAGGGGTTATTCGAGGATTCTTAATCCAAACCCCTAGTGACGAGGCATTGGCTACCTTAAGAGAGTCATAGTTACTCGTCCATATTGCTCACCCAGTCTGCCAATTATTCTTACTTTTGCCAGTCTGCCAGAAGAGATATGTCACTTGTTGTGTATCTTAGGAGATTCATCGTTACTCCTTCAATAGGTTACTGGTATTCTCTGATTCAATACCTCTCGTGACGATAAAGTCGCTATCTTAATAGTGCAATACTTCTTCCTCCCAGTTGCTCACACAGTCTACTACTTTTTGTGTAGTTTTTGTCTGCCAGAAACTATAATTCACTAGTTGTGTATCATAAAAGTGTCATCTTTTCTCCTCCTACTGGTTAGTCGAGATTTCTTAATCCGAACCCCTAGTAACGAGGCATTGGCTACCTTAAGAGAGTCATAGTTACTCGTCCCTATTGCTCAATCAGCCTGCCACTTATTCTTACTGTGGCCAGTCTGCCAGAAGCGATATGTCACTCGTTGTGTATCTTAAGAGATTTTTCGTTACTCCTTCCGAAGGTTACTGGTATTCTCTGATGCAATACCTCTCGTGAAGAAAAAGTCGCTATCTTAATAGTGCAATACTTCTTCCTCCCAGTTGCTCACACAGTTTACTACTTTTTGTGTACTTTCCAGTCTGCCAGAAGCGATATGTCACTAGTTGTGTATCATAAAAGAGTCATCGTTTCTCCTCCTAGGGGTTATTCGAGGTTTCTTAATCCAAACACCTAGTGACGAGGCATTGGCTACCTTAAGAGAGTCATAGTTACTCGTCCCAATTGCTCACCCAGTCTGCCACTTATTCTTACTGTGGCCAGTCTGCCAGAAGCGATATGTCACTTGTTGTGTATCTTAAGAGATTCATCGTTACTCCTTCCGTAGGTTACTGGTATTCTCTGATGCAATACCTCTCGTGACGAAAAATTCGCTATCTTAATAGTGCAATACTTCTTCCTCCCAGTTGCTCACACAGTTTACTACTTTTTGTGTACTTGCCAGTCTGCCAGAAGCGATATGTCACTAGTTGTGTATCATAAAAGAGTCATCGTTTCTCCTCCTAGGGGTTTTTCGAGATTTCTTAATCCAAACCCTTAGTGACGAGGCATTGCTTACCTTAAGAGAGTCATAGTTACTCGTCCCAATTGCTCACCCAGTCTGCCACTTTTTCTTACTGTGGCCAGTCTGCCAGAAGCGATATGTCACTCGTTGTGTATCTTAAGAGATTCATCGTTACTCCCTCCATAGGTTACTCGTATTCTCTGATTCAATACCTCTCGTGACGAAACATTGGCTTACTTAATAGTGCCATACTTCTTCCAACCAGTTGCTCACATTGTTTCCTACTTTTTGTGTACTTGCCAGTCTGCCAGAAGCGATATGTCACTAGTTGTGTATCATAAAAGAGTCATCGTTTCTCCTCCTAGGGGTTATTCGAGATTTCTTAATCCAAACTCCTAGTAATGAGGCATTGGCTACCTTAAGGGAGTCATAGTTACTCGTCCCCATTGCTCACCCAGTCTGCCACTTTTTCTTACTGTGGCCAGTCTGCCAGAAGCGATATGTCACTCGTTGTGTATCTTAAGAAATTCATCGTTACTCCTTCCGTAGGTTACTGGTATTCTCTGATGCAATACCTCTCGTGACGAAAAATTCGCTATCTTAATAGTGCAATACTTCTTCCTCCCAGTTGCTCACACAGTTTACTACTTTTTGTGTACTTGCCAGTCTGCCAGAAGCGATAAGTCACTAGTTGTGTATCATAAAAGAGTCATCGTTTCTCCTCCTAGGGGTTATTCGGGATTTCTTAATCCAAACTACTAGTAACGAGGCATTGGCTACCTTAAGGGAGTCATAGTTACTCGTCCCCATTGCTCACCCAGTCTGCCACTTTTTCTTACTGTGGCCAGTCTGCCAGAAGCGATATGTCACTCGTTGTATATCTTAAGAGATTCATCGTTACTCCTTCCATAGGTTACAGGTATTCTCTGATTCAATACCTCTCGTGACGAAAAACTCGCTATCTTAAAAGTGCAATACTTCTTCCTCCCAGTTGCTCACACTGTTTCCTACTTTTTGTGTACTTGCCAGTGTGCCAGAAGCGATATGTCACTAGTTGTGTATCATAAAAGAGTCATCGTTTCTCCTCCTAGGGTTATTCGAGATTTCTTAATCCAAACCCTTAGTGACGAGGCATTGGCTACCTTAAGAGAGTCATAGTTACTCGTCCCAATTGCTCACCCAGTCTGCCACTTTTTCTTACTGTGGCCAGTCTGCCAGAAGCGATATGTCACTCGTTGTGTATCTTAAGAGATTCATCGTTACTCCTTCCATAGGTTACTGGTATTCTCTGATGCAATACGTCTCGTGACGAAAAAGTCGCTATCTTAATAGTGCAATACTTCTTCCTCCCAGTTGCTCACACAGTTTACTACTTTTTGTGTACTTGCCAGTCTGCCAGAAGCGATATGTCACTAGTTGTGTATCATGAAAGTGTCATCGTTTCTCCTCCTAGGGGTTATTCGAGATTTCTTAATCCAAACCCCTAGTAACGAGGCATTGGCTACCTTAAGAGAGTCATAGTTACTCGTCCCACTTGCTCAACCAGTCTGCCACTTTTTCTTACTGTGGCCAGTCTGCCAGAAGCGATATGTCACTCGTTGTGTATCTTAAGAGATTCATCGTTACTCCATCCATAGGTTACTGGTATTCTCTGATGCAATACCTCTCGTGAAGAAAAAGTCGCTATCTTAATAGTGCAATACTTCTTCCTCCCAGTTGCTCACACAGTTTACTACTTTTTGTGTACTTGCCAGTCCGCCAGAAGCGATATGTCACAAGTTGTGTATCATAAAAGAGTCATCGTTTCTCCTCCTAGGGGTTATTCGAGGTTTCTTAATCCAAACCCCTAGTGACGAGGCATTGGCTACCTTAAGAGAGTCATAGTTACTCGTCCATATTGCTCACCCAGTCTGCCAATTATTCTTACTGTTGCCAGTCTGCCAGAAGAGATATGTCACTTGTTGTGTATCTTAAGAGATTCATCGTTACTCCTTCAATAGGTTACTGGTATTCTCTGATTCAATACCTCTCGTGACGATAAAGTCGCTATCTTAATAGTGCAATACTTCTTCCTCCCAGTTGCTCACACAGTCTACTACTTTTTGTGTAGTTTTTGTCTGCCAGATACTATAATTCACTAGTTCTGTATCATAAAAGTGTCATCGTTTCTCCTCCTACTGGTTATTCGAGATTTCTTAATCCAAACCCCTAGTAACGAGGCATTGGCTACCTTAAGAGAGTCATAGTTACTCGTCCCTATTGCTCAATCAGCCTGCCACTTATTCTTACTGTGGCCAGTCTGCCAGAAGCGATATGTCACTCGTTGTGTATCTTAAGAGATTTTTCGTTACTCCTTCCGTAGGTTACTGGTATTCTTTGATGCAATACCTCTCGTGAAGAAAAAGTCGCTATCTTAATAGTGCAATACTTCTTCCTCCCAGTTGCTCACACAGTTTACTACTTTTTGTGTACTTGCCAGTCTGCCAGAAGCGATATGTCACTAGTTGTGTATCATAAAAGAGTCATCGTTTCTCCTCCTAGGGGTTATTCGAGGTTTCTTAATCCAAACACCTAGTGACGAGGCATTGGCTACCTTAAGAGAGTCATAGTTACTCGTCCCAATTGCTCACCCAGTCTGCCATTTATTCTTACTGTGGCCAGTCTGCCAGAAGCGATATGTCACTTGTTGTGTATCTTAAGACATTCATCGTTACTCCTTCCATAGGTTACTGGTATTCTCTGATTCAATACCTCTCGTGACGAAAAACTCGCTATCTTAATCGTGCAATACTTCTTCCTCCCAGTTGCTCACACAGTCTACTACTTTTTGTGTAGTTTTTGTCTGCCAGAAACTATAATTCACTAGTTGTGTATCATAAAAGTGTCATCGTTTCTCCTCCTAGGGGTTATTCGAGATTTCTTAATCCAAACCCCTAGTAACGAGGCATTGGCTACCTTAAGAGAGTCATAGTTACTCGTCCCAATTGCTCACCCAGTCTGCCACTTATTCTTACTGTGGCCAGTCTGCCAGAAGCGATATGTCACTCGTTGTGTATCTTAAGAGATTTTTCGTTACTCCTTCCGTAGGTTACTGGTATTCTTTGATGCAATACCTCTCGTGAAGAAAAAGTCGCTATCTTAATAGTGCAATACTTCTTCCTCCCAGTTGCTCACACAGTTTACTACTTTTTGTGTACTTGCCAGTCTGCCAGAAGCGATATGTCACTAGTTGTGTATCATAAAAGAGTCATCGTTTCTCCTCCTAGGGGTTATTCGAGGTTTCTTAATCCAAACACCTAGTGACGAGGCATTGGCTACCTTAAGAGAGTCATAGTTACTCGTCCCAATTGCTCACCCAGTCTGCCATTTATTCTTACTGTGGATAGTCTGCCAGAAGCGATATGTCACTTGTTGTGTATCTTAAGACATTCATCGTTACTCCTTCCATAGGTTACTGGTATTCTCTGATTCAATACCTCTCGTGACGAAAAACTCGCTATCTTAATCGTGCAATACTTCTTCCTCCCAGTTGCTCACACAGTCTACTACTTTTTGTGTAGTTTTTGTCTGCCAGAAACTATAATTCACTAGTTGTGTATCATAAAAGTGTCATCGTTTCTCCTCCTAGGGGTTATTCGAGATTTCTTAATCCAAACCCCTAGTAACGAGGCATTGGCTACCTTAAGAGAGTCATAGTTACTCGTCCCAATTGCTCACCCAGTCTGCCATTTATTCTTACTGTGGCCAGTCTGCCAGAAGCGATATGTCACTTGTTGTGTATCTTAAGACATTCATCGTTACTCCTTCCATAGGTTACTGGTATTCTCTGATTCAATACCTCTCGTGACGAAAAACTCGCTATCTTAATCGTGCAATACTTCTTCCTCCCAGTTGCTCACACAGTCTACTACTTTTTGTGTAGTTTTTGTCTGCCAGAAACTATAATTCACTAGTTGTGTATCATAAAAGTGTCATCGTTTCTCCTCCTAGGGGTTATTCGAGATTTCTTAATCCAAACCCCTAGTAACGAGGCATTGGCTACCTTAAGAGAGTCATAGTTACTCGTCCCTATTGCTCAATCAGCCTGCCACTTATTCTTACTGTGGCCAGTCTGCCAGAAGCGATATGTCACTCGTTGTGTATCTTAAGAGATTTTTCGTTACTCCTTCCGTAGGTTACTGGTATTCTTTGATGCAATACCTCTCGTGAAGAAAAAGTCGCTATCTTAATAGTGCAATACTTCTTCCTCCCAGTTGCTCACACAGTTTACTACTTTTTGTGTACTTGCCAGTCTGCCAGAAGCGATATGTCACTAGTTGTGTATCATAAAAGAGTCATCGTTTCTCCTCCTAGGGGTTATTCGAGGTTTCTTAATCCAAACACCTAGTGACGAGGCATTGGCTACCTTAAGAGAGTCATAGTTACTCGTCCCAATTGCTCACCCAGTCTGCCATTTATTCTTACTGTGGCCAGTCTGCCAGAAGCGATATGTCACTTGTTGTGTATCTTAAGACATTCATCGTTACTCCTTCCATAGGTTACTGGTATTCTCTGATTCAATACCTCTCGTGACGAAAAACTCGCTATCTTAATCGTGCAATACTTCTTCCTCCCAGTTGCTCACACAGTCTACTACTTTTTGTGTAGTTTTTGTCTGCCAGAAACTATAATTCACTAGTTGTGTATCATAAAAGTGTCATCGTTTCTCCTCCTAGGGGTTATTCGAGATTTCTTAATCCAAACCCCTAGTAACGAGGCATTGGCTACCTTAAGAGAGTCATAGTTACTCGTCCCAATTGCTCACCCAGTCTGCCACTTATTCTTACTGTGGCCAGTCTGCCAGAAGCGATATGTCACTCGTTGTGTATCTTAAGAGATTCATCGTTACTCCCTCCATAGGTTGCTCGTATTCTCTGATTCAATACCTCTCGTGACGAAACATTGGCTTCTTAATAGTGCCATACTACTTCCTCCCAGTTGCTCACACTGTTTCCTACTTTTTGTGTACTTGCCAGTGTGCCAGAAGCGATATGTCACTAGTTGTGTATCATAAAAGAGTCATCGTTTCTCCTCCTAGGGTTATTCGAGATTTCTTAATCCAAACCCTTAGTGACGAGGCATTGGCTACCTTAAGAGAGTCATAGTTACTCGTCCCAATTGCTCACCCAGTCTGCCACTTTTTCTTACTGTGGCCAGTCTGCCAGAAGCGATATGTCACTCGTTGTGTATCTTAAGAGATTCATCGTTACTCCTTCCATAGGTTACTGGTATTCTCTGATGCAATACGTCTCGTGACGAAAAAGTCGCTATCTTAATAGTGCAATACTTCTTCCTCCCAGTTGCTCACACAGTTTACTACTTTTTGTGTACTTGCCAGTCTGCCAGAAGCGATATGTCACTAGTTGTGTATCATAAAAGTGTCATCGTTTCTCCTCCTAGGGGTTATTCGAGATTTCTTAATCCAAACCCCTAGTGACGAGGCATTGGCTACCTTAAGAGAGTCATAGTTACTCGTCCATATTGCTCACCCAGTCTGCCAATTATTCTTACTGTTGCCAGTCTGCCAGAAGAGATATGTCACTTGTTGTGTATCTTAAGAGATTCATCGTTACTCCTTCAATAGGTTACTGGTATTCTCTGATTCAATACCTCTCGTGACGATAAAGTCGCTATCTTAATAGTGCAATACTTCTTCCTCCCAGTTGCTCACACAGTCTACTACTTTTTGTGTAGTTTTTGTCTGCCAGATACTATAATTCACTAGTTGTGTATCATAAAAGTGTCATCGTTTCTCCTCCTACTGGTTATTCGAGATTTCTTAATCCAAACCCCTAGTAACGAGGCATTGGCTACCTTAAGAGAGTCATAGTTACTCGTCCCTATTGCTCAATCAGCCTGCCACTTATTCTTACTGTGGCCAGTCTGCCAGAAGCGATATGTCACTCGTTGTGTATCTTAAGAGATTTTTCGTTACTCCTTCCGTAGGTTACTGGTATTCTCTGATGCAATACCACTCGTGAAGAAAAAGTCGCTATTTTAATAGTGCAATACTTCTTCCTCCCATTTGCTCACACAGTTTACTACTTTTTGTGTACTTGCCAGTCTGCCAGAAGCGATATGTCACTAGTTGTGTATCATAAAAGAGTCATCGTTTCTCCTCCTAGGGGTTATTCGAGATTTCTTAATCCAAACTCCTAGTAATGAGGCATTGGCTACCTTAAGGGAGTCATAGTTACTCGTCCCCATTGCTCACCCAGTCTGCCACTTTTTCTTACTGTGGCCAGTCTGCCAGAAGCGATATGTCACTCGTTGTGTATCTTAAGAAATTCATCGTTACTCCTTCCGTAGGTTACTGGTATTCTCTGATGCAATACCTCTCGTGACGAAAAATTCGCTATCTTAATAGTGCAATACTTCTTCCTCCCAGTTGCTCACACAGTTTACCACTTTTTGTGTACTTGCCAGTCTGCCAGAAGCGATAAGTCACTAGTTGTGTATCATAAAAGAGTCATCGTTTCTCCTCCTAGGGGTTATTCGGGATTTCTTAATCCAAACTACTAGTAACGAGGCATTGGCTACCTTAAGGGAGTCATAGTTACTCGTCCCCATTGCTCACCCAGTCTGCCACTTTTTCTTACTGTGGCCAGTCTGCCAGAAGCGATATGTCACTCGTTGTATATCTTAAGAGATTCATCGTTACTCCTTCCATAGGTTACAGGTATTCTCTGATTCAATACCTCTCGTGACGAAAAACTCGCTATCTTAAAAGTGCAATACTTCTTCCTCCCAGTTGCTCACACTGTTTCCTACTTTTTGTGTACTTGCCAGTGTGCCAGAAGCGATATGTCACTAGTTGTGTATCATAAAAGAGTCATCGTTTCTCCTCCTAGGGTTATTCGAGATTTCTTAATCCAAACCCTTAGTGACGAGGCATTGGCTACCTTAAGAGAGTCATAGTTACTCGTCCCAATTGCTCACCCAGTCTGCCACTTTTTCTTACTGTGGCCAGTCTGCCAGAAGCGATATGTCACTCGTTGTGTATCTTAAGAGATTCATCGTTACTCCTTCCATAGGTTACTGGTATTCTCTGATGCAATACGTCTCGTGACGAAAAAGTCGCTATCTTAATAGTGCAATACTTCTTCCTCCCAGTTGCTCACACAGTTTACTACTTTTTGTGTACTTGCCAGTCTGCCAGAAGCGATATGTCACTAGTTGTGTATCATGAAAGTGTCATCGTTTCTCCTCCTAGGGGTTATTCGAGATTTCTTAATCCAAACCCCTAGTAACGAGGCATTGGCTACCTTAAGAGAGTCATAGTTACTCGTCCCACTTGCTCAACCAGTCTGCCACTTTTTCTTACTGTGGCCAGTCTGCCAGAAGCGATATGTCACTCGTTGTGTATCTTAAGAGATTCATCGTTACTCCATCCATAGGTTACTGGTATTCTCTGATGCAATACCTCTCGTGAAGAAAAAGTCGCTATCTTAATAGTGCAATACTTCTTCCTCCCAGTTGCTCACACAGTTTACTACTTTTTGTGTACTTGCCAGTCCGCCAGAAGCGATATGTCACAAGTTGTGTATCATAAAAGAGTCATCGTTTCTCCTCCTAGGGGTTATTCGAGGTTTCTTAATCCAAACCCCTAGTGACGAGGCATTGGCTACCTTAAGAGAGTCATAGTTACTCGTCCATATTGCTCACCCAGTCTGCCAATTATTCTTACTGTTGCCAGTCTGCCAGAAGAGATATGTCACTTGTTGTGTATCTTAAGAGATTCATCGTTACTCCTTCAATAGGTTACTGGTATTCTCTGATTCAATACCTCTCGTGACGATAAAGTCGCTATCTTAATAGTGCAATACTTCTTCCTCCCAGTTGCTCACACAGTCTACTACTTTTTGTGTAGTTTTTGTCTGTCAGATACTATAATTCACTAGTTCTGTATCATAAAAGTGTCATCGTTTCTCCTCCTACTGGTTATTCGAGATTTCTTAATCCAAACCCCTAGTAACGAGGCATTGGCTACCTTAAGAGAGTCATAGTTACTCGTCCCTATTGCTCAATCAGCCTGCCACTTATTCTTACTGTGGCCAGTCTGCCAGAAGCGATATGTCACTCGTTGTGTATCTTAAGAGATTTTTCGTTACTCCTTCCGTAGGTTACTGGTATTCTTTGATGCAATACCTCTCGTGAAGAAAAAGTCGCTATCTTAATAGTGCAATACTTCTTCCTCCCAGTTGCTCACACAGTTTACTACTTTTTGTGTACTTGCCAGTCTGCCAGAAGCGATATGTCACTAGTTGTGTATCATAAAAGAGTCATCGTTTCTCCTCCTAGGGGTTATTCGAGGTTTCTTAATCCAAACACCTAGTGACGAGGCATTGGCTACCTTAAGAGAGTCATAGTTACTCGTCCCAATTGCTCACCCAGTCTGCCATTTATTCTTACTGTGGCCAGTCTGCCAGAAGCGATATGTCACTTGTTGTGTATCTTAAGACATTCATCGTTACTCCTTCCATAGGTTACTGGTATTCTCTGATTCAATACCTCTCGTGACGAAAAACTCGCTATCTTAATCGTGCAATACTTCTTCCTCCCAGTTGCTCACACAGTCTACTACTTTTTGTGTAGTTTTTGTCTGCCAGAAACTATAATTCACTAGTTGTGTATCATAAAAGTGTCATCGTTTCTCCTCCTAGGGGTTATTCGAGATTTCTTAATCCAAACCCCTAGTAACGAGGCATTGGCTACCTTAAGAGAGTCATAGTTACTCGTCCCAATTGCTCACCCAGTCTGCCACTTATTCTTACTGTGGCCAGTCTGCCAGAAGCGATATGTCACTCGTTGTGTATCTTAAGAGATTTTTCGTTACTCCTTCCGTAGGTTACTGGTATTCTTTGATGCAATACCTCTCGTGAAGAAAAAGTCGCTATCTTAATAGTGCAATACTTCTTCCTCCCAGTTGCTCACACAGTTTACTACTTTTTGTGTACTTGCCAGTCTGCCAGAAGCGATATGTCACTAGTTGTGTATCATAAAAGAGTCATCGTTTCTCCTCCTAGGGGTTATTCGAGGTTTCTTAATCCAAACACCTAGTGACGAGGCATTGGCTACCTTAAGAGAGTCATAGTTACTCGTCCCAATTGCTCACCCAGTCTGCCATTTATTCTTACTGTGGATAGTCTGCCAGAAGCGATATGTCACTTGTTGTGTATCTTAAGACATTCATCGTTACTCCTTCCATAGGTTACTGGTATTCTCTGATTCAATACCTCTCGTGACGAAAAACTCGCTATCTTAATCGTGCAATACTTCTTCCTCCCAGTTGCTCACACAGTCTACTACTTTTTGTGTAGTTTTTGTCTGCCAGAAACTATAATTCACTAGTTGTGTATCATAAAAGTGTCATCGTTTCTCCTCCTAGGGGTTATTCGAGATTTCTTAATCCAAACCCCTAGTAACGAGGCATTGGCTACCTTAAGAGAGTCATAGTTACTCGTCCCAATTGCTCACCCAGTCTGCCATTTATTCTTACTGTGGCCAGTCTGCCAGAAGCGATATGTCACTTGTTGTGTATCTTAAGACATTCATCGTTACTCCTTCCATAGGTTACTGGTATTCTCTGATTCAATACCTCTCGTGACGAAAAACTCGCTATCTTAATCGTGCAATACTTCTTCCTCCCAGTTGCTCACACAGTCTACTACTTTTTGTGTAGTTTTTGTCTGCCAGAAACTATAATTCACTAGTTGTGTATCATAAAAGTGTCATCGTTTCTCCTCCTAGGGGTTATTCGAGATTTCTTAATCCAAACCCCTAGTAACGAGGCATTGGCTACCTTAAGAGAGTCATAGTTACTCGTCCCTATTGCTCAATCAGCCTGCCACTTATTCTTACTGTGGCCAGTCTGCCAGAAGCGATATGTCACTCGTTGTGTATCTTAAGAGATTTTTCGTTACTCCTTCCGTAGGTTACTGGTATTCTTTGATGCAATACCTCTCGTGAAGAAAAAGTCGCTATCTTAATAGTGCAATACTTCTTCCTCCCAGTTGCTCACACAGTTTACTACTTTTTGTGTACTTGCCAGTCTGCCAGAAGCGATATGTAACTAGTTGTGTATCATAAAAGAGTCATCGTTTCTCCTCCTAGGGGTTATTCGAGGTTTCTTAATCCAAACACCTAGTGACGAGGCATTGGCTACCTTAAGAGAGTCATAGTTACTCGTCCCAATTGCTCACCCAGTCTGCCATTTATTCTTACTGTGGCCAGTCTGCCAGAAGCGATATGTCACTTGTTGTGTATCTTAAGACATTCATCGTTACTCCTTCCATAGGTTACTGGTATTCTCTGATTCAATACCTCTCGTGACGAAAAACTCGCTATCTTAATCGTGCAATACTTCTTCCTCCCAGTTGCTCACACAGTCTACTACTTTTTGTGTAGTTTTTGTCTGCCAGAAACTATAATTCACTAGTTGTGTATCATAAAAGTGTCATCGTTTCTCCTCCTAGGGGTTATTCGAGATTTCTTAATCCAAACCCCTAGTAACGAGGCATTGGCTACCTTAAGAGAGTCATAGTTACTCGTCCCAATTGCTCACCCAGTCTGCCACTTATTCTTACTGTGGCCAGTCTGCCAGAAGCGATATGTCACTCGTTGTGTATCTTAAGAGATTCATCGTTACTCCCTCCATAGGTTGCTCGTATTCTCTGATTCAATACCTCTCGTGACGAAACATTGGCTTCTTAATAGTGCCATACTACTTCCTCCCAGTTGCTCACACTGTTTCCTACTTTTTGTGTACTTGCCAGTGTGCCAGAAGCGATATGTCACTAGTTGTGTATCATAAAAGAGTCATCGTTTCTCCTCCTAGGGTTATTCGAGATTTCTTAATCCAAACCCTTAGTGACGAGGCATTGGCTACCTTAAGAGAGTCATAGTTACTCGTCCCAATTGCTCACCCAGTCTGCCACTTTTTCTTACTGTGGCCAGTCTGCCAGAAGCGATATGTCACTCGTTGTGTATCTTAAGAGATTCATCGTTACTCCTTCCATAGGTTACTGGTATTCTCTGATGCAATACGTCTCGTGACGAAAAAGTCGCTATCTTAATAGTGCAATACTTCTTCCTCCCAGTTGCTCACACAGTTTACTACTTTTTGTGTACTTGCCAGTCTGCCAGAAGCGATATGTCACTAGTTGTGTATCATAAAAGTGTCATCGTTTCTCCTCCTAGGGGTTATTCGAGATTTCTTAATCCAAACCCCTAGTGACGAGGCATTGGCTACCTTAAGAGAGTCATAGTTACTCGTCCATATTGCTCACCCAGTCTGCCAATTATTCTTACTGTTGCCAGTCTGCCAGAAGAGATATGTCACTTGTTGTGTATCTTAAGAGATTCATCGTTACTCCTTCAATAGGTTACTGGTATTCTCTGATTCAATACCTCTCGTGACGATAAAGTCGCTATCTTAATAGTGCAATACTTCTTCCTCCCAGTTGCTCACACAGTCTACTACTTTTTGTGTAGTTTTTGTCTGCCAGATACTATAATTCACTAGTTGTGTATCATAAAAGTGTCATCGTTTCTCCTCCTACTGGTTATTCGAGATTTCTTAATCCAAACCCCTAGTAACGAGGCATTGGCTACCTTAAGAGAGTCATAGTTACTCGTCCCTATTGCTCAATCAGCCTGCCACTTATTCTTACTGTGGCCAGTCTGCCAGAAGCGATATGTCACTCGTTGTGTATCTTAAGAGATTTTTCGTTACTCCTTCCGTAGGTTACTGGTATTCTCTGATGCAATACCACTCGTGAAGAAAAAGTCGCTATTTTAATAGTGCAATACTTCTTCCTCCCATTTGCTCACACAGTTTACTACTTTTTGTGTACTTGCCAGTCTGCCAGAAGCGATATGTCACTAGTTGTGTATCATAAAAGAGTCATCGTTTCTCCTCCTAGGGGTTATTCGAGGTTTCTTAATCCAAACACCTACTGACGAGGCACTGGCTACCTTAAGAGAGTCATAGTTACTCGTCCCAATTGCTCACCCAGTCTGCCGTTTATTCTTACTGTGGCCAGTCTGCCAGAAGCGATATGTCACTCGTTGTGTATCTTAAGAAATTCATCGTTACTCCTTCCGTAGGTTACTGGTATTCTCTGATGCAATACCTCTCGTGACGAAAAATTCGCTATCTTAATAGTGCAATACTTCTTCCTCCCAGTTGCTCACACAGTTTACCACTTTTTGTGTACTTGCCAGTCTGCCAGAAGCGATAAGTCACTAGTTGTGTATCATAAAAGAGTCATCGTTTCTCCTCCTAGGGGTTATTCGGGATTTCTTAATCCAAACTACTAGTAACGAGGCATTGGCTACCTTAAGGGAGTCATAGTTACTCGTCCCCATTGCTCACCCAGTCTGCCACTTTTTCTTACTGTGGCCAGTCTGCCAGAAGCGATATGTCACTCGTTGTATATCTTAAGAGATTCATCGTTACTCCTTCCATAGGTTACAGGTATTCTCTGATTCAATACCTCTCGTGACGAAAAACTCGCTATCTTAAAAGTGCAATACTTCTTCCTCCCAGTTGCTCACACTGTTTCCTACTTTTTGTGTACTTGCCAGTGTGCCAGAAGCGATATGTCACTAGTTGTGTATCATAAAAGAGTCATCGTTTCTCCTCCTAGGGTTATTCGAGATTTCTTAATCCAAACCCTTAGTGACGAGGCATTGGCTACCTTAAGAGAGTCATAGTTACTCGTCCCAATTGCTCACCCAGTCTGCCACTTTTTCTTACTGTGGCCAGTCTGCCAGAAGCGATATGTCACTCGTTGTGTATCTTAAGAGATTCATCGTTACTCCTTCCATAGGTTACTGGTATTCTCTGATGCAATACGTCTCGTGACGAAAAAGTCGCTATCTTAATAGTGCAATACTTCTTCCTCCCAGTTGCTCACACAGTTTACTACTTTTTGTGTACTTGCCAGTCTGCCAGAAGCGATATGTCACTAGTTGTGTATCATGAAAGTGTCATCGTTTCTCCTCCTAGGGGTTATTCGAGATTTCTTAATCCAAACCCCTAGTAACGAGGCATTGGCTACCTTAAGAGAGTCATAGTTACTCGTCCCACTTGCTCAACCAGTCTGCCACTTTTTCTTACTGTGGCCAGTCTGCCAGAAGCGATATGTCACTCGTTGTGTATCTTAAGAGATTCATCGTTACTCCATCCATAGGTTACTGGTATTCTCTGATGCAATACCTCTCGTGAAGAAAAAGTCGCTATCTTAATAGTGCAATACTTCTTCCTCCCAGTTGCTCACACAGTTTACTACTTTTTGTGTACTTGCCAGTCCGCCAGAAGCGATATGTCACAAGTTGTGTATCATAAAAGAGTCATCGTTTCTCCTCCTAGGGGTTATTCGAGGTTTCTTAATCCAAACCCCTAGTGACGAGGCATTGGCTACCTTAAGAGAGTCATAGTTACTCGTCCATATTGCTCACCCAGTCTGCCAATTATTCTTACTGTTGCCAGTCTGCCAGAAGAGATATGTCACTTGTTGTGTATCTTAAGAGATTCATCGTTACTCCTTCAATAGGTTACTGGTATTCTCTGATTCAATACCTCTCGTGACGATAAAGTCGCTATCTTAATAGTGCAATACTTCTTCCTCCCAGTTGCTCACACAGTCTACTACTTTTTGTGTAGTTTTTGTCTGTCAGATACTATAATTCACTAGTTCTGTATCATAAAAGTGTCATCGTTTCTCCTCCTACTGGTTATTCGAGATTTCTTAATCCAAACCCCTAGTAACGAGGCATTGGCTACCTTAAGAGAGTCATAGTTACTCGTCCCTATTGCTCAATCAGCCTGCCACTTATTCTTACTGTGGCCAGTCTGCCAGAAGCGATATGTCACTCGTTGTGTATCTTAAGAGATTTTTCGTTACTCCTTCCGTAGGTTACTGGTATTCTTTGATGCAATACCTCTCGTGAAGAAAAAGTCGCTATCTTAATAGTGCAATACTTCTTCCTCCCAGTTGCTCACACAGTTTACTACTTTTTGTGTACTTGCCAGTCTGCCAGAAGCGATATGTCACTAGTTGTGTATCATAAAAGAGTCATCGTTTCTCCTCCTAGGGGTTATTCGAGGTTTCTTAATCCAAACACCTAGTGACGAGGCATTGGCTACCTTAAGAGAGTCATAGTTACTCGTCCCAATTGCTCACCCAGTCTGCCATTTATTCTTACTGTGGCCAGTCTGCCAGAAGCGATATGTCACTTGTTGTGTATCTTAAGACATTCATCGTTACTCCTTCCATAGGTTACTGGTATTCTCTGATTCAATACCTCTCGTGACGAAAAACTCGCTATCTTAATCGTGCAATACTTCTTCCTCCCAGTTGCTCACACAGTCTACTACTTTTTGTGTAGTTTTTGTCTGCCAGAAACTATAATTCACTAGTTGTGTATCATAAAAGTGTCATCGTTTCTCCTCCTAGGGGTTATTCGAGATTTCTTAATCCAAACCCCTAGTAACGAGGCATTGGCTACCTTAAGAGAGTCATAGTTACTCGTCCCAATTGCTCACCCAGTCTGCCACTTATTCTTACTGTGGCCAGTCTGCCAGAAGCGATATGTCACTCGTTGTGTATCTTAAGAGATTTTTCGTTACTCCTTCCGTAGGTTACTGGTATTCTTTGATGCAATACCTCTCGTGAAGAAAAAGTCGCTATCTTAATAGTGCAATACTTCTTCCTCCCAGTTGCTCACACAGTTTACTACTTTTTGTGTACTTGCCAGTCTGCCAGAAGCGATATGTCACTAGTTGTGTATCATAAAAGAGTCATCGTTTCTCCTCCTAGGGGTTATTCGAGGTTTCTTAATCCAAACACCTAGTGACGAGGCATTGGCTACCTTAAGAGAGTCATAGTTACTCGTCCCAATTGCTCACCCAGTCTGCCATTTATTCTTACTGTGGATAGTCTGCCAGAAGCGATATGTCACTTGTTGTGTATCTTAAGACATTCATCGTTACTCCTTCCATAGGTTACTGGTATTCTCTGATTCAATACCTCTCGTGACGAAAAACTCGCTATCTTAATCGTGCAATACTTCTTCCTCCCAGTTGCTCACACAGTCTACTACTTTTTGTGTAGTTTTTGTCTGCCAGAAACTATAATTCACTAGTTGTGTATCATAAAAGTGTCATCGTTTCTCCTCCTAGGGGTTATTCGAGATTTCTTAATCCAAACCCCTAGTAACGAGGCATTGGCTACCTTAAGAGAGTCATAGTTACTCGTCCCAATTGCTCACCCAGTCTGCCATTTATTCTTACTGTGGCCAGTCTGCCAGAAGCGATATGTCACTTGTTGTGTATCTTAAGACATTCATCGTTACTCCTTCCATAGGTTACTGGTATTCTCTGATTCAATACCTCTCGTGACGAAAAACTCGCTATCTTAATCGTGCAATACTTCTTCCTCCCAGTTGCTCACACAGTCTACTACTTTTTGTGTAGTTTTTGTCTGCCAGAAACTATAATTCACTAGTTGTGTATCATAAAAGTGTCATCGTTTCTCCTCCTAGGGGTTATTCGAGATTTCTTAATCCAAACCCCTAGTAACGAGGCATTGGCTACCTTAAGAGAGTCATAGTTACTCGTCCCTATTGCTCAATCAGCCTGCCACTTATTCTTACTGTGGCCAGTCTGCCAGAAGCGATATGTCACTCGTTGTGTATCTTAAGAGATTTTTCGTTACTCCTTCCGTAGGTTACTGGTATTCTTTGATGCAATACCTCTCGTGAAGAAAAAGTCGCTATCTTAATAGTGCAATACTTCTTCCTCCCAGTTGCTCACACAGTTTACTACTTTTTGTGTACTTGCCAGTCTGCCAGAAGCGATATGTAACTAGTTGTGTATCATAAAAGAGTCATCGTTTCTCCTCCTAGGGGTTATTCGAGGTTTCTTAATCCAAACACCTAGTGACGAGGCATTGGCTACCTTAAGAGAGTCATAGTTACTCGTCCCAATTGCTCACCCAGTCTGCCATTTATTCTTACTGTGGCCAGTCTGCCAGAAGCGATATGTCACTTGTTGTGTATCTTAAGACATTCATCGTTACTCCTTCCATAGGTTACTGGTATTCTCTGATTCAATACCTCTCGTGACGAAAAACTCGCTATCTTAATCGTGCAATACTTCTTCCTCCCAGTTGCTCACACAGTCTACTACTTTTTGTGTAGTTTTTGTCTGCCAGAAACTATAATTCACTAGTTGTGTATCATAAAAGTGTCATCGTTTCTCCTCCTAGGGGTTATTCGAGATTTCTTAATCCAAACCCCTAGTAACGAGGCATTGGCTACCTTAAGAGAGTCATAGTTACTCGTCCCAATTGCTCACCCAGTCTGCCACTTATTCTTACTGTGGCCAGTCTGCCAGAAGCGATATGTCACTCGTTGTGTATCTTAAGAGATTCATCGTTACTCCCTCCATAGGTTGCTCGTATTCTCTGATTCAATACCTCTCGTGACGAAACATTGGCTTCTTAATAGTGCCATACTACTTCCTCCCAGTTGCTCACACTGTTTCCTACTTTTTGTGTACTTGCCAGTGTGCCAGAAGCGATATGTCACTAGTTGTGTATCATAAAAGAGTCATCGTTTCTCCTCCTAGGGTTATTCGAGATTTCTTAATCCAAACCCTTAGTGACGAGGCATTGGCTACCTTAAGAGAGTCATAGTTACTCGTCCCAATTGCTCACCCAGTCTGCCACTTTTTCTTACTGTGGCCAGTCTGCCAGAAGCGATATGTCACTCGTTGTGTATCTTAAGAGATTCATCGTTACTCCTTCCATAGGTTACTGGTATTCTCTGATGCAATACGTCTCGTGACGAAAAAGTCGCTATCTTAATAGTGCAATACTTCTTCCTCCCAGTTGCTCACACAGTTTACTACTTTTTGTGTACTTGCCAGTCTGCCAGAAGCGATATGTCACTAGTTGTGTATCATAAAAGTGTCATCGTTTCTCCTCCTAGGGGTTATTCGAGATTTCTTAATCCAAACCCCTAGTGACGAGGCATTGGCTACCTTAAGAGAGTCATAGTTACTCGTCCATATTGCTCACCCAGTCTGCCAATTATTCTTACTGTTGCCAGTCTGCCAGAAGAGATATGTCACTTGTTGTGTATCTTAAGAGATTCATCGTTACTCCTTCAATAGGTTACTGGTATTCTCTGATTCAATACCTCTCGTGACGATAAAGTCGCTATCTTAATAGTGCAATACTTCTTCCTCCCAGTTGCTCACACAGTCTACTACTTTTTGTGTAGTTTTTGTCTGCCAGATACTATAATTCACTAGTTGTGTATCATAAAAGTGTCATCGTTTCTCCTCCTACTGGTTATTCGAGATTTCTTAATCCAAACCCCTAGTAACGAGGCATTGGCTACCTTAAGAGAGTCATAGTTACTCGTCCCTATTGCTCAATCAGCCTGCCACTTATTCTTACTGTGGCCAGTCTGCCAGAAGCGATATGTCACTCGTTGTGTATCTTAAGAGATTTTTCGTTACTCCTTCCGTAGGTTACTGGTATTCTCTGATGCAATACCACTCGTGAAGAAAAAGTCGCTATTTTAATAGTGCAATACTTCTTCCTCCCATTTGCTCACACAGTTTACTACTTTTTGTGTACTTGCCAGTCTGCCAGAAGCGATATGTCACTAGTTGTGTATCATAAAAGAGTCATCGTTTCTCCTCCTAGGGGTTATTCGAGGTTTCTTAATCCAAACACCTACTGACGAGGCACTGGCTACCTTAAGAGAGTCATAGTTACTCGTCCCAATTGCTCACCCAGTCTGCCGTTTATTCTTACTGTGGCCAGTCTGCCAGAAGCGATATGTCACTTGTTGTGTATCTTAAGAGATTCATCGTTACTCCTTCCATAGGTTACTGGTATTCTCTGATTCAATACCTCTCTTGACGAAAAACTCGCTATCTTAATAGTGCAATACTTCTTCCTCCCAGTTTCTCACACAGTCTACTACTTTTTGTGTAGTTTTTGTCTGCCAGAAACTATAATTCACTAGTTGTGTATCATAAAAGTGTCATCGTTTCTCCTCCTAGGGGTTATTCGAGATTTCTTAATCCAAACCCCTAGTAACGAGGCATTGGCTACCTTAAGAGAGTCATAGTTACTCGTCCCAATTGCTCACCCAGTCTGCCACTTATTCTTACTGTGGCCAGTCTGCCAGAAGCGATATGTCACTCGTTGTGTATCTTAAGAGATTCATCGTTACTCCCTCCATAGGTTACTCGTATTCTCTGATTCAATACCTCTCGTGACGAAACATTGGCTTACTTAATAGTGCCATACTTCTTCCACCCAGTTGCTCACACTGTTTCCTACTTTTTGTGTACTTGCCAGTCTGCCAGAAGCGATATGTCACTAGTTGTGTATCATAAAAGAGTCATCGTTTCTCCTCCTAGGGGTTATTCGAGATTTCTTAATCCAAATTCCTAGTAATGAGGCATTGGCTACCTTAAGGGAGTCATAGTTACTCGTCCCCATTGCTCACCCTGTCTGCCACTTTTTCTTACTGTGGCCAGTCTGCCAGAAGCGATATGTCACTCGTTGTGTATCTTAAGAAATTCATCGTTACTCCTTCCGTAGGTTACTGGTATTCTCTGATGCAATACCTCTCGTGACGAAAAATTCGCTATCTTAATAGTGCAATACTTCTTCCTCCCAGTTGCTCACACAGTTTACTACTTTTTGTGTACTTGCCAGTCTGCCAGAAGCGATATGTCACTAGTTGTGTATCATAAAAGAGTCATCGTTTCTCCTCCTAGGGGTTTTTCGAGATTTCTTAATCCAAACCCTTAGTGACGAGGCATTGGCTACCTTAAGAGAGTCATAGTTACTCGTCCCAATTGCTCACCCAGTCTGCCACTTTTTCTTACTGTGGCCAGTCTGCCAGAAGCGATATGTCACTCGTTGTGTATCTTAAGAGATTCATCGTTACTCCTTCCATAGGTTACTGGTATTCTCTGATGCAATACCTCTCGTGACGAAAAAGTCGCTATCTTAAAAGTGCAATACTTCTTCCTCCCAGTTGCTCACACAGTCTACTACTTTTTTTGGAGTTTTTGTCTGCCAGAAACTATAATTCACTAGTTGTGTATCATAAAAGTGTCATCGTTTCTCCTCCTAGGGGTTATTCGAGATTTCTTAATCGAAACCCCTAGTAACGAGGCATTGGCTACCTTAAGAGAGTCATAGTTACTCGTCCCCATTGCTCACCCAGTCTGCCACTTTTTCTTACTGTGGCCAGTCTGGCAGAAGCGATATGTCACTCGTTGTGTATCTTAAGAGATTCATCGTTACTCCTTCCATAGGTTACTGGTATTCTCTGATGCAATACGTCTCGTGACGAAAAAGTCGCTATCTTAATAGTGCAATACTTCTTCCTCCCAGTTGCTCACACAGTCTACTACTTTTTGTGTACTTGCCAGTCTGCCAGAAGCGATATGTCACTCGTTGTGTATCTTAAGAGATTCATCGTTACTCCTTTCATAGGTTACTGGTATTCTCTGATTCAATACCTCTCGTGACGAAAAACTCGCTATCTTAAAAGTGCAATACTTCTTCCTCCCAGTTGCTCACACAGTCTACTACTTTTTGTGTAGTTTTTGTCTGCCAGAAACTATAATTCACTAGTTGTGTATCATAAAAGTGTCATCGTTTCTCCTCCTAGGGGTTATTCGAGATTTCTTAATCCAAACCCATAGTAACGAGGCATTGGCTACCTTAAGAGAGTCATAGTTACTCGTCCCACTTGCTCACCCAGTCTGCCACTTTTTCTTACAGTGGCCAGTCTGCCAGAAGCGATATGTCACTCGTTGTGTATCTTAAGAGATTCATCGTTACTCCTTCCATAGGTTACTGGTATTCTCTGATGCAATACGTCTCGTGACGAAAAAGTCGCTATCTTAATAGTGCAATACTTCTTCCTCCCAGTTGCTCACACAGTTTACTACTTTTTGTGTACTTGCCAGTCTGCCAGAAGCGATATGTCACTAGTTGTGTATCATAAAAGTGTCATCGTTTCTCCTCCTAGGGGTTATTCGAGATTTCTTAATCCAAACCCCTAGTAACGAGGCATTGGCTACCTTAAGAGAGTCATAGTTACTCGTCCCACTTGCTCACCCAGTCTGCCACTTTTTCTTACTGTGGCCAGTCTGCCAGAAGCGATATGTCACTCGTTGTGTATCTTAAGAGATTCATCGTTACTCCTTCCATAGGTTACTGGTATTCTCTGATGCAATACCTCTCGTGAAGAAAAAGTCGCTATCTTAATAGTGCAATACTTCTTCCTCCCAGTTGCTCACACAGTTTACTACTTTTTGTGTACTTGCCAGTCTGCCAGAAGCGATATGTCACAAGTTGTGTATCATAAAAGAGTCATCGTTTCTCCTCCTAGGGGTTATTCGAGGTTTCTTAATCCAAACCCCTAGTGACGAGGCATTGGCTACCTTAAGAGAGTCATAGTTACTCGTCCATATTGCTCACCCAGTCTGCCAATTATTCTTACTGTTGCCAGTCTGCCAGAAGAGATATGTCACTTGTTGTGTATCTTAGGAGATTCATCGTTACTCCTTCAATAGGTTACTGGTATTCTCTGATTCAATACCTCTCGTGACGATAAAGTCGCTATCTTAATAGTGCAATACTTCTTCCTCCCAGTTGCTCACACAGTCTACTACTTTTTGTGTAGTTTTTGTCTGCCAGATACTATAATTCACTAGTTGTGTATCATAAAAGTGTCATCTTTTCTCCTCCTACTGGTTATTCGAGATTTCTTAATCCGAACCCCTAGTAACGAGGCATTGGCTACCTTAAGAGAGTCATAGTTACTCGTCCCTATTGCTCAATCAGCCTGCCACTTATTCTTACTGTGGCCAGTCTGCCAGAAGCGATATGTCACTCGTTGTGTATCTTAAGAGATTTTTCGTTACTCCTTCCGAAGGTTACTGGTATTCTCTGATGCAATACCTCTCGTGAAGAAAAAGTCGCTATCTTAATAGTGCAATACTTCTTCCTCCCAGTTGCTCACACAGTTTACTACTTTTTGTGTACTTGCCAGTCTGCCAGAAGCGATATGTCACTAGTTGTGTATCATAAAAGAGTCATCGTTTCTCCTCCTAGGGGTTATTCGAGGTTTCTTAATCCAAACACCTAGTGACGAGGCATTGGCTACCTTAAGAGAGTCATAGTTACTCGTCCCAATTGCTCACCCAGTCTGCCACTTATTCTTACTGTGGCCAGTCTGCCAGAAGCGATATGTCACTTGTTGTGTATCTTAAGAGATTCATCGTTACTCCTTCCGTAGGTTACTGGTATTCTCTGATGCAATACCTCTCGTGACGAAAAATTCGCTATCTTAATAGTGCAATACTTCTTCCTCCCAGTTGCTCACACAGTCTACTACTTTTTGTGTAGTTTTTGTCTGCCAGAAACTATAATTCACTAGTTGTGTATCATAAAAGTGTCATCGTTTCTCCTCCTAGGGGTTATTCGAGATTTCTTAATCCAAACCCATAGTAACGAGGCATTGGCTACCTTAAGAGAGTCATAGTTACTCGTCCCACTTGCTCACCCAGTCTGCCACTTTTTCTTACAGTGGCCAGTCTGCCAGAAGCGATATGTCACTCGTTGTGTATCTTAAGAGATTCATCGTTACTTCTTCCATAGGTTACTGGTATTCTCTGATGCAATACGTCTCGTGACGAAAAAGTCGCTATCTTAATAGTGCAATACTTCTTCCTCCCAGTTGCTCACACAGTTTACTACTTTTTGTGTACTTGCCAGTCTGCCAGAAGCGATATGTCACTAGTTGTGTATCATAAAAGTGTCATCGTTTCTCCTCCTAGGGGTTATTCGAGATTTCTTAATCCAAACCCCTAGTAACGAGGCATTGGCTACCTTAAGAGAGTCATAGTTACTCGTCCCACTTGCTCACCCAGTCTGCCACTTTTTCTTACTGTGGCCAGTCTGCCAGAAGCGATATGTCACTCGTTGTGTATCTTAAGAGATTCATCGTTACTCCTTCCATAGGTTACTGGTATTCTCTGATGCAATACCTCTCGTGAAGAAAAAGTCGCTATCTTAATAGTGCAATACTTCTTCCTCCCAGTTGCTCACACAGTTTACTACTTTTTGTGTACTTGCCAGTCTGCCAGAAGCGATATGTCACAAGTTGTGTATCATAAAAGAGTCATCGTTTCTCCTCCTAGGGGTTATTCGAGGTTTCTTAATCCAAACCCCTAGTGACGAGGCATTGGCTACCTTAAGAGAGTCATAGTTACTCGTCCATATTGCTCACCCAGTCTGCCAATTATTCTTACTGTTGCCAGTCTGCCAGAAGAGATATGTCACTTGTTGTGTATCTTAGGAGATTCATCGTTACTCCTTCAATAGGTTACTGGTATTCTCTGATTCAATACCTCTCGTGACGATAAAGTCGCTATCTTAATAGTGCAATACTTCTTCCTCCCAGTTGCTCACACAGTCTACTACTTTTTGTGTAGTTTTTGTCTGCCAGATACTATAATTCACTAGTTGTGTATCATAAAAGTGTCATCTTTTCTCCTCCTACTGGTTATTCGAGATTTCTTAATCCGAACCCCTAGTAACGAGGCATTGGCTACCTTAAGAGAGTCATAGTTACTCGTCCCTATTGCTCAATCAGCCTGCCACTTATTCTTACTGTGGCCAGTCTGCCAGAAGCGATATGTCACTCGTTGTGTATCTTAAGAGATTTTTCGTTACTCCTTCCGAAGGTTACTGGTATTCTCTGATGCAATACCTCTCGTGAAGAAAAAGTCGCTATCTTAATAGTGCAATACTTCTTCCTCCCAGTTGCTCACACAGTTTACTACTTTTTGTGTACTTGCCAGTCTGCCAGAAGCGATATGTCACTAGTTGTGTATCATAAAAGAGTCATCGTTTCTCCTCCTAGGGGTTATTCGAGGTTTCTTAATCCAAACACCTAGTGACGAGGCATTGGCTACCTTAAGAGAGTCATAGTTACTCGTCCCAATTGCTCACCCAGTCTGCCACTTATTCTTACTGTGGCCAGTCTGCCAGAAGCGATATGTCACTTGTTGTGTATCTTAAGAGATTCATCGTTACTCCTTCCGTAGGTTACTGGTATTCTCTGATGCAATACCTCTCGTGACGAAAAATTCGCTATCTTAATAGTGCAATACTTCTTCCTCCCAGTTGCTCACACAGTTTACTACTTTTTGTGTACTTGCCAGTCTGCCAGAAGCGATATGTCACTAGTTGTGTATCATAAAAGAGTCATCGTTTCTCCTCCTAGGGGTTTTTCGAGATTTCTTAATCCAAACCCTTAGTGACGAGGCATTGCTTACCTTAAGAGAGTCATAGTTACTCGTCCCAATTGCTCACCCAGTCTGCCACTTTTTCTTACTGTGGCCAGTCTGCCAGAAGCGATATGTCACTCGTTGTGTATCTTAAGAGATTCATCGTTACTCCCTCCATAGGTTACTCGTATTCTCTGATTCAATACCTCTCGTGACGAAACATTGGCTTACTTAATAGTGCCATACTTCTTCCACCCAGTTGCTCACATTGTTTCCTACTTTTTGTGTACTTGCCAGTCTGCCAGAAGCGATATGTCACTAGTTGTGTATCATAAAAGAGTCATCGTTTCTCCTCCTAGGGGTTATTCGAGATTTCTTAATCCAAACTCCTAGTAATGAGGCATTGGCTACCTTAAGGGTGTCATAGTTACTCGTCCCCATTGCTCACCCAGTCTGCCACTTTTTCTTACTGTGGCCAGTCTGCCAGAAGCGATATGTCACTCGTTGTGTATCTTAAGAAATTCATCGTTACTCCTTCCGTAGGTTACTGGTATTCTCTGATGCAATACCTCTCGTGACGAAAAATTCGCTATCTTAATAGTGCAATACTTCTTCCTCCCAGTTGCTCACACAGTTTACTACTTTTTGTGTACTTGCCAGTCTGCCAGAAGCGATAAGTCACTAGTTGTGTATCATAAAAGAGTCATCGTTTCTCCTCCTAGGGGTTATTCGGGATTTCTTAATCCAAACTACTAGTAACGAGGCATTGGCTACCTTAAGGGAGTCATAGTTACTCGTCCCCATTGCTCACCCAGTCTGCCACTTTTTCTTACTGTGGCCAGTCTGCCAGAAGCGATATGTCACTCGTTGTGTATCTTAAGAGATTCATCGTTACTCCTTCCATAAGTTACTGGTATTCTCTGATTCAATACCTCTCGTGACGAAAAACTCGCTATCTTAAAAGTGCAATACTTCTTCCTCCCAGTTGCTCACACTGTTTCCTACTTTTTGTGTACTTGCCAGTGTGCCAGAAGCGATATGTCACTAGTTGTGTATCATAAAAGAGTCATCGTTTCTCCTCCTAGGGTTATTCGAGATTTCTTAATCCAAACCCTTAGTGACGAGGCATTGGCTACCTTAAGAGAGTCATAGTTACTCGTCCCAATTGCTCACCCAGTCTGCCACTTTTTCTTACTGTGGCCAGTCTGCCAGAAGCGATATGTCACTCGTTGTGTATCTTAAGAGATTCATCGTTACTCCTTCCATAGGTTACTGGTATTCTCTGATGCAATACGTCTCGTGACGAAAAAGTCGCTATCTTAATAGTGCAATACTTCTTCCTCCCAGTTGCTCACACAGTTTACTACTT